>NC_134830.1:34043886-34360725 GCF_004210375.1 Tachypleus tridentatus
AAACCCACAGTTCTGTATGTTAATAATGAAAACCCACAGTTCTGTATGTTAATAATGAAAACCGACAGTTCGTATTTAAAAATGAACCCACAGTTCTGTATGTTAATAATGAAAACCCACAGTTCTGTATGTTAATAATGAAAACCCACAGTTGTATGTTAATAATGAAAACCCACAGTTCTGTATGTTAATAATGAAAACCAGTTCTGTATGTTAATGAAGTTCTGTGGTAATAATGAAAACCCACAGTTCTGTATGTTAATAATGAAACCCACAGTTCATGTTAATAATAACCCACAGTTCAGTATGTTAATAATGAAAACCCACAGTTCTGTATGTTAATAATAGAAACCGGTTCTGTATGTTAATAATGAAAACCCACAGTTCTGTGTTAACAATGAAAACCCACAGTTCTGTATGTTAATAATGAAAACCCACAGTTCTGTATGTTAATAATGAAAACCCACAGTTCTGTATGTTAATAATGAAAACCGACAGTTCTGTATGTTAACAATGAAAACCCACAGTTCTGCATGTTAATAAATGAAAACCCACAGTTCTGTATGTTAATAATGAAAACCCACAGTTCTGTATGTTAATAATGAAAACCCACAGTTCTGTATGTTAACAATGAAAACCCACAGTTCTGTATGTTAATAATGAAAACCCACAGTTCTGTATGTTAATAATGAAAACCCACAGTTCTGTATGTTAATAATGAAAACCCACAGTTCTGTATGTTAATAATGAAAACCCACAGTTCTGTAGTGTAAAAGCCAAACAGTTCTGTATGGTGTGTAATGAAAACCACAGTTCTGTATGTTAATAATGAAAACCGACAGTTATACATAAAAAAGCATTAATGAAACCCCACAGTTCTACATGTTAATAATGAAAACCCACAGTTCCCATATGTTAATAATGAAAACCCACAGTTCTGTATGTTAATAATGAAAACCCACAGTTCTGTATGTTAATAATGAAAACCCACAGTTCTGTATGTTAATAATGAAAACCCACAGTTCTGTATGTTAATAATGAAAACCCACAGTTCTGTATGTTAATAATGAAAACCCACAGTTCTGTATGTTAATAATGAAAACCCACAGTTCTGTATGTTAATAATGAAAACCCACAGTTCTGTATGTTAATAATGAAAACCCACAGTTCTGTATGTTAATAATGAAAACCCACAGTTCTGTATGTTAATAATGAAAACCCACAGTTCTGTATGTTGTTAATAATGAAAACCCACAGTTCTGTATGTTAATAATGAAAACCCACAGTTCTGTATGTTAATAATGAAAACCCACAGTTCTGTATGTTAATAATGAAAACCCACAGTTCTGTATGTTAATAATGAAAACCCACAGTTCTGTATGTTAATAATGAAAACCCACAGTTCTGTATGTTAATAATGAAAACCCACAGTTCTGTATGTTAATAATGAAAACCCACAGTTCTGTATGTTAATAATGAAAACCCACAGTTCTGTATGTTAATAATGAAAACCCACAGTTCTGTATGTTAATAATGAAAACCCACAGTTCTGTATGTTAATAATGAAAACCCACAGTTCTGTATGTTAATAATGAAAACCCACAGTTCTGTATGTTAATAATGAAAACCCACAGTTCTGTATGTTAATAATGAAAACCCACAGTTCTGTATGTTAATAATGAAAACCCACAGTTCTGTATGTTAATAATGAAAACCCACAGTTCTGCATGTTAATAATGAAAACCCACAGTTCAGCATTATGTTAATAATGAAAACCCACAGTTCTGTATGTTAATAATGAAAACCCACAGTTCTGTATGTTAATAATGAAAACCCACAGTTCTGTTAATGTTAATAATGAAAACCCACAGTTCTGTATGTTAATAATGAAAACCCACAGTTCTGTATGTTAATAATGAAAACCCACAGTTCTGTATGTTAATAATGAAAACCCACAGTTCTGCATATGTTAATAATGAAAACCCACAGTTCTGTATGTTAATAATGAAAACCCACAGTTCTGTATGTTAATAATGAAAACCCACAGTTCTGTATGTTAATAATGAAAACCCACAGTTTCAGTATGTTAATAATGAAAACCCACAGTTCATGCATGTTAATAATGAAAACCCACAGTTCTGTATGTTAATAATGAAAACCCACAGTTCTGTATGTTAATAATGAAAACCCACAGTTCTGTATGTTAATGAAAACCCACAGTTCTGTATGTTAATAATGAAAACCCACAGTTCTGTATGTTAATAATGAAAACCCACAGTTCTGCATGTTAATAATGAAAACCCACAGTTCTGTATGTTAATAATGAAAACCCACAGTTCTGTATGTTAATAATGAAAACCCACAGTTCTGTATGTTAATAATGAAAACCCACAGTTCTGTATGTTAATAATGAAAACCCACAGTTCTGTATGTTAATAATGAAAACCCACAGTTCTGTATGTTAATAATGAAAACCCACAGTTCTGTATGTTAATAATGAAAACCCACAGTTCTGTATGTTAATAATGAAAACCCACAGTTCTGTATGTTAATAATGAAAACCCACAGTTCTGGCATGTTAATAATGAAAACCCACAGTTCTGTATGTTAATAATGAAAACCCACAGTTCTGTATGTTAATAATGAAAACCCACAGTTCTGTATGAAAACCAGTTCTGTATGTTAATAATGAAAACCCACAGTTCTGTATGTTAATAATGAAAACCCACAGTTCCAGTATGTTAATAATGAAAACCCACAGTTCTGTATGTTAATAATGAAAACCCACAGTTCTGTATGTTAATAATGAAAACCCACAGTTCTGTATGTTAATAATGAAAACCCACAGTTCTGTATGTTAATAATGAAAACCCACAGTTCTGTATGTTAATAATGAAAACCCACAGTTCTGTATGTTAATAATGAAAACCCACAGTTCTGTAATGAAAACCCACAGTTCTGTATAATGAAAACCCACAGTTCTGTATGTTAATAATGAAAACCCACAGTTCTGTATGTTAATAATGAAAACCCACAGTTCTGTATGTTAATAATGAAAACCCACAGTTCTGTATGTTAATAATGAAAACCCACAGTTCTGTATGTTAATAATGAAAACCCACAGTTCTGTATGTTAATAATGAAAACCCACAGTTCTGTATGTTAATAATGAAAACCCACAGTTCTGCATGTTAATAATGAAAACCCACAGTTCTGTATGTTAATAATGAAAACCCACAGTTCTGTATGTTAATAATGAAAACCCACAGTTCTGTATGTTAATAATGAAAACCCACAGTTCTGTCATGTTAATAATGAAAACCCACAGTTCTGCATGTTAATAATGAAAACCCACAGTTCTGCATGTTAATAATGAAAACCCACAGTTCTGTATGTTAATAATGAAAACCCACAGTTCTGTATGTTAATAATGAAAACCCACAGTTCAGCATGTTAATAATGAAAACCCACAGTTCTGTGTTAATAATGAAAACCCACAGTTCTGTATGTTAATAATGAAAACCCACAGTTCTGCATGTTAATAATGAAAACCCACAGTTCTGCATGTTAATAATGAAAACCCACAGTTCAGCATGTTAACAATGAAAACCCACAGTTCTGTATGTTAAGAATGAAAACCCACAGTTCTGTATGTTAATAATGAAAACCCACAGTTCTACATGTTAATAATGAAAACCCACAGTTCTGTATGTTAATAATGAAAACCCACAGTTCTGTGCATGTTAATAATGAAAACCCACAGTTCTGCATGTTAATAATGAAAACCCACAGTTCTGCATGTTAATAATGAAAACCCACAGTTCTGCATGTTAATAATGAAAACCCACAGTTCTGCATGTTAATAATGAAAACCCACAGTTCTGCATGTTAATAATGAAAACCCACAGTTCTGTATGTTAATAATGAAAACCCACAGTTCTGTATGTTAATAATGAAAACCCACAGTTCTGTATGTTAATAGTGAAAACCCACAGTTCTGTATGTTAATAATGAAAACCCACAGTTCTGTATGTTAATAATGAAAACCCACAGTTCTGTATGTTAATAATGAAAACCCACAGTTCTGTATGTTAATAATGAAAACCCACAGTTCTGTATGTTAATAATGAAAACCCACAGTTCTGTATGTTAATAATGAAAACCCACAGTTCTGTATGTTAATAATGAAAACCCACAGTTCTGTATGTTAATAATGAAAACCCACAGTTCTGTATGTTAATAATGAAAACCCACAGTTCTGTATGTTAATAATGAAAACCACAGTTCTGTATGTTAATAATGAAAACCCACAGTTCTGTATGTTAATAATGAAAACCCACAGTTCTGTATGTTAATAATGAAAAACCCACAGTTCTGTATGTTAATAATGAAAACCCACAGTTCTGTATGTTAATAATGAAAACCCACAGTTCTGTATGTTAATAATGAAAACCCACAGTTCTGTATGTTAATAATGAAAACCCACAGTTCTGTATGTTAATAATGAAAACCCACAGTTCTGTATGTTAATAATGAAAACCCACAGTTCTGTATGTTAATAATGAAAACCCACAGTTCTATTATGTTAATAATGAAAACCCACAGTTCTGTGTGTTAATAATGAAAACCCACAGTTCTGTGTGTTAATAATGAAAACCCACAGTTCTGTATGTTAATAATGAAAACCCACAGTTCTGTATGTTAACAATGAAAACCCACAGTTCTGTATGTTAATAATGAAAACCCACAGTTCTGTATGTTAATAATGAAAACCCACAGTTCTGTATGTAATAATGAAAACCACAGTTCTGTATGTTAATACAATGAAAACCCACAGTTCTGTATGTTAATAATGAAAACCCACAGTTCTGTATGTTAATAATGAAAACCCACAGTTCTGTATGTTAATAATGAAAACCCACAGTTCTGTATGTTAATAATGAAAACCCACAGTTCTGTATGTTAATAATGAAAACCCACAGTTCTGTATGTTAATAATGAAAACCCACAGTTCTGTATGTTAATAATGAAAACCCACAGTTCTGTATGTTAATAATGAAAACCCACAGTTCTGTATGTTAATAATGAAAACCCACAGTTCTGTATGTTAATAATGAAAACCCACAGTTCTGTATGTTAATAATGAAAACCCACAGTTCTGTATGTTAATAATGAAAACCCACAGTTCTGTATGTTAATAATGAAAACCCACAGTTCTGTATGTTAATAATGAAAACCCACAGTTCTGTATGTTAATAATGAAAACCCACAGTTCTGTATGTTAATAATGAAAACCCACAGTTCTGTATGTTAATAATGAAAACCCACAGTTCTGTATGTTAATAATGAAAACCCACAGTTCTGTATGTTAATAATGAAAACCCACAGTTCTGTATGTTAATAATGAAAACCCACAGTTCTGTATGTTAATAATGAAAACCCACAGTTCTGTATGTTAATAATGAAAACCCACAGTTCTGTATGTTAATAATGAAAACCCACAGTTCTGTATGTTAATAATGAAAACCCACAGTTCTGTATGTTAATAATGAAAACCCACAGTTCTGTATGTTAATAATGAAAACCCACAGTTCTGTGTTAATAATGAAAACCCACAGTTCTGTGTGTTAATAATGAAAACCCACAGTTCTGTGTGTTAATAATGAAAACCCACAGTTCTGTATGTTAATAATGAAAACCCACAGTTCTGTATGTTAATAATGAAAACCCACAGTTCTGTATGTTAATAATGAAAACCCACAGTTCTGTATGTTAATAATGAAAACCCACAGTTCTGTATGTTAATAATGAAAACCCACAGTTCTGTATGTTAATAATGAAAACCCACAGTTCTGTTCTGTATGTTAATAATGAAAACCCACAGTTCTGTATGTTAATAATGAAAACCCACAGTTCTGTATGTTAATAATGAAAACCCACAGTTCTGCATGTTAATAATGAAAACCCACAGTTCTGCATGTTAATAATGAAAACCCACAGTTCTGCATGTTAATAATGAAAACCCACAGTTCTGCATGTTAATAATGAAAACCCACAGTTCTGTATGTTAATAATGAAAACCCACAGTTCTGTATGTTAATAATGAAAACCCACAGTTCTGTATGTTAATAATGAAAACCCACAGTTCTGTATGTTAATAATGAAAACCCACAGTTCTGTATGTTAATAATGAAAACCCACAGTTCTGTATGTTAATAATGAAAACCCACAGTTCTGTATGTTAATAATGAAAACCCACAGTTCTGTATGTTAATAATGAAAACCCACAGTTCTGTATGTTAATAATGAAAACCCACAGTTCTGTATGTTAATAATGAAAACCCACAGTTCTGTATGTTAATAATGAAAACCCACAGTTCTGTATGTTAATAATGAAAACCCACAGTTCTGTATGTTAATAATGAAAACCCACAGTTCTGTATGTTAATAATGAAAACCCACAGTTCTGTATGTTAATAATGAAAACCCACAGTTCTGTATGTTAATAATGAAAACCCACAGTTCTGTATGTTAATAATGAAAACCCACAGTTCTGTATGTTAATAATGAAAACCCACAGTTCTGTATGTTAATAATGAAAACCCACAGTTCTGTATGTTAATAATGAAAACCCACAGTTCTGTATGTTAATAATGAAAACCCACAGTTCTGTATGTTAACAATGAAAACCCACAGTTCTGTATGTTAATAATGAAAACCCACAGTTCTGTATGTTAATAATGAAAACCCACAGTTCTGTATGTTAATAATGAAAACCCACAGTTCTGTATGTTAATAATGAAAACCCACAGTTCTGTATGTTAATAATGAAAACCCACAGTTCTGTATGTTAATAATGAAAACCCACAGTTCTGTATGTTAATAATGAAAACCCACAGTTCTGTATGTTAATAATGAAAACCCACAGTTCTGTATGTTAATAATGAAAACCCACAGTTCTGTATGTTAATAATGAAAACCCACAGTTCTGTATGTTAATAATGAAAACCCACAGTTATATATGTTAATAATGAAAACCCACAGTTCTGTATGTTAATAATGAAAACCCACAGTTCTGTATGTTAATAATGAAAACCCACAGTTCTGTATGTTAATAATGAAAACCCACAGTTCTGTATGTTAATAATGAAAACCCACAGTTCTGCATGTTAATAATGAAAACCCACAGTTCAGCATGTTAATAATGAAAACCCACAGTTCTGCATGTTAATAATGAAAACCCACAGTTCTGTATGTTAATAATGAAAACGCACAGTTCTGTATGTTAATAATGAAAACCCACAGTTCTGTATGTTAATAATGAAAACCCACAGTTCTGTATGTTAATAATGAAAACCCACAGTTCTGTATGTTAATAATGAAAACCCACAGTTCTGTATGTTTAATGAAAACCCACAGTTCTGTATGTTAATAATGAAAACCCACAGTTCTGTATGTTAATAATGAAAACCCACAGTTCTGTATGTTAATAATGAAAACCCACAGTTCTGTATGTTAATAATGAAAACCCACAGTTCTGTATGTTAATAATGAAAACCCACAGTTCAGTTCTGTATGTTAATAATGAAAACCCACAGTTCTGTATGTTAATAATGAAAACCCACAGTTCTGTATGTTAATAATGAAAACCCACAGTTCTGTATGTTAATAATGAAAACCCACAGTTCTGTATGTTAATAATGAAAACCCACAGTTCTGTATGTTAATAATGAAAACCCACAGTTCTGTATGTTAATAATGAAAACCCACAGTTCTGTATGTTAATAATGAAAACCCACAGTTCTGTATGTTAATAATGAAAACCCACAGTTCTGTATGTTAATAATGAAAACCCACAGTTCTGTATGTTAATAATGAAAACCCACAGTTCTGTATGTTAATAATGAAAACCCACAGTTCTGTATGTTAATAATGAAAACCCACAGTTCTGTATGTTAATAATGAAAACCCACAGTTCTGTATGTAATGAAAACCCACAGTTATACATGTTAATAATGAAAACCCACAGTTCTACATGTTAATAATGAAAACCCACAGTTATATATGTTAATAATGAAAACCCACAGTTCTGTATGTTAACAATGAAAACCCACAGTTCTGTATGTTAATAATGAAAACCCACAGTTCTGTATGTTAATAATGAAAACCCACAGTTCTGCATGTTAATAATGAAAACCCACAGTTCTGCATGTTAATAATGAAAACCCACAGTTCAGCATGTTAATAATGAAAACCCACAGTTCAGCATGTTAATAATGAAAACCCACAGTTCAGCATGTTAATAATGAAAACCCACAGTTCTGCATGTTAATAATGAAAACCCACAGTTCTGTATGTTAATAATGAAAACCCACAGTTCTGTATGTTAATAATGAAAACCCACAGTTCTGTATGTTAATAATGAAAACCCACAGTTCTGTATGTTAATAATGAAAACCCACAGTTCTGTATGTTAATAATGAAAACCCACAGTTCTGTATGTTAATAATGAAAACCCACAGTTCTGTATGTTAATAATGAAAACCCACAGTTCTGTATGTTAATAATGAAAACCCACAGTTCTGTATGTTAATAATGAAAACCCACAGTTCTGTATGTTAATAATGAAAACCCACAGTTCTGCATGTTAATAATGAAAACCCACAGTTCTGCATGTTAATAATGAAAACCCACAGTTCTGTATGTTAATAATGAAAACCCACAGTTCTGTATGTTAATAATGAAAACCCACAGTTCTGTATGTTAATAATGAAAACCCACAGTTCTGTATGTTAATAATGAAAACCCACAGTTCTGCATGTTAATAATGAAAACCCACAGTTCTGCATGTTAATAATGAAAACCCACAGTTCTGTATGTTAATAATGAAAACCCACAGTTCTGCATGTTAATAATGAAAACCCACAGTTCTGTATGTTAATAATGAAAACCCACAGTTCTGCATGTTAATAATGAAAACCCACAGTTCTGTATGTTAATAATGAAAACCCACAGTTCTGCATGTTAATAATGAAAACCCACAGTTCTGCATGTTAATAATGAAAACCCACAGTTCTGTATGTTAATAATGAAAACCCACAGTTCTGCATGTTAATAATGAAAACCCACAGTTCTGTATGTTAATAATGAAAACCCACAGTTCTGCATGTTAATAATGAAAACCCACAGTTCTGTATGTTAATAATGAAAACCCACAGTTCTGTATGTTAATAATGAAAACCCACAGTTCTGTATGTTAATAATGAAAACCCACAGTTCTGTATGTTAATAATGAAAACCCACAGTTCTGTATGTTAATAATGAAAACCCACAGTTCTGTATGTTAATAATGAAAACCCACAGTTCAGCATGTTAATAATGAAAACCCACAGTTCTGTATGTTAATAATGAAAACCCACAGTTCTGTATGTTAATAATGAAAACCCACAGTTCTGTATGTTAATAATGAAAACCCACAGTTCTGTATGTTAATAATGAAAACCCACAGTTCTGTATGTTAATAATGAAAACCCACAGTTCTGTATGTTAATAATGAAAACCCACAGTTCTGTATGTTAATAATGAAAACCCACAGTTCTGTATGTTAATAATGAAAACCCACAGTTCTGTATGTTAATAATGAAAACCCACAGTTCTGTATGTTAATAATGAAAACCCACAGTTCTGTATGTTAATAATGAAAACCCACAGTTCTGTATGTTAATAATGAAAACCCACAGTTCTGTATGTTAATAATGAAAACCCACAGTTCTGTATGTTAATAATGAAAACCCACAGTTCTGTATGTTAATAATGAAAACCCACAGTTCTGTATGTTAATAATGAAAACCCACAGTTCTGTATGTTAATAATGAAAACCCACAGTTCTGTATGTTAATAATGAAAACCCACAGTTCTGTATGTTAATAATGAAAACCCACAGTTCTGTATGTTAATAATGAAAACCCACAGTTCTGTATGTTAATAATGAAAACCCACAGTTCTGTATGTTAATAATGAAAACCCACAGTTCTGTATGTTAATAATGAAAACCCACAGTTCTGTATGTTAATAATGAAAACCCACAGTTCTATATGTTAATAATGAAAACCCACAGTTCTGTATGTTAATAATGAAAAATAATGAAAACCCACAGTTCTGTATGTTAATAATGAAAACCCACAGTTCTGTATGTTAATAATGAAAACCCACAGTTCAGCATGTTAATAATGAAAACCCACAGTTCTGTATGTTAATAATGAAAACCCACAGTTCTGTATGTTAATAATGAAAACCCACAGTTCTGTATGTTAATAATGAAAACCCACAGTTCTGCATGTTAATAATGAAAACCCACAGTTCAGCATGTTAATAATGAAAACCCACAGTTCTGGATGTTAATAATGAAAACCCACAGTTCTAGATGTTAATAATGAAAACCCACAGTTCAGCATGTTAATAATGAAAACCGACAGTTCTGTATGTTAACAATGAAAACCCACAGTTCTGTATGTTAATAATGAAAACCCACAGTTCAGCATGTTAATAATGAAAACCCACAGTTCTGTATGTTAATAATGAAAACCCACAGTTCTGTATGTTAATAATGAAAACCCACAGTTCTGCATGTTAATAATGAAAACCCACAGTTCTGTATGTTAATAATGAAAACCCACAGTTCTGTATGTTAATAATGAAAACCCACAGTTCTGTATGTTAACAATGAAAACCCACAGTTCTGAATGTTAATAATGAAAACCCACAGTTCTGTATGTTAATAATGAAAACCCACAGTTCTGTATGTTAATAATGAAAACCCACAGTTCTGTATGTTAATAATGAAAACCCACAGTTCTGTATGTTAATAATGAAAACCCACAGTTCTGTATGTTAATAATGAAAACCCACAGTTCTGTATGTTAATAATGAAAACCCACAGTTCTGTATGTTAATAATGAAAACCCACAGTTCTGTATGTTAACAATGAAAACCCACAGTTCTGTATGTTAATAATGAAAACCCACAGTTCTGTATGTTAACAATGAAAACCCACAGTTCTGTATGTTAACAATGAAAACCCACAGTTCTGTATGTTAATAATGAAAACCCACAGTTCTGTATGTTAATAATGAAAACCCACAGTTCTGTATGTTAACAATGAAAACCCACAGTTCTGTATGTTAACAATGAAAACCCACAGTTCTGTATGTTAATAATGAAAACCCACAGTTCTGTATGTTAATAATGAAAACCCACAGTTCTGTATGTTAATAATGAAAACCCACAGTTCTGTATGTTAATAATGAAAACCCACAGTTCTGTATGTTAATAATGAAAACCCACAGTTCTGTATGTTAATAATGAAAACCCACAGTTCTGTATGTTAATAATGAAAACCCACAGTTCTGTATGTTAATAATGAAAACCCACAGTTCTGTATGTTAATAATGAAAACCCACAGTTCTGTATGTTAATAATGAAAACCCACAGTTCTGTATGTTAATAATGAAAACCCACAGTTATATATGTTAATAATGAAAACCCACAGTTCTGTATGTTAATAATGAAAACCCACAGTTCTGTATGTTAATAATGAAAACCCACAGTTCTGTATGTTAATAATGAAAACCCACAGTTCTGTATGTTAATAATGAAAACCCACAGTTCTGTATGTTAATAATGAAAACCCACAGTTCTGTATGTTAATAATGAAAACCCACAGTTCTGTATGTTAATAATGAAAACCCACAGTTCTGTATGTTAATAATGAAAACCCACAGTTCTGTATGTTAATAATGAAAACCCACAGTTCTGTATGTTAATAATGAAAACCCACAGTTCTGTATGTTAATAATGAAAACCCACAGTTCTGTATGTTAATAATGAAAACCCACAGTTCTATGTATGTTAATAATGAAAACCCACAGTTATGTATGTTAATAATGAAAACCCACAGTTCTGTATGTTAATAATGAAAACCCACAGTTCTGTATGTTAATAATGAAAACCCACAGTTCTGTATGTTAATAATGAAAACCCACAGTTCTGTATGTTAATAATGAAAACCCACAGTTCTGTATGTTAATAATGAAAACCCACAGTTCTGTATGTTAATAATGAAAACCCACAGTTCTGTATGTTAATAATGAAAACCCACAGTTCTGTATGTTAATAATGAAAACCCACAGTTCTGTATGTTAATAATGAAAACCCACAGTTCTGTATGTTAATAATGAAAACCCACAGTTCTGTATGTTAATAATGAAAACCCACAGTTCTGTATGTTAATAATGAAAACCCACAGTTCTGTATGTTAATAATGAAAACCGACAGTTCTGTATGTTAATAATGAAAACCCACAGTTCTGTATGTTAATAATGAAAACCCACAGTTCTGTATGTTAATAATGAAAACCCACAGTTCTGTATGTTAATAATGAAAACCCACAGTTCTGTATGTTAATAATGAAAACCCACAGTTCTGTATGTTAATAATGAAAACCCACAGTTCTGTATGTTAATAATGAAAACCCACAGTTCTGTATGTTAATAATGAAAACCCACAGTTCTGTATGTTAATAATGAAAACCCACAGTTCTGTATGTTAATAATGAAAACCCACAGTTCTGTATGTTAATAATGAAAACCCACAGTTCTGTATGTTAATAATGAAAACCCACAGTTCTGTATGTTAATAATGAAAACCCACAGTTATATATGTTAATAATGAAAACCCACAGTTCTGTATGTTAATAATGAAAACCCACAGTTCTGTATGTTAATAATGAAAACCCACAGTTCTGTATGTTAATAATGAAAACCCACAGTTCTGTATGTTAATAATGAAAACCCACAGTTCTGTATGTTAATAATGAAAACCCACAGTTCTGTATGTTAATAATGAAAACCCACAGTTCTGTATGTTAATAATGAAAACCCACAGTTCTGTATGTTAATAATGAAAACCCACAGTTCTGTATGTTAATAATGAAAACCCACAGTTCTGTATGTTAATAATGAAAACCCACAGTTCTGTATGTTAATAATGAAAACCCACAGTTCTGCATGTTAATAATGAAAACCCACAGTTCAGCATGTTAATAATGAAAACCCACAGTTCAGCATGTTAATAATGAAAACCCACAGTTCAGCATGTTAACAATGAAAACCCACAGTTCTTTATGTTAATAATGAAAACCCACAGTTCTGTATGTTAATAATGAAAACCCACAGTTCAGCATGTTAACAATGAAAACCCACAGTTCTGTATGTTAATAATGAAAACCCACAGTTCTGTATGTTAATAATGAAAACCCACAGTTCTGTATGTTAATAATGAAAACCCACAGTTCAGCATGTTAATAATGAAAACCGACAGTTCTGTATGTTAACAATGAAAACCCACAGTTCTGTATGTTAATAATGAAAACCCACAGTTCAGCATGTTAATAATGAAAACCCACAGTTCTGTATGTTAATAATGAAAACCCACAGTTCTGTATGTTAATAATGAAAAACCACAGTTCTGAATGTTAATAATGAAAACCCACAGTTCTGTATGTTAATAATGAAAACCCACAGTTCTGTATATGTTAATAAGTTCTGTATGTTGACAAACCCACAGTTATATGTTAATAATGAAAATCCACAGTTCTGTATGTTAATAATGAAAACCGACAGTTCAGCATGTTAACAATGAAAACCCACAGTTCTGTATGTTAATAATGAAAACCCACAGTTCAGCATGTTAACAATGAAAACCCACAGTTCTGTATGTTAATAATGAAAACCCACAGTTCAGCATGTTTCTGAAAACCCACAGTTCTGTATGTTAATAAAAACCCACAGTTCTGCATGTTAATAATGAAAACCCACTTGTTTCATTAACAAGTTTGTTGTTCAAATGTAAAAACACAAACAGCACAACATACAACCGACACACAGTAACTTATACCAATTATATCAGTTGCCAACTCTGTTATATTGGAATAGACTAGAAATGCTGAAAAACACGTTCATAAGCAGAAAATGTACTGGTTTATCAACAAGTACAAAACCTTCCTAAATACAGAGAAAGAGAACCTTTATATTACTTCAGGAACCTATAATGTACTTATGTTATACTAGACTATCTTTATAGTACTTCAGGAACATATAATGTATTTATGTTATACTCAGACATATAATGTATTTATGTTATACTAGACGTATCTTTATAGTACTTCAAGAACATATAATGTATTTATGTTATACTAGACATACCTTTATAGTACTTCAGGAACATATAATGTATTTATGTTATACTAGACATCTTTATAGTACTTCAGGAACATATAATATATTTATGTTATTTATGTTATACTTCAGGAACATATAATGTATTTATGTTATACTAGGCGATATCTTTATAGTACTTCAGAACATATAATGTATTTATGTTATACTAGACATATCTTTATAGTACTTCAGGAACATATAATGTATTTATGTTATACTAGACGTATCTTTATAGTACTTCAGGAAACATATAATGTATTTATGTTATACTAGACGTATCTTTATAGTACTTCAGGAACATATAATGTATTTATGTTATACTAGACATATCTTTATAGTACTTCAGGAACATATAATGTATTTATGTTATACTAGACGTATCTTTATAGTACTTCAGGAAACATATAATGTATTTATGTTATACTAGGCGATATCTTTATAGTACTTCAGTAACATATAATGTATTTATGTTATACTAGACATATCTTTATAGTACTTCAGGAACATATAATGTATTTATGTTATACTAGACGTATCTTTATAGTACTTCAGGAAACATATAATGTATTTATGTTATACTAGACATATCTTTATAGTACTTCAGGAACATATGTATTTATGTTATACTAGAGATATCTTTATAGTACTTCAGGAACATATAATGTATTTATGTTTTACTAGACGTATCTTTATAGTACTTCAGGAACATATAATGTATTTATGTTATACTAGACGTATCTTTATAGTACTTCAGGAACATATAATGTATTTATGTTTTACTAGACGTATCTTTATAGTACTTCAGGAACCTATAATGTATTTATGTTATACTAGACATACCTTTATAGTACTTCAGGAACCTATAATGTATTTATGTTTTACTAGACGTATCTTTATAGTACTTCAGGAACATATAATGTATTTATGTTTTACTAGACGTATCTTTATAGTACTTCAGGAACCTATAATGTATTTATGTTATACTACACGTATCTTTATAGTACTTCAGGAACATATAATGTATTTATGTTATACTAGACGTATGTTTATAGTACTTCAGGAACCTATAATGTATTTATGTTATACTAGACATATCTTTATAGTACTTCAAGAACATATAATGTATTTATGTTATACTAGACGTATCTTTATAGTACTTCAGGAACATATAATGTATTTATGTTTTACTAGACGTATCTTTATAGTACTTCAGGAACCTATAATGTATTTATGTTATACTAGACATATCTTTATAGTACTTCAAGAACATATAATGTATTTATGTTATACTAGACGTATCTTTATAGCACTTCAGGAACATATAATGTATTTATGTTATACTAGATGTATCTTTATAGTACTTCAGGAACATATAATGTATTTATGTTATACTAGACGTATCTTTATAGTACTTCAGGAACATATGTATTTATGTTATACTAGACATATCTTTATAGTACTTCAGGAACATATAATGTATTTATGTTATACTAGACATATCTTTATAGTACTTCAGGAACATATGTATTTATGTTATACTAGACATATCTTTATAGTACTTCAGGAACCTATAATGTATTTATGTTATACTAGACGTATGTTTATAGTACTTCAGGAACATATAATGTATTTATGTTATACTACTCGTATCTTTATAGTACTTCAAGAACATATAATGTATTTATGTTATACTAGATGTATCTTTATAATACTTCAGGAACATATAATGTATTTATGTTATACTACACGTATCTTTATAGTACTTCAGGAACATATAATGTATTTATGTTATACTAGACGTATGTTTATAGTACTTCAGGAACATATAATGTATTTATGTTATCCTAGACTATCTTTACTATTGACACAATAATTTAAAAGATAATGGTTGAAATAGTGCAAACAAGTTACTATATACTAGAAACACGTCTTGTTGAAACATTAAAAACACAGACTTCCCACGTCCCACAGGACATACAAGGTACAAACAAGTTACTTTATACTAGAAACACGTCTTGTTGAAACATTAAAAACACACACTTCCCACGTCCCACAGGACATACAAGGTACAAACAAGTTACTTTATACTAGAAACAAGTCTTGTTGAAACATTAAAAATACACACTTCGCACGTCCCACAGGACATACAAGGTACAAACAAGTTACTTTATACTAGAAACATTTCTTGTTGAAACATTAAAAACACACACTTGCCACGTCCCACAGAACATACAAGGTACAAACAAGTTACTTCATACTAGAAACACGTCTTGTTGAAACATTAAAAACACAGACTTCCCACGTCCCACAGGACATACAAGGTACAAACAAGTTACTTTATACTAGAAACAAGTCTTGTTGAAACATTAAAAATACACACTTGCCACGTCCCACAAAACATACAAGGTAGAAACAAGTTACTTTATACTAGAAACACGTCTTGTTGAAACATTAAAAACACACACTTGCCACGTCCCACAGGACATACAAGGTACAAACAAGTTACTTTATACTAGAAACAAGTCTTGTTGAAACATTAAAAACACACACTTCCATCCCATGTAGGACGTACAAGGTACAAACAAGTTACTTTATACTAGAAACACGTCTTATTGAAACATTAAAAACACACACTTGCCACGTCCCACAGGACATACAAGGTACAAACAAGTTACTTTATACTAGAAACACGTCTTGTTGAAACATTAAAAACACACACTTGCCACGTCCCACAGGACATACAAGGTACAAACAAGTTACTTTATACTAGAAACAAGTCTTGTTGAAACATTAAAAACACACACTTCCATCCCATGTAGGACGTACAAGGTACAAACAAGTTACTTTATACTAGAAACATTTCTTGTTGAAACATTAAAATCACACACCTCCCACGTCCCACAGAACATACAAGGTACAAACAAGTTACTTCATACTAGAAACACGTCTTGTTGAAACATTAAAAACACACACTTCCCACGTCCCACAGGACATACAAGGTACAAACAAGTTACTTTATACTAGAAACACGTCTTGTTGAAACATTAAAAACACACACTTGCCACGTCCCACAGGACATACAAGGTACAAACAAGTTACTTTATACTAGAAACAAGTCTTGTTGAAACATTAAAAACACACACTTCCATCCCATGTAGGACGTACAAGGTACAAACAAGTTACTTTATACTAGAAACACGTCTTGTTGAAACATTAAAAACACACACTTGCCACGTCCCACAGGACATACAAGGTACAAACAAGTTACTTTATACCAGAAGAACTTCTCACTGAAACATTAAAATCACACACCTCCCATGTCATGTAGGACATACAAGGTATAAACAACTTACTTTATATTACAAAAATTTATTAAAATGTGACACAAACATTCACTCACTCATGTCCTATTGGATATACAAGGTAAAAAACAAGTTACATCATTATAATGCAAACATTTCTTACTAAAATGTGACACACACACCTTTTATGTGTAAAACTGAGAAGGTACAAACTTTAGACTAGCTATATTTATTAAAATGATACACAGACACACACATGCATACACTTACCCATGTCCTGTAGGACATATAAAGTATAAACAAGCATGGATGCGAGTGTCATGATAGGTTGACAGTGAACGTTTTATCTTCAGTTCTTCCTGTAGAAAGTTCTCAAACTGAGTGTCAATGTAATCCACAATAGCTTGGAAACTGAAACACAAAGTTTGACATCACACAAAGCATATTCACTTGTAGTACTCAAACTCTATGATAAAACAAAATACTGAATAAATTACCTGTATAGTAGAACACGTCTTTATAAAATGGTAAGAAACAAGAGAGCCTGGAGTTGGGAGAGGTGTTTTGATTCATGTATTAAGAAAAATAACACTAAGTTAGTGTGTTGGAGATGTGTGATTTCTTATCTTTCATTTCTTTACTTTAGTTCATTAAAAACTAAGTACGACACACAGTCTCACCTGTCCTCTTTGTTTATCTGGTCTCCGTATCCTACAGTCTCAACAATGGTTAATTTCAAATTCACATTGCTTTCAAGCAGCTCTGAAATATAGGATGTTAGCCATGATTTTGATCAAATAATTATATACAAGGAAGAAAGAAACTTTAGCTTACATCTAAATTAAGAATATTTAAATAAATATTATATCTCACATGCTAATACAAACATGTTGTTTAACCACACTTTTCAGGTATAGAACAAACAAGCCAATGTGAGTGTCTATGTTACTTTTACCAGGTAAAAGATGTTAACTTAATCTGACATAGCTAGATGTAAAGTGCCACTACCCGTGTTACTTCCTACCATCAGGTAAGATGGTACTGTTAACTTAATCTGACATAGCTAGATGTAAAGTGCTACTACCTGTGTTACTTCCTACCATCAGGTAAGATGGAACTGTTAAGTTAATCTGACATAGCTAGATGTATAGTGCCACTACCCATGTTATTTCTTACCATCAGGTAAGATGGAACTGTTAACTTAATCTGACATAGCTAGATGTAAAGTGCCACTACCTGTGTTACTTCCTACCATCAGGTAAGATGGAACTGTTAACTTAATCTGACATAGCTAGATGTAAAGTGCCACTACCTGTGTTACTTCCTACCATCAGGTAAGATGGAACTGTTAACTTAATCTGACATAGCTAGATGTAAAGTGCCACTACCTGTGTTACTTCCTACCATCAGGTAAGATGGAACTGTTAACTTAATCTGACATAGCTAGATGTAAAGTGCCACTACCTGTGTTACTTCCTACTATCAGGTAAGATGGAACTGTTAACTTAATCTGACATAGCTAGATGTAAAGTGCCACTACCTGTGTTACTTCCTACCATCAGGTAAGATGGAACTGTTAACTTAATCTGACATAGCTAGATGTAAAGTGGCACTACCTGTGTTACTTCCTACCATCAGGTAAGATGGAACTGTTAACTTAATCTGACATAGCTAGATGTAAAGTGCCACTACCTGTGTTACTTCCTACCATCAGGTAAGATGGAACTGTTAACTTAATCTGACATAGCTAGATGTAAAGTGCCACTACCTGTGTTACTTCCTACCATCAGGTAAGATGGAACTGTTAAGTTAATCTGACATAGCTAGATGTAAAGTGCCACTACCTGTGTTACTTCTTACCATCAGGTAAGATAGAACTGTTAACTTAATCTGACATAGCTAGATGTAAAGTGCTACTACTAGTTGTACTTAATGTAAGACATTTTCTCAGTTGAAGGTTTATAATAAAAATATTTGTGCCATTGACGGATACAGAATAGTTTTAATAAAACACAAGCTGAGAGAACCAGTTGGCAGATAACCTTTCTTTATTAACAGTGTTGCTAGTTTTACAAATTATATTGAAAATCATGGAAGATCTATTAAAAACAACACAAGTTGATTCATTAACTTTAAATTAATAAAGATTTGTTAACATAATCTATTTAAACTTACCATACGTATTTGACTTCAGTCTAACATTAGGAAATGAATGAGTGTTACTTTGTTGAGAATCAAAAGTGGTGTTGAAGAGTGAATCCATCATGGTGGATTTCCCCAAACCAGTCTCTCCTACATAAAGAAAACAAAGTTCTATAAGAGATCCTCAAAATGCATTCAGAGTTTGATAAATATTTCATAAAAAGTTGGTGAGAAGAATAAAAAAACAGAATTACAAGAAACCATCTCACCAAAACTATGATATTATAGGTTGGATGCATAGATATTATTATAAAGACAAAAACAAAGAGAAACCAAACTGTTCTGAGTATAGGATCTAAAACCAGTGAATTGTTGGGTACAATGCTTTTCAAACACAGAATGTCATCAATTCTGACTTATCTACTAAAGTCCCATTGATTGGTTGTAATAAAGTTGGTTAATATTTTAGTGAAAACTGGTTGGTTGTAATAAAGTTGGTTAGTATTTTAGTGAGAACTGATTGGTTGTAATAAAGTTGGTTAGTATTTTAGTGAGAACTGATTGGTTGTAATAAAGTTGGTTAGTATTTTAGTGAGAACTGATTGGTTGTAATAAAGTTGGTTAGTATTTTAGTGAGAACTGATTGGTTGCAATAAAGTTGGTTGGTATTTTAGTGAGAACTGGTTGGTTGTAATAAAGTTGGTTGGTATTTTAGTGAGAACTGGTTGGTTGTAATAAAGTTGGTTAGTATTTTAGTGAGAACTGGTTGGTTGTAATAAAGTTGGTTTGTATTTTAGTGAGAACTGATTGGTTGTAATAAAGTTGGTTAGTATTTTAGTGAGAACTGATTGGTTGTAATAAAGTTGGTTAGTATTTTAGTGAAAACTGATTGGTTGTAATAAAGTTGGTTAGTATTTTAGTGAGAACTGGTTGGTTGTAATAAAGTTGGTTAGTATTTTAGTGAGAACTGGTTGGTTGTAATAAAGTTGGTTTGTATTTTAGTGAGAACTGATTGGTTGTAATAAAGTTGGTTAGTATTTTAGTGAGATCTGGTTGGTTGTACTAAAGTTGGTTAGTATTGTGAGAAATGTTTGGTTGTAATAAAGTTGGTTAGTATTTTAGTGAGAACTGGTTGGTTGTAATAAAGTTGGTTAGTATTTTAGTGAGAACTGGTTGGTTGTAATAAAGTTGGTTAGTATTTTAGTGAGAACTGGTTGGTTGTAATAAAGTTGGTTAGTATTTTAGTGAGAACTGGTTGGTTGTAATAAAGTTGGTTAGTATTTTAGTGAGAACTGGTTGGTTGTAATAAAGTTGGTTAGTATTTTAGTGAGAACTGGTTGGTTGTAATAAAGCTGGTGTACAATTTATTAATGCTATGGAAACACTTTCATTGTAAACAATGATACATTCTCAACAGCCCTGTCACTTTTTCATGTTTTAAATATATAAATCTATTTACCTTAAACATTGAAATTGTGTATATATATTTTTACAATAACGTACAAGGTAACTTGCATCTGATATGTTCTTTAACTGCAATTAATCACATTAAAATAGATTTCTTGTTCAAGAATCTTCTAATTGTTTCTTGTGAGATCTGATCATGATGAAATACATGTAACCTGAAATGTTCATGATCTGATCACGAAGAAATACGTGACCTGAAACGTTCACAATCTGATCACGAAGAAATACATGTAACCTGAAACGTTCACAATCTGATCACGAAGAAATACACGTAACCTGAAACGTTCACAATCTGATCACGATGAAATACATGTAACCTGAAATGTTCACAATTTGATCACAATGAAATACATGTAACCTGAAATGTTCACAATTTGATCACGATGAAATACATGCGACCTGAAATGTTCAAGATCTGATCACGATGAAATACATGTGACCTGAAACATTCACAATCTGATCACGATGAAATACATGTAACATGAAATGTTCACAGATAAAGTTTTAATTTTTATACAGTTTTCATTCACAATTCCTTATATGAACAACAGCACTATATGCCTCAAGAAACACCACAGTCTCAAGTGTTTATGGGAGCTAAATAAAACAAACTTGTTCGAGAAAGTAAGATGTTCTTTATTCTAGGGTACATGATTTACCACTTGTTAACTTATTTTTGGACTTGTTTTTCATGTACATGTATTTAATCACTACTAGCAGAACATACCCTGTTAATCTAAACTCTATAGACATAGCTGTAAGTCATAAATAAACCCACGATATGAATGATGCAGTGTGTTCTTAGCTCAGGCTTGCAAAGATAAGACATTAGATACATTTTGTTTTCTAAGGATAATAATTGTTATGCTACAAATATATTAGTTTGTTTAATCCAGTAGTTTTTGTCACTGCTTGCTTTGTCGTTAAGCACAGAGCTAAACACAGAGATATCAATGTAATTCCCACCACAGATACTGAAACCTCAATTTTTAGCATTATAATTCCCCAGACTTACTGCTGAACCCCTGGGGGCTTCCACGATTTGGTGCACCTGTCTTATGTGACCAATAAGTTTGAACAGTGCAATTAACAAATATGAAATTACTTTTTTCCAAGAAAGATTGTGCTTCATAACAAACTTAACAATTCTAGTAACTTCAACTTATTATACATGTTTAAATAACAATGTTTTATTTATATTTTCATTCTATAATATCAAACTAACCAAATAAAACTTCATTACATCAAACTATAGTTCTTTTGTAACTGATATACAAAGTGTATAATTCATTTGGTTGGCACTAATCAAACAAATAAGTTTCCATAATACTTAAAAGTATTACATTCACACATGCATCTAATTAAATGGATTTGAGTGAGACACAAGATGTGATATAAAAATAACAAAATCTAAGCACAATTTACACTTTTGTTATTATAATTATTTTTATTTCATATCTAAATTTGTCATAACACGATTCTTTGAATTTGGGCTCCAAAAATATTACACCCAAAATTGGTATCTTATCTCAAACTTAGCCTGTGTTATTCCCCCCATCTTCTGCAAGGCAAAGTCCAGCCCACATAACAAATTTAGTCTGTATTACCCATATTTTGTTATAAGGCCAAGTCCAGCCCACATAACAAATTTAGACTGTATTACTCTAATTTTGTTACAAGGCCAAGTCCAGCCCACATAACAAATTTAGTCTGTATTACTCCAATTTTGTTATAAGGCCAAGTCCAGCCCACATAACAAATTTAGTTTGTATTACCCATATTTTGTTATAAGGCCAAGTCCAGCCCACATAACAAATTTAGACTGTATTACTCTAATTTTATTACAAGGCCAAGTCCAGCCCACATAACAAATTTAGTCTGTATTACCCATATTTTGTTACAAGGCCAAGTCCAGCCCACGTAACAAATGTAAACTGTATTACCCATATTTTCTTAAAAGGCCATGACAGCACTTGCACACTGTTGCAATCATTAGGCCTTCTCTTACAAATTATACTGAAATGAAAATACAATGTTAACTGTACCATGAATAAAGTAAACATTAACTTGTAGAAATTCCACAGCTGACTAACAGTGATTCAAATGTTACTAAGTCTGCATGACTAAAAACAACTGACTACTCATCAACTATTAACCTCTCCTGAACTAACTGTCCAACCAGCAGTTGTGTATATAAACTATGCAAAGTTTCTTTATCACTAACACTATCAAATTATCTAGAAATGAATTGCTCGTAACATAATGCATCCTCTCACATCCAAATTAAAACACTAAAAATACAGCTTACGATACATACATACCGATACAAAGTATGTTGAACGTAAATCTCTGTTGAACAGATTTATTGACCAGTTGGTCAGGAAGACTGTCAAACCCCACGTGTCCTTGTAGTTTTAATGTTCTCAAACCAGTGACATCACCAGCCTGAAAATCAGATAGATATATCTAGCAACAGAATACAAAACTATACAACACTGATACTCAGAATGATCATCAAGTAATGTAAGGGTAAAGTAACTATTTGAGGTCGAGAAAAATAAACACTGCCTTTTGTTTTAATATACTGATAAGAAATGAGTAACATAAACAGTAAACCTAAAAAGAAACAAAACACTTGAATTACAACAAAGATTGAACAATGACATTATTCACACAAGTTAAAACACTAATTAATAATCCATATTAACCATGACAACAACTATATTAGTTTATCTAAAAAGTGTCTTCTGAAGACACGAGTTGTACTTCTGTAATTACTTTTGCTAAAGAGGAATTATACTGATTGTTTAGTACAAGTGAAAACTACTGATAACTTGGAAGTTTCAAAACAAGAAACATAAGGTTAAAATATGTCCATTTCTAACAGATAATTCTCAGTGAACTAATACCACTATAAACAAATTACATTGGTTTTGTAAGGTGAATTATACTATTAAAAATATTTTTACACAACTTTTATGCTAATGTTAACTTAATCTGACATAACTGGTGTAAACAATGAACAGATTTTCTAATAAAAAAACATATGTTTAGAGAACTAGTTGGTATATAACCCTACTTTGTTAACTGTGTTGCTAATTTGCTAGTGTTCTACAAATTAATTTGAAATTATAGAAGACCTATTAATATAACAATTTGAAACAATGTGGGACCTACTGGTCCATATCAGATATTCCAACCTCTTCACTACACTAATTAAAAGTATATAGATATCTTAAAGCCAGCTGTGATTATTCATATATTTATTGAGCTGTATTATAAATAAACTGAACAAATGTAACTAATCATAGTATTATAAATACACTGAACATAGTTAAATAGTGGTTGTTTGGTAGGTGTTTTATGGCACAAAACAGCTAGGATAACTGTGTCAAACATCCGGTAAAAGGTTAAAATTAAAGTAAAATTCATGAAAGGAAATGAAGATAAAACAAAACAAAGTTTAAAAAACATAAACAGCATAAACCAATGTTTACATCTAGTTTACAGAGGTAGAACTACAGTAATACAAGTTGTAAAGAACTTTCTGTAGCATAACTGTAATTATCATGATTCACCAGGAAGACTTAACAGGTAAGTACAAAAACCACCGTCAGTCACCTGAAGTTGGCCTTTCCAGTCCTGGTTCTGAGTTATGTATCATTATGGCCATTTTCGAAAAGTAAAGTAATAAGCGTTTTAAAAGACTTGTAGCAAAAGTGTAATTATAACTCCCCAGGATGACTAACAGGTAGTTCAAACAGCAGAGTTAGTCACCTGAAGTTGGCCATTCCAATCTTGGTTTTAAGTTATTTGATGTTACGGCCATTTTCTAATTTCAATCAAACTAGATGTCCTTTGATTCTTAAAAAGGAATCACATTAAAACAGTTTAATGTATAAATTAAACTTAAACGACATTAAAAAGATTAATGGTCTTTAAAAAACAAAATATTTCCAAGGTGGACACTGTAACCATCACTAATAACACTGTCTAATGTTATGGACAAACCTTGTGACAGAACATGTTTATAAAGGTGCCATCGTTGAGAGTTGTAACGACAGCAAGACAGTAAAATGTGTCTTATTGTGATGCGAGTGTTACACAGACAACACACTGGTGCATCAGTTCCAGATAAAAGAAAACGAGTTAAAAAACTGACCAATACGTAGTCTAGTTAGAACAACTTCCTCTTTCCAATCCTTACAGAAGCAAGATGGTCAAAGTCCAATATATGGTTTTATTTGGAAACACTTGTTTTCACATTGCTCACTCCAAGACGACTGACAAATGGCACGGAGCCGAGCCTTGAATACAGGACCATAGTCCATGTATGGAACAGGCACAGTGGTGACAGTGCCAGAGCAGATAGATTTAGCTACAGTGTAGGTGAGCTCATTTCCATGAATACCAATGTGGCCTGGTATCTAGAAAAACTGCATAAAAGTAGATGTTAAAGAGAAATGGGCCAGTTGATTTTAAATATCTGTGAGAACCAACGTGAAGCAATTCCAAGGCCAGCAGAGAACTAAGTGAGTAAGTATAAATAGTGCAGTTTGAGTACTGCTTAGCTTCTATGTGATCCAGGGCAAGAGAAATGGCATACACTTCAGCAGTGAACACAGAAGCTGTAGAGGGAATTCTGTGCACAACCACCGAACCATAACACACCATGGCAGAACCCACAGAGTCACCTGATTTTGAACTATCTGTGTAAATAGGAATGGAAGCATGGTTTGAAAGATGTTCAGCAAATAACACAGTATTTCTAGTCAGGAATGTCTATTTTTCTCAGATGACTTAAAGATAGGTCATATTTGGGGACTGTAAGAACCCATGGTGGGCTGACTAATAGATACAGCAATGTTATCAAGGACAGACCAAATTCATCCATCTGTGCCTCGATACAAAGGCCAAAAGGAGCAATGGCAGATGATCTGTTCTGAAAAGAATGGCCCACAGAGGAAGGAAAACACAACCCCAGGTGGGACCCTTTGGTAAGGAATGAAGTTTGAGGCATATAGTAAAGACAGCTACAAACAGCAGAGGTGCAAAGAAGGTTCATGAGACTCTGGATATAAGCTCTGAACTAGTGGAGTGCAGAAAGCCTCACTGCAGAGCCAAAATCGTTGATGATGAATGGGGTCCAGCATCTTTAAGGCCAAGGTCCTGGCAGAGCCATAGACCAGTGATCCGTAGTCAAGTTTTGATCGAATAAGAGCATGATATATCTGTAGCACAGAACACTGATCTGCTCCTCAAGTGGTGGAAGAGAGGACACAGTGGATGTTCAGAGCTCTTGTACACATGACCCATAACTGCTGGATGTGTGGAATAAAGGTCAGCTTACGGTCAAAGATAAGCCCCAAGAACTTTGTCTCAGACACCACAGGCAGCACAACTTCACCGATACAAAGTTTAGGATCAGGGTGAATGCCCTGTTGGTGGCAAAAGTGCATGCAAACAATTGTAGAGAGAGAGAGAGAGAAGTTAAAGCAGCTTGCTATGGTCAACTTCAGTAAATAACTGAGGGCAATCTGTAGCTGTTGCTCAATATACCTCATGTTTGACAACTGCCATGTGATGTGAAAGTTGTTGACATGGAGATTGCCCAGTGATGGCATCAATCTTTATACTGAAAAGTGTGACACTCAAAACACAGCCCTGAGGGACTCCAAGTTCCTGTAAAAAAGAACAGAAAAGTGTTGAACCCACATGAACCTGGAATCTCGTGTCCATTAAAAAAATTAATAAAAATGAGCAAATGGCCATGTAACCCATATATATATGGAGGTCTCACAAAATGCCATACCTCCATGTTGTATCATAAGCCATCTTAATGTCAAAGAATATTGATACAAGTTGTTGCCATTTGAGAAAAGCTTCTCTGATTGATGTTTCAAGTCAAATCAGATGGTCCATGGTGAAGCACTATCACTGGAACCCACACTGGGTGGGTGAAAGGAGGTTGTTTGATTTGTGGAACCAAACAAGGCGAGCATTAACCATCCTTTCTAAGGCCTTACAGAGACAGCTCGTCAAAGCAATTGGACAGTAATTTGAAGGAATCTTGGGGTCTTTCCCAGGCTTAGAAAGGTAGGACAATTGCCTGGTGCCAGGCATTAGAAAAAACATTCTTCTGCCACAACCAGTTAAAACAATCAGAAGAATAGCAAGAGATAGATGGCACAGCATTTCTTAGTGTACATCATCAAGTACGACCAAAGTACTGCCAGACCAATGAAGGGACAGGACAGTTTGAGTTCCACCAGTGTAAAGGGATGATTATAGTCATGGAGACAATCAGCTCAAAAGGAAAGAGGTGATTGCTCTGCTGAGTGTTGATAGCTAAGAAGGTGGAGGAAGAAGCAGAAATGTAAGATACCTGGCAAAGGCTTTCACCTAGAGTATCAGCAATGCTCCAGGTATCAACTACTTCCTGACCATCAGAGAGCAAGATCAAGAGGGGGACAATTATACTGCCCACTGACCTTTTGAATGTCCTATATGACTTTGGAACTAGCAGTAGAAGATATGCTGGTTGTGAACTTAATTCAACATTCCTTCTGTGATGCAGTGCAAGAGCATGGGACACCTACGAAAAGAATACCAGGCCTGTTTTTGAGTCTTCCATACTATGTGGCAGGCAGGATTCTACCATGGATGAGGATATTGTGGAAAATGTGTTGAGGATTTAGAAATACATTAAGCAGCTGTCTGTATAACACAGTTACTGCTGTCACACAGTCATCTATTGATGGCTTAAAGATGATAGCAGGATCAAGTTCTACAAGAGCAGTGAAAGAAGGTCAGTTTGGTTGATCCAGCTTCCACCGGGGCACGCGAGTCGGGTGGCATCGACCACGGCCAGTCTCTCTCAAAATTACAGGAAAATGATCACTGCCTTATGGATTGTTGTTAACCCTCCATAAAAAGTGGGAGGATAGTGAAGGGGAGCAAACTGAGAGATCGGTACCAGTAAAGGACTGACTAGGTGCAAGAAAATAAGTATAAGAACCAGTATTGAAAAGAGAAAGGTTGTGATTAGAAAGCATACACTCTAAGGAGCAACCCCTCCTATCAATATCAGCACTTCCCCAGAGGGAATGATGTTAATTATAGTCCCCTAGGATTAAAAAGGGAGACAGCAACTGTTCAATGAAAGCATCATGATCCAACTGATTATTGGTCTCTCCAGGCAACAGGTACAGAGAACAAACAGTGATGGTATGACCCAAGGAAACACAGATGGCTACGACCTCCAAGGGTGTATCGAATGGCAAAGACAGGGTTGGCACATGCTGTTCAACCATCATTCAGCCCATCATTTCTGTACAAAGAAAACTGCCAAAGGGACTGTATCAGCAGGTTTCAGAAATGTTTCCTGTAAGGAAAAACACACAGGATGGCAGGAAGCAATCAGTGTTTTGAGGTCATCCAGATTAGAATGTAAACGTTGGTAGTTCCATTGTATGAAGGCAGCAATTTTTATTCATGTGTAGAGAACCCTTCTGTTTATGACCACGTCTTTTTTATTTACTGTTTTTATTGTAGGGGGGTCTATCAACCTCCATGGATCCTGTCCTTGTCGATTGTGCATGTCATTGCTGTTGGAAGGGGATTTCAGCAACTGAGGACATGAACGAATGATCGTTTTGCATCTTGGGGTGGGAGAAGAAAATGTACCCAAGGAAATGTCTGTTCCAGGAACTAAAGGAAGTGAATCTTGGGAGTTGTTGGAATGTATGCTAAGGGCAGAGATGGGTGTTGAAGACTTTTAACCATGGAAGTCAAAGGATTTTTCATTTGGTTTGTGAACGATTCTTTTGGAAGCACAGAGAGATCTGTGTGCACTTCCACTGTAGTAGTGGAACAAAGTGCAGCAGCATACGTCTGAGATGAAGTGGTGGACAGCAATTTTCAAGCTTCAGGGTAAGTAATTTTTTGAATAGTTTTCAAATGCTGCATCTCTTTTTCTTCCAACCATTTAGGGCAAGAACAAAAGTAGGATGGGTGAGAACCATTGCAACTGACACAATGAGGATCAGTTTCACACTCACAGGCATTGTAATCCTTGCCATTGTAACGAGCCATGCATCAAGGAACCCTGACGTGATGTCTTTGAGTGAACAAACTGCTGACACTGGAAACATTTGACAGGGTTTAGAATGTGTGGCCATACCCTGCAATTAAGATAATCTGCCATGATAGTTGACTAACAGTAATATTATAAATACATTGAACACAGTTAAATAATAGTAGTATTATAAATACACTGAACACGGTTAAATAATAGTATTATAAATACACTGAACACAGTTAAATAATAGTAGTATTATAAATACACTGAACACAGTTAAATAATAGTAGTATTATAAATACACTAAACACAGTTAAATAGCAGTAATACTCTACAGTTTCCTGAAAGTTGATAACTATCTTTATTTGACAACTAGTACTTAATTGGGAAAAGTTTTAAGTCTGATGTTTCATTGTGACAAGGTAATACCCCATTTTGAGCAGTTTTTACCATCTAACTGCAGTCATTAAATTTTATTATAAACTGTTAGTAAACTTATGTTATTGTTCAAAAATTTGGATGTTTGTAGAGTGATACTTTAATCAATCTTCAAATGCATCCTGAGTTACACCAACCTATTTGATACAGAGAGCAATCTCAACTGATGTGACAACTGGTTTAGAATTAGACTACAATGATGAATTCACATATACCAGTCATAGACAAATTTTATGTAGTTTCTGAAAACGTGCCATTATCATTGGTTAAAAAACCGTAAATAACACTACAAAAACAAAGTTCATTCATAAACGTCAACAATACTTTAAGTTGTATTTCAATTTGTAATAATATTTTGAGATAATTAACCTTTATCCAACATTTATTTGAGTTAACCGTATGTTAACAGTGGTACCTGATCCTACCCTGTTTATACTTAAATCTCGTTTTATTTTAGAACAAATGAGCTTGAAAATAAATTACTAAAGTACCAGGATTTTTACTTGTCACAAATTACACACTAACTAGTAGGTTTAAATCTGGAACTAGTATGAACTTATTTTACCGCTCGAAGTAACTATAGTAAGGCTAATGTACGCCACTCTTGCTGATAAGTATTTAAAATTAACTTTCAGTTTCTGAATGTAGTTAGTAATACTATATTATTAGAGTTTATAGTATATATTACAATAGTTTCGTAGTTCTATCGTTAGGCCCAACAAGCGTAAAACTCAATAAGAATAAATATTAGTGGTTCAATTTTACCCCATGCCCGTGATGTTTTCTTGCTACATCAGCTGCTGCCATTTTTAAATTCGCTTCAATAAGTAGACAATTAAATAAAGAAATTTGAAAATAACTATTTTATTAATCTGATTTAACAACGTTAACACCAACACCTCACACACATTCCTCTCTAACACTTCCTAAGACTATTGTCTTACATTCAGTTGTGAAAATGGGCTGGGCACAGTGAATATTTAGCGCCCTCTAGTTAATTAAAAATGTGTATATATTTAAAACGTGAAAGTATATAATCGCTAAAAGCAAAGTATTATTTAAAGACATTAATTCTTATTTCTCTTGAATTTCAACACATTTATTAAAAAAATAAATCAAACTCAGTTGTGATTGGATAGTGATATATACCGCTAAATGTTAATTATCGCCTTTACTATTAAGGAAGGATGACTGATGTCAGTCCTTCAATAACAATGAAACAAGATGGTATAGAGAGCATATTTTTTTTACTTGTTTTTAACGCAGTGTTTCAATAGACATAGGAAGGCTGTATATATAATCAAGTTATAAATATAATGAGATTCCAACTGTAATATTTATTATTTATCAATTATTGGATGGTAGTTCCTGTTTCGGGTTCGATTCCCCTCGGTGGGCTCAGCAGATAGCCCGATGTGGCTTTGCTATAAACACACACACACACAGTTCCTGTTTCACTCTCTACTTAAGCGTTTTATAGGAACACCAAATTTCTGTAAGAAAGCTAACTTAACGGGATAATGATAATATTATACATTGACGCTAGAGTTATTAATTTTTAAAAATTACACTCAGTTATTAATAATAATTATAAAAACGGATATTCCGTTTGAAGCTATATCACCTTAAAGAATTTTTTTAACACCGTTATTTTGGTTTTTCAGTTATCGTGTACAAAAAACAAAGTAGAAGAAAAAAGAACAAGAAAAATTCAAACCATCTGCTGTGACATTTGTAGAAATTTCCAGAACTCGTGACTCAGTCATTACACAGATATTGTTATAAAAGGAAATAATGTACAGTATTGTAAAGTTCTGACGACCTATTGAAGATATATTTAAAATACTATTTCCATAGACAGTTCGAGCCGTCGCTATGTAGGCACAGCATGGCCAGGTGGGTTAAGGCGTTCGCCTCATAATCCGAGGGTTGCGGGTTCGAATCTCCTTTGCACCAAACATGCTCGCTTTTTTCAGCTGTGGGGCGTTATAAGTGATGGTCAATCCCACTATTTGTCGGTAAAAGAGTAGCCCAAGAGTTGGCGGTGGGTGGTGATGACTAGCTGCCTTCCAGCTAGTCTTGCCCTGCAAAATTAGGGACGGCTAACGCAGTTAGTCCTCGTGTAGCTTTGTGCGAAATTCATAAACAAACAAACAAACAAACAAACAAACAAACAAACAAACAAACAATCCCTATGTATGAAGTGTCGCCACCTCTCATAAAAAGGTTTGTTATCTAGCGTAAAATTATGGAGTTGAAAGAAGGTGGGGTGCAAAAGGGTGTAAAGCCCCCAAAGAGACAGATAAGTTGGGTGTTATTCATCGTTTGAAGCCTTCACCCAGTAGGTACTTCAATTATCTTGTGAGTAACCGAGATTGGCAGCTGTTTACGTGTGATATAAGACACTAATGTTTTATGTTTTCTCGGTTATTAGAATAATGAATTAATTTTACTTTTCTTGCGAATCAGTGAAAAGATGACTTCATTCCATTGTAATCCGAAAGTGCACGTTATAATTTTCTCTTGCGCTAACGTAGTGGTTGTCAATAGAGATCAAATATATCGTCTGGCTTTCAATATGACTTCTTATACTGACGTTAATTTAGTCTTCTAGCCGATAGAGGGCAATAGCTGCCATTTACCATGTATTCCAGGAAGAAGTGAAGAGGTCTGACTAGTTGGTGGATTAAGTAATTGGAAGTGATGACGTGAGTTATCTGTTCACTTCTTATGATAAAACACAGCGGTTACCCTTGTGGTCAATAAACCTGGCTGTTATCCACGTCATTATTATAATCTGAAGAGTCTAGCAATAAGAATCTCATTAGATAGGACTAGTTGAGATAATATATCGGTTTATCTTGCACACTAATACAGAGGTCCAACAGTGAAATCAGTTAAGATAAGGTATCGGTTTATCTTGTACGATAATACAGAGGTCCAACAGTGAAATCAGTTGAGGTAAGGTATCGGTTTATCTTGTACAATAATACAGAGGTCCAACAGTGAAATCACTTAAGATAATGTATCGGTTTATCTTGTACACTAATACAGAGGTCCAACAGTGAAATCAGTTAAGGTAAGGTATCGGTTTATCTTGTACAATAATACAGAGGTCCAACAGTGAAATCACTTAAGATAATGTATCGGTTTATCTTGTACGATAATACAGAAGTCCAGCAGTGAACTCGGTTAAGGTAAGATATGGGTTTATCTTGTACAACAGTGACACCAGTTCAGTTAGTGTCTTCAAGAAACGTTATGCTTGTTTAAAAACCATGGGTTGTTTGTCTGACAGAAATTCAGAATATAAAGTAACGGTAAATGAACTCATTGTTTTAAAATTTCGGAGAGAAGACATTATCGGCTTTTGTTTAAATTAATGATCACTGATTTAAATATCCGAAACTTTTCATCATTGAAGACAATCTAGTACCACATACCTTTATTTCTATGACACCCTAGTACCACATACCTTTATTTCTATGACACCCTCGTACCACATATCTTTATTTCTATGACACCCTAGTACCACATACCTTTATTTTTATGACACCCTAGTACCACATACCTTTATTTTTATGACACCCTAGCCCACATATCTTTATTTCTATGACACCCTAGTACCACATACCTTTATTTTTATGACACCCTAGCCCATATATCTTTATTTCTATGACACCCTAGTACCACATACATTTATTTCTATGACACCCTAGTACCACATACCTTTATTTCTATGACACCCTCCTACCACATATCTTTATTTCTATGACACCCTGGTAGCCACATACCTTTGTTTTTATGACACCCTGGTCACATATCTTTGTTTCTTGACATCCTAGTCCACATATCTTTGTTTCTATGACACCCTAGTACCACATACCTTTATTTTTATGACACCCTAGCCCACATATCTTTATTTCTATGACACCCTAGTACCACATACCTTTATTTCTATGACACCGTAGCCCACATACATTTATTTCTATGACACCCTAGTACCACATACCTTTATTTCTATGACACCCTCGTACCACATATCTTTATTTCTATGACACCCTAGTACCACATACCTTTATTTCTATGACACCCTAGTACCACATACCTTTATTTTTATGACACCCTAGTCCACATATCTTTATTTCTATGACATCCTAGTCCACATATCTTTGTTTGTATGACACCCTAGTACCACACATATTGTTTGTTTGTAGAGTTTTTATTTTGGATTTGTAGTTGTTCTACGATCAGTGAAACTCTTGCGATATCTCTAACGGTTTGACACGACACAGTTTTGAAAACGAGGTAGTAGTGTTAAGCTAAAACTCACAATAGAGGACAGCACTGTACTTAAAAACTGGTTTAATCGAAATATTTAACAGCTTCTCTGTAATTATTCCTCGATGAGTCAGAGTTAAGTTTACAGACTTACAACGTTAAAATTCTGGGTTCTCTTCCATACGAAGGACGGAGAACAGGTAACTAAATTTGTGGTTCAGCGTTGAAACAACGAAACATTTTACGTAACCTGATCGTTGTACCATTTTAATATTTAACTTAAAAATACTCGATAAACTGCCAGCTCTCCCCATCGAGAAGTCCAGGATTTGTTCGATTTCTTAATCCTATGAGTTTTTTCATTATTATGATTTTATTTATAAACATGCAGATCTTTATACACAGCCATCTTTAATAGCTTGCCTGCAACGCTTAAAATAGCTACTGTGCCCTTCTGCGCTTGAAAACATCTAACTCTGTCTATAAATAAGGGTTGAGGTCAAGCAGTTTGAGAAGCTGTCATAATATTCTGACTCGCCCCATGTGTGTTTTATTAATTATCCCTTGGAGACGTGGGCCTCTAATTATATATATATATGGCATTACTGCTGCCCTCTGTAGTGAGTGTAACAGTTATTCGTCTTTGGCGTGTTTTTAATGATTTATTGAAATCAAGTTAATTTTCATACGTTCCCGTAACGTTCTTCACCTCTATTGGTTCAGCAAGGGAAGAGTAGGGATGGTATGTTACCATCCCCTGGTTCGATCTATTACAACAAAATGCTTCTTCAGAATTTTATTTTAGGAGTGCAAGGGTTAAGAAATGGAATCCAGGCGAACGAGAAAACAGCGACATCTTCAAGATGAGAGAAACAACCTTATTTTTTATATATATTACACGATGAACCATTTAATGTGTCAAGACTTTTTTCTTTTGTCTTAGGGGTAAATTTTATATTCATGCAGTTTGTTTATAGTAGAATGTCCCTCGGTGGCTCACCAGTAAGACCTTGTAATTCAGAGTTGGTCTGGGATTTTTACCAAGAGGTGATGAACGTTCCAAATAATATTTCACAATACCAAAACTTCATGCAGGTGAACTCTATAGTAAAGGCCTCCTATCTTCATTAAAAAAAAAAAAAAAACATTCCCTGTTTGTTTGTCTGGTTTCTCGGTTTCGAAGAACCCTCAGGTTATTAACATGACCCCCCTCTCCCACCCTGTGGCTCGAGGTTAAGGGACAAATCACATTTTGTTACTCCCCGTGATATTAAAAAAAAATATGTCTTTAGACTAAAGACTGGCTGTTGATCGTACTGTAGACACGAGCTCAAAGGCACAGAGCGCCTCAAGAACTTCAACGGCATGAGTTGACGTCTTCTTCCCGATATAGCATACAAATAATGGCTTCATAGTCGTTATTTAGTTTATATGTCTTTACGTGACCAGAGTTCCAGGTACGGCCGACAGGGGGTGTTATTTCGAAAACATGATGAACAAACACTTCTTTCATTAGCGTTATGATGTATGATTCTCTAAAAGAAGGAACATGTATTATACAGATTTCTCAGTAACCACCGCAGTTCTCAGAGAAGAATGGATGGAGTTCGTAGATAAAATGTGGAAACTTTACACAACACAGTGTACACTGATCACTTTCCACAACCAAGTTGACTTTAGTAACTAATGTGTGGAAACTTTACACAACACACTGTGCAGTGGTCATTTACCACAACCAAGTTGACTTTAGTAACTGATGTGTGGAAACTTTACACAACACAGTGTACACTGATCACTTACCACAACCAAGTTGACTTTAGTAACTAATGTGTGGAAACTTTACACAACACAGTGTACACTGATCACTTTCCACAACCAGGTTGACTTTAGTAACTAATGTGTGGAAACTTTACACAACACAGTGTACACTGATCACTTACCACAACCAAGTTGACTTTAGTAACTAATGTGTAGAAACTTTACACAACACAGTGTACACTGATCACTTTCCACAACCAGGTTGACTTTAGTAACTAATGTGTGGAAACTTTACACAACACAGTGTGCAGTGGTCATTTACCACAACCAAGTTGACTTTAGTAACTGATGTGTGGAAACTTTACACAACACAGTGTACACTGATCACTTACCACAACCAAGTTGACTTTAGTAACTAATGTGTGGAAACTTTACACAACACACTGATCACTTACCACAACCAAGTTGACTTTAGTAACTAATGTGTGGAAACTTTACACAACACACTGTACACTGATCACTTACCACAACCAAGTTGACTTTAGTAACTAATGTGTGGAAACTTTACACAACACACTGATCACTTACTACAACCAAGTTGACTTTAGTAACTAATGTGTGGAAACTTTACACAACACACTGTACACTGATCACTTACCACAACCAAGTTGACTTTAGTAACTAATGTGTGGAAACTTTACACAACACACTGTACACTGATCACTTACCACAACCAAGTTGACTTTAGTAACTAATGTGTGGAAACTTTACACAACACACTGTACACTGATCACTTACACACAACCAAGTTGACTTTAGTAACTAATGTGTGGAAACTTTACACAATACACTGTACACTGATCACTTACCACAACCAAGTTGACTTTAGTAACTAATGTGTGGAAACTTTACACAACACACTGATCACTTACTACAACCAAGTTGACTTTAGTAACTAATGTGTGGAAACTTTACACAACACACTGTACACTGATCACTTACTACAACCAAGTTGACTTTAGTAACTAATGTGTGGAAACTTTACACAATACACTGTACACTGATCACTTACCATAACCAAGTTGACTTTAGTAACTAATGTGTGGAAACTTTACACAACACACTGATCACTTACTACAACCAAGTTGACTTTAGTAACTAATGTGTGGAAACTTTACACAACACACTGTGCAGTGGTCACTTACTACAACCAAGTTGACTTTAGTAACTAATGTGTGGAAACTTTACACAACACACTGTACACTGATCACTTACCACAACCAAGTTGACTTTAGTAACTAATGTGTGGAAACTTTACACAACACACTGTACACTGATCACTTACTACAACCAAGTTGACTTTAGTAACTAATGTGTGGAAACTTTACACAACACACTGTACACTGATCACTTACTACAACCAAGTTGACTTTAGTAACTAATGTGTGGAAACTTTACACAACACACTGTACACTGATCACTTACCACAACCAAGTTGACTTTAGTAACTAATGTGTGGAAACTTTACACAACACACTGTGCAGTGGTCACTTACTACAACCAAGTTGACTTTAGTAACTAATGTGTGGAAACTTTACACAACACACTGTACACTGATCACTTACCACAACCAAGTTGACTTTAGTAACTAATGTGTGGAAACTTTACACAACACACTGTACACTGATCACTTACTACAACCAAGTTGACTTTAGTAACTAATGTGTGGAAACTTTACACAACACACTGTACACTGATCACTTACTACAACCAAGTTGACTTTAGTAACTAATGTGTGGAAACTTTACACAACACACTGATCACTTACTACAACCAAGTTGACTTTAGTAACTAATGTGTGGAAACTTTACACAACACACTGTACACTGATCACTTACTACAACCAAGTTGACTTTAGTAACTAATGTGTGGAAACTTTACACAATACACTGTACACTGATCACTTACCACAACCAAGTTGACTTTAGTAACTAATGTGTGGAAACTTTACACAACACACTGATCACTTACTACAACCAAGTTGACTTTAGTAACTAATGTGTGGAAACTTTACACAATACACTGTACACTGATCACTTACCACAACCAAGTTGACTTTAGTAACTAATGTGTGGAAACTTTACACAATACACTGTACACTGATCACTTACCACAACCAAGTTGACTTTAGTAACTAATGTGTGGAAACTTTACACAATACACTGTACACTGATCACTTACCATAACCAAGTTGACTTTAGTAACTAATGTGTGGAAACTTTACACAACACACTGATCACTTACTACAACCAAGTTGACTTTAGTAACTAATGTGTGGAAACTTTACACAATACACTGTACACTGATCACTTACCACAACCAAGTTGACTTTAGTAACTAATGTGTGGAAACTTTACACAATACACTGTACACTGATCACTTACCACAACCAAGTTGACTTTAGTAACTAATGTGTGGAAACTTTACACAACACACTGATCACACTACTACAACCAAGTTGACTTTAGTAACTAATGTGTGGAAACTTTACACAACACACTGTACACTGATCACTTACTTTAGTAACTAATGTGGAAACTTTACACAACCAATTTGACTTTAGTAACTAATGTGTGGAAACTTTACACAACACACTGATCACTTACTACAACCAAGTTGACTTTAGTAACTAATGTGTGGAAACTTTACACAATACACTGTACACTGATCACTTACCACAACCAAGTTGACTTTAGTAACTAATGTGTGGAAACTTTACACAATACACTGTACACTGATCACTTACCACAACCAAGTTGACTTTAGTAACTAATGTGTGGAAACTTTACACAATACACTGTACACTGATCACTTACCATAACCAAGTTGACTTTAGTAACTAATGTGTGGAAACTTTACACAACACACTGATCACTTACTACAACCAAGTTGACTTTAGTAACTAATGTGTGGAAACTTTACACAATACACTGTACACTGATCACTTACCACAACCAAGTTGACTTTAGTAACTAATGTGTGGAAACTTTACACAACACACTGATCACTTACTACAACCAAGTTGACTTTAGTAACTAATGTGTGGAAACTTTACACAATACACTGTAAACTGATCACTTACCATAACCAATTTGACTTTAGTAACTAATGTGTGGAAACTTTACACAACACACTGATCACTTACTACAACCAAGTTGACTTTAGTAACTAATGTGTGGAAACTTTACACAATACACTGTACACTGATCACTTACCACAACCAAGTTGACTTTAGTAACTAATGTGTGGAAACTTTACACAATACACTGTACACTGATCACTTACCACAACCAAGTTGACTTTAGTAACTAATGTGTGGAAACTTTACACAATACACTGTACACTGATCACTTACCACAACCAAGTTGACTTTAGTAACTAATGTGTGGAAACTTTACACAACACACTGATCACTTACTACAACCAAGTTGACTTTAGTAACTAATGTGTGGAAACTTTACACAATACACTGTACACTGATCACTTACCACAACCAAGTTGACTTTAGTAGCTAATGTGTGGAAACTTTACACAATACACTGTACACTGATCACTTACCACAACCAAGTTGACTTTAGTAACTAATGTGTGGAAACTTTACACAATACACTGTACACTGATCACTTTCCACAACCAAGTTGACTTTAGTAACTAATGTGTGGAAACTTTACACAACACACTGATCACTTACTACAACCAAGTTGACTTTAGTAACTAATGTGTGGAAACTTTACACAATACACTGTACACTGATCACTTACCACAACCAAGTTGACTTTAGTAACTAATGTGTGGAAACTTTACACAATACACTGTACACTGATCACTTACCACAACCAAGTTGACTTTAGTAACTAATGTGTGGAAACTTTACACAACACACTGATCACTTACTACAACCAAGTTGACTTTAGTAACTAATGTGTGGAAACATTACACAATACACTGTACACTGGTCACTTTCCACAACCAAGTTGACTTTAGTAACTAATGTGTGGAAACTTTACACAACACACTGATCACTTACCACAACCAAGTTGACTTTAGTAACTAATGTGTGGAAACTTTACACAATACACTGTACACTGATCACTTACCACAACCAAGTTGACTTTAGTAACTAATGTGTGGAAACTTTACACAACACACACACTGATCACTTACTACAACCAAGTTGACTTTAGTAACTAATGTGTGGAAACTTTACACAATACACTGTACACTGATCACTTACCACAACCAAGTTGACTTTAGTAACTAATGTGTGGAAACTTTACACAATACACTGTACACTGATCACTTACCACAACCAAGTTGACTTTAGTAACTAATGTGTGAAACTTTACACAACAACACTGATCACTGATCACTTACTACAACCAAGTTGACTTTAGTAACTAATGTGTGGAAACTTTACACAACACACTGTACACTGATCACTTACCACAACCAAGTTGACTTTAGTAACTAATGTGTGGAAACTTTACACAATACACTGATCACTTACAGGTTGACTTTAGTAACTAATGTGTGGAAACTTTACTTTAGTAACTAATGTGTGGCTGTACACTGAACCAAGTTGACTTTAGTAACTAATGTGTGGAAACTTTACACAATACACTGTACACTGATCACTTACCATAACCAAGTTGACTTTAGTAACTAATGTGTAAAAACTTTACACAATACACTGTACACTGATCACTTACTACAACCAAGTTGACTTTAGTAACTAATGTGTGGAAACTTTACACAATACACTGATCACTTACTACAACCAAGTTGACTTTAGTAACTAATGTGTGGAAACTTTACACAACACGCTGTACACTGATCACTTACCATAACCAAGTTGACTTTAGTAACTAATGTGTGGAAACTTTACACAACACACTGTACACTGATCACTTACCACAACCAAGTTGACTTTAGTAACTAATGTGTGGAAACTTTACACAACACACTGTACACTGATCACTTACCACAACCAAGTTGACTTTAGTAACTAATGTGTGGAAACTTTACACAACACACTGTACACTGATCACTTACCATAACCAAGTTGACTTTAGTAACTAATGTGTGGAAACTTTACACAACACGCTGATCACTTACCACAACCAAGTTGACTTTAGTAACTAATGTGTGGAAACTTTACACAACACGCTGATCACTTACCACAACCAAGTTGACTTTAGTAACTAATGTGTGGAAACTTTACACAATACACTGATCACTTACTACAACCAAGTTGACTTTAGTAACTGATGTGTGGAAACTTTACACAACACGCTGTACAGAGAAAGGTGTTGTGTTACTATGAGTATTTTTATATTTTAAAAAGAGTTTAACTACTATAAGGTGGCACAGTAGATATGCTGTTATCTTTAACTACTATAAGGTGGCACAGTAGATATGCTGTTATCTTTAACTACTATAAGGTGGCACAGTAGATATGCTGTTATCTTTAACTACTATAAGGTGGCACAGTAGATATGCTGTTATCTTTAACTACTATAAGGTGGCACAGTAGATATGCTGTTATCTTTAACTACTATAAGGTGGCACAGTAGATATGCTGTTATCTTTAACTACTATAAGGTGGCACAGTAGATATGCTGTTATCTTTAACTACTATAAGGTGGCACAGTAGATATGCTGTTATCTTTAACTACTATAAGGTGGCACAGTAGATATGCTGTTATCTTTAACTACTATAAGGTGGCACAGTAGATATGCTGTTATCTTTAACTACTATAAGGTGGCACAGTAGATATGCTGTTATCTTTAACTACTATAAGGTGGCACAGTAGATATGCTGTTATCTTTAACTACTATAAGGTGGCACAGTAGATATGCTGTTATCTTTAACTACTATAAGGTGGCACAGTAGATATGCTGTTATCTTTAACTACTATAAGGTGGCACAGTAGATATGCTGTTATCTTTAACTACTATAAGGTGGCACAGTAGATATGCTGTTATCTTTAACTACTATAAGGTGGCACAGTAGATATGCTGTTATCTTTAACTACTATAAGGTGGCACAGTAGATATGCTGTTATCTTTAACTACTATAAGGTGGCACAGTAGATATGCTGTTATCTTTAACTACTATAAGGTGGCACAGTAGATATGCTGTTATCTTTAACTACTATAAGGTGGCACAGTAGATATGCTGTTATCTTTAACTACTATAAGGTGGCACAGTAGATATGCTGTTATCTTTAACTACTATAAGGTGGCACAGTAGATATGCTGTTATCTTTAACTACTATAAGGTGGCACAGTAGATATGCTGTTATCTTTAACTACTATAAGGTGGCACAGTAGATATGCTGTTATCTTTAACTACTATAAGGTGGCACAGTAGATATGCTGTTATCTTTAACTACTATAAGGTGGCACAGTAGATATGCTGTTATCTTTAACTACTATAAGGTGGCACAGTAGATATGCTGTTATCTTTAACTACTATAAGGTGGCACAGTAGATATGCTGTTATCTTTAACTACTATAAGGTGGAACAGTAGATATGCTGTTATCTTTAACTACTATAAGGTGGCACAGTAGATATGCTGTTATCTTTAACTACTATAAGGTGGCACAGTAGATATGCTGTTATCTTTAACTACTATAAGGTGGCACAGTAGATATGCTGTTATCTTTAACTACTATAAGGTGGCACAGTAGATATGCTGTTATCTTTAACTACTATAAGGTGGCACAGTAGATATGCTGTTATCTTTAACTACTATAAGGTGGCACAGTAGATATGCTGTTATCTTTAACTACTATAAGGTGGCACAGTAGATATGCTGTTATCTTTAACTACTATAAGGTGGCACAGTAGATATGCTGTTATCTTTAACTACTATAAGGTGGCACAGTAGATATGCTGTTATCTTTAACTACTATAAGGTGGCACAGTAGATATGCTGTTATCTTTAACTACTATAAGGTGGAACAGTAGATATGCTGTTATCTTTAACTACTATAAGGTGGCACAGTAGATATGCTGTTATCTTTAACTACTATAAGGTGGCACAGTAGATATGCTGTTATCTTTAACTACTATAAGGTGGCACAGTAGATATGCTGTTATCTTTAACTACTATAAGGTGGCACAGTAGATATGCTGTTATCTTTAACTACTATAAGTAGTGGCTATAACAGTAGATATGCTGTTATCTTTAACTACTATAAAGTGGCACAGTAGATATGCTGTTATCTTTAACTACTATAAGGTGGCACAGTAGATATGCTGTTATCTTTAACTACTATAAGGTGGCACAGTAGATATGCTGTTATCTTTAACTACTATAAGGTGGCACAGTAGATATGCTGTTATCTTTAACTACTATAAGGTGGCACAGTAGATATGCTGTTATCTTTAACTACTATAAGGTGGCACAGTAGATATGCTGTTATCTTTAACTACTATAAGGTGGCACAGTAGATATGCTGTTATCTTTAACTACTATAAGGTGGCACAGTAGATATGCTGTTATCTTTAACTACTATAAGGTGGCACAGTAGATATGCTGTTATCTTTAACTTTTGTGAGATAGGACAGTAGGTGTAGTGTTAGACAGATTAAGTATTCCGTGACATGAAGATAACGTGGATAGTAAGGTATTCCATGACGTAAAGATATCGTGGATAGTAAGGTATTCCATGACGTAAAGATAACGTGGATAGTAAGGTATTCCATGACATAAAGATAACGTGGATAGTAAGGTATTCCGTGACATGAAGATAACGTGGATAGTAAGGTATTCCGTGACATGAAGATAACGTGGATAGTAAGGTATTCCATGACATAAAGATAACGTGGATAGTAAGGTATTCCATGACATAAAGATATCGTGGATAGTAAGGTATTCCATGACATAAAGATAACGTGGATAGTAAGGTATTCCATGACATAAAGATAACGTGGATAGTAAGGTATTCCATGACATAAAGATAACGTGGATAGTAAGGTATTCCATGACATAAAGATAACGTGGATAGTAAGGTATTCCATGACGTAAAGATATCGTGGATAGTAAGGTATTCCGTGACATAAAGATATCGTGGATAGTAAGGTAATCCATGACGTAAAGATATCGTGGATAGTAAGGTATTCCATGACATAAAGATAACGTGGATAGTAAGGTATTCCATGACATGAAGATAACGTGGATAGTAAGGTATTCCATGACATAAAGATAGCGTGGATAGTAAGGTATTCCATGACATAAAGATAACGTGGATAGTAAGGTATTCCATGACATAAAGATAACGTGGATAGTAAGGTATTCCATGACATAAAGATAACGTGGATAGTAAGGTATTCCATGAGATAAAGATAACGTGGATAGTAAGGTATTCCATGACATGAAGATATCGTGGATAGTAAGGTATTCCATGACATAAAGATAACGTGGATAGTAAGGTATTCCATGACATAAAGATAACGTGGATAGTAAGGTATCCCATGACATAAAGATATCGTGGATAGTAAGGTATTCCATGACATAAAGATAACGTGGATAGTAAGGTATTCCATGACATAAAGATAACGTGGATAGTAAGGTATTCCATGACATGAAGATAACGTGGATAGTAAGGTATTCCATGACATAAAGATAACGTGGTTAGTAAGGTATTCCATGACATAAAGATAACGTGGATAGTAAGGTATTCCATGACATAAAGATAACGTGGATAGTAAGGTATTCCATGACATAAAGATAACGTGGATAGTAAGGTATTCCATGACATAAAGATATCGTGGATAGTAAGGTATTCCATGACATAAAGATAACGTGGATAGTAAGGTATTCCATGACATAAAGATATCGTGGATAGTAAGGTATTCCATGACATAAAGATAACGTGGATAGTAAGGTATTCCATGACATAAAGATAACGTGGATAGTAAGGTATTCCATGACATAAAGATATCGTGGATAGTAAGGTATTCCATGACGTAAAGATAACGTGGATAGTAAGGCATTCCATGACATAAAGATAACGTGGATAGTAAGGTATTCCATGACATAAAGATAACGTGGATAGTAAGGTATTCCATGACATAAAGATAACGTGGATAGTAAGGTATTCCATGACGTAAAGATATCGTGGATAGTAAGGTATTCCGTGACATAAAGATATCGTGGATAGTAAGGTAATCCATGACGTAAAGATATCGTGGATAGTAGGTATTCCATGACATAAAGATAACGTGGATAGTAAGGTATTCCATGACATGAAGATAACGTGGATAGTAAGGTATTCCATGACATAAAGATAGCGTGGATAGTAAGGTATTCCATGACATAAAGATAACGTGGATAGTAAGGTATTCCATGAGATAAAGATAACGTGGATAGTAAGGTATTCCATGACATGAAGATATCGTGGATAGTAAGGTATTCCATGACATAAAGATAACGTGGATAGTAAGGTATTCCATGACATAAAGATAACGTGGATAGTAAGGTATCCCATGACATAAAGATATCGTGGATAGTAAGGTATTCCATGACATAAAGATAACGTGGATAGTAAGGTATTCCATGACATAAAGATAACGTGGATAGTAAGGTATTCCATGACATGAAGATAACGTGGATAGTAAGGTATTCCATGACATAAAGATAACGTGGTTAGTAAGGTATTCCATGACATAAAGATAACGTGGATAGTAAGGTATTCCATGACATAAAGATAACGTGGATAGTAAGTTATTCCATGACATAAAGATAACGTGGATAGTAAGGTATTCCATGACGTAAAGATAACGTGGATAGTAAGGTATTCCGTGACATAAAGATAACGTGGATAGTAAGGTATTCCATGACATAAAGATAACGTGGATAGTAAGGTATTCCATGACGTAAAGATATCGTGGATAGTAAGGTATTCCGTGACATAAAGATATCGTGGATAGTAAGGTATTCCATGACGTAAAGATATCGTGGATAGTAAGGTATTCCATGACATAAAGATAACGTGGATAGTAAGGTATTCCATGACATGAAGATAACGTGGATAGTAAGGTATTCCATGACATAAAGATAGCGTGGATAGTAAGGTATTCCGTGACATAAACATAACGTGGATAGTAAGGTATTCCATGACATAAAGATAACGTGGATAGTAAGGTATTCCATGACATAAAGATAACGTGGATAGTAAGGTATTCCGTGACATGAAGATAACGTGGATAGTAAGGTATTCCATGACATTAAGATAGCGTGAATAGTAAGGTATTCCGTGACATAAACATAACGTGGATAGTAAGGTATTCCATGACATAAAGATAACGTGGATAGTAAGGTATTCCGTGACATGAAGATAACGTGGATAGTAAGGTATTCCATGACATAAAGATAACGTGGATAGTAAGGTATTCCATGACATAAAGATAACGTGGATATTTTTAACTTGAATGTCATGTTTGTTTAATCATGTCAGCCACGTGCTGCTATATTTTCTTCAAGTTATAAAAGTAGTTACAGTTTTGAAGATGTTTAAGTTAATTCAAATTTATTTTTGTTTTCACTTCCTTCATTACATTTGCGCAAATATAAATAATTTATTAATCACCTCGTGTATGTAGTTACTTGAATAATTTATCATTACTTGTATGTAATGTAATAAGTATTTAGTTTATTTATCTTCACGTTTAGGCTTGTCTCTTATTCACGGGCCCGGCATGGCCTAGCGCGTTAAGGCGTGCGCTTCGTAATCTGAGGGTCGCAGGTACGCGCCCGAGTCGCGCCAAACATGCTCGCCCTCCCAACCGTGGGGGCGTTATAATGTGACGGTCAATCCCACTATTTTTTGGTAAAAGAGTAGCCCAAGAGTTGGCGGTGGGTGGTGATGACTAGCTGCCTTCCCTCTAGTCTTACACTGCTAAATTAGGGACGGTTAGCACAGATAGACCTCGAGTAGTTTTGAGCGAAATTCCAAAACAAACTCTTATTCACCTGGCGGCAAAACTTTAAACCTGGAATTACTGGTGATATTTTTATTTTGTGTCTTTCTGTACCACACCGTAGAGTAGGCTTAGCAATCTTTGCTTGGACGGAATGACAGTGACTATTTCTTCTTAGAAAAGGCTTCTTAACGAAAAGTGTGATTGGCTATAATATTGTACCACCCTATACCTGAAAGGGCGAAGATATTCGGTGATGGAATTCGAAACAGCAACCTATAGGTCGCGAGACAGACTTTGAAAAGTTAAATATTTATTACATTTCCAAAGACAAGGTTGCTTAACATGTTGACATCGATAAATACTGAATACAATGCACAGCCACCGTTAACTCTGCGAGGATTTTAATACAATCACACAATATATAGGGTCGCTGTATTTGTCATTCTTTAGCAGGTTTGTCTGTATTGATTTTAGAAAAAAGTTTAAACAGACGAAGTATTTATTTCGTAATAAAATTAATTACGAAATAAGAACTTCGTTTGTTTAATTTTACAAAAACCATCGTGTTGGATACAGAGTTTAATATATACATGTGGGTTTGACACGTGAATTAGGAAACACTTGAACAACGTCCTGTTAGACAACACACAGAATGGAACTCGTGTAATTACAGAGTAATCACCAATGATATTAAGTTACTATATGTGAAACGGTGGCGACACTCTGACTAGGATATTTCACGTATTACATAAATAAGGCATAACATTAACACGGTTTGTTGTCTATTGATTTGCTGTCCAAACGTTGAACGTTACTCCTTCTACGTTACCCGCAGAAGACTTTTAATAGCCAAATCGCGTGAAACGTTGTTGGCACGTGCTCGCGTTCTTCATGGCTGAGGCGGTGCTGATCGATTCCCCTTAATCAACTTCTACCTTCCGGGTGGTCAGAGTTCCTCGCACAGCGGGCTGTTCACGTGGTATTTGGTAATTTCTCGTGCTAGAGTTCAAGTTGACTCAGGTGAAAGTCAGGTAAGTTGGGAACAGAAAAAAGATGGCTAAAATATTAAAATTAGCGTGAACAAAATGTTCTTTCAGTTACAGTGACTTACTATATACTGCTATAATAACTGTGTGGTAGTACATTACTATACTGTTATAATAACTGTTTGGTAGTACATTACTATACTGTTATAATAACTGTGTAGTAGTACATTACTATACTGTTATAATAACTGTGTGGTAGTACATTACTATACTGTTATAATAACTGTGTGGTAGTACATTACTATACTGTTATAATAACTGTGTGGTAGTACATTACTATACTGCTATAATAACTGTGTAGTAGTACATTACTATACTGTTATAATAACTGTATGGTAGTACATTACTATACTGTTATAATAACTGTGTGGTAGTACGTTACTATACTGTTATAATAACCGTGTAGTAAGTACATTACTATACTGTTATAATTACTGTGTGGTGGTACATTACTATACTGTTATAATAACTGTGTGGTGGTACGTTACTATACTGTTATAATAACTGTGTGGTAGTACATTACTATACTGTTATAATAACTGTGTGGTGGTACGTTACTATACTGTTATAATAACCGTGTGGTAGTACATTACTATACCGTTATAATGGCTCCGTGTGGTGGTACATTACTATACTGTTATAATAACTGTGTGGTAGTACATTACTATACTGTTATAATAACTGTGTAGTAGTACATTACTATACTGTTATAATAACTGTGTGGTAGTACATTACTATACTGTTATAATAACTGTGTAGTAGTACATTACTATACTGTTATAATAACTGTGTGGTAGTACATTACTATACTGTTATAATAACTGTGTTGTAGTACATTACTATACCTGTTATAATAACTGTGTGGTGGTACATTACTATACTGTTATAATAACCGTGGTAGTACATTACTATACTGTTATAATAACTGTGTTGTAGTACATTACTATACCTGTTATAATAACTGTGTGGTGGTTTATTACTATACTGTTATAATAACTGTGTGGTAGTACATTACTATACTGTTATAATAACTGTGTAGTAGTACATTACTATACTGTTATAATAACTGTGTTGTAGTACATTACTATACTGTTATAATAACTGTGTGGTAGTTTATTACTATACTGTTATAATAACTGTGTGGTAGTACATTACTATACTGTTATAATAACTGTGTGGTAGTACATTACTATACTGTTATAATAACTGTGTAGTAGTACATTACTATATTGTTATAATAACTGTGTGGTAGTCTATACTGTTATAATAACTGTTTAGTAGTACATTACTATACTGTTATAATAACTGTTTAGTAGTACATTACTATACTGTTATAATAACTGTGTGGTAGTACATTACTATACTGTTATAATAACTGTGTAGTAGTACATTACTATATTGTTATAATAACTGTGTGGTAGTCTATACTGTTATAATAACTGTTTAGTAGTACATTACTATACTGTTATAATAACTGTTTAGTAGTACATTACTATACTGTTATAATAACTATTGTGTAGTACATTACTATACTGTTATAATAACTGTGTGGTGGTACATTACTATACCGTTATAATAACTGTGTGTAGTAGTACATTACTATACTGTGTTATAATTGCTGTGTGGTGGTATATTACTATACCGTTATAATAACTGTGTAGTAGTACATTACTATACCGTTATAATAACCTGTGTAGTAGTACATTACTATACCGCTATTATAACCGTGTAGTAGTACATTACTATACCGTTATAATAACTGTGTAGTGGTGCATTACTATACCGTTATAATAACTGTGTAGTAGTACATTACTATACTGTTATAATTACTGTGTGGTAGTATATTACTATACTGTTATAATAACTGTGTAGTAGTACATTACTATACTGTTATAATAACTGTGTAGTAGTACATTACTATACTGCTATTATAACTGTGTAGTAGTACATTACTATACTGTTATAATAACTGTGTAGTAGTACATTACTATACTGTTATAATAACTGTGTGGTAGTACATTACTATACCGCTATAATAACTGTGTGGTGGTACATTACCTATACTGTTATAATAACTGTGTAGTAGGTGCATTACTATACTGTTATAATAACTGGGGTAGTAGTACATTACTATACCGTTATAATAACCGTGTAGTAGTACATTACTATACCTGTTATAATAACTGTGTAGTGGTACATTACTATATTGTTATAATACTTACCTGTGTGGTGGTACATTACTATATTGTTATAATAACCGTGGTAGTAGCATTACTATATTGTTATAATAACTGTGTTGGTAGTCTATACCGTTATAATAACTGTGTGGTGGTACATTACTATATTGTTATAATAACTTTGTGTTGTAATACATTACTATACTGTTATAATAACTGTGTGTGTAGTACATTACTATACCGTTATAATAACCGTGTGTTGGTACATTACTATACTGTTATAATAACTGTGTGTGGTAGTACATTACTATACCGTTATAATAACTGTGTTGTGGTACATTACTATACTGTTATAATAACTGTGTGGTAGTACATTACTATACTGTTATAATAAGCTGTGTGGTGGTACATTACTATACTGTTATAATAACTGTTAGTGGTGGTACATTTACTATAACTGTTATAATAACATTATGTGGTGGTACATTACTATACTGTTATAATAACGTGTGTGGTGGTACATTTACTATATTGTTATAATAACTGTGTGTGGTGGTCTATACTGTTATAATAACTGTTTAGTGGTACATTACTATACTGTTATAATAACTGTTTAGTAAATTACATTACTATACTGTTATAATAACTGTGTGGTGGTACATTACTGCTATATTGTTATAATAACTTTCCATTGATTGGTGGTACATTACTATACTGTTATAATAACTGTGTAGTGAGTACATTACTATATTGTTATAATAACTGTGTGGTGGAAATCTATACTGTTATAATAACTGTTTTGGTGGTACATTACTATGCTGTTATAATAACTGTTTAGTAGTACATTACTATACTGTTATAATAGCACTGTGTGGTAGTACATTACTATACTGTTATAATAACTGTGTAGTGGTACATTACTATGCTGTTATAATAACTGTATGTAATGGTACATTACTATATTGTTATAATAACTGTGTGGTAGGTACATTACTATATTGTTATAATAACCGTGTGGTAATTACATTACTATATTGTTATAATAACTGTGTGTGGTGAATCTATACTGTTATAATAACTGTTTGGTAGTACATTACTATACTGTTATAATAACTGTTGTGGTGAGTACATTACTATACTTGTTATAATAACTCTGTGTGGTAAGTACATTACTTTATACTGTTATAATAACTTTGTGTGGTAAGTACATTACTATACTGTTATAATAACTTTTATTGGTAGTGGTACATTACTATGCTGTTATAATTACTGTGTGGTGGTACATTACTATACTGTTATAATAACTTTGTGTGGTGGTACGTTACTATACCTGTTATAATTACTGTGTGGTAGGTACATTTGCTATACTGTTATAATAACTTTGTGTGGTAGTACATTATATACTGTTATAATAACCTGTGTGGTGGTACATTACTATGCTGTTATAATGGCTTGTGGTGGTGGTACATTACTATACTGTATATAACTTTGTGTGGTAATTTACATTACTATACTGTTATAATAACTTTGTTAATTGGTACAGTTTATTACTATACCTGCTATAATAACCGTGTGGTAATTTGTGTACTATACTGTTATAATAGTCCCCTGTGTGGTGGTACATTACTATGCTGTTATAATAACTGTATTGGTGGTACATTACTATGTTGTTATAATAACTGCAGTGTGGTGGTGCATTACTATGACTGCTATAATAACTGTTGTTGGTGGTGCATTACTATGTTGTTATAATGGCTGTATTGGTGAGTACATTACTATACTGTTTTATAATGGCAATTGTGGTGGTTACGTTACTATACTGTTATAATAACTTTGTGGTGGTGGTACTCTACTATACTGTTATAATAATTGTGGTGGTATCATTACTATACGGTTATAATAACTGTGTTGGTGGTACATTACTATGCTGTTATAATAACTGTGTGGTCACGTTACTATACTGTTATAATAACTGACTTGTGGTGGTACATTACTATACTGTTATAATAACCTGTGTGGTGGTACATTACTATACTGTTATAATAACTGTGTTGGTAAATTACATTACTATACTGTTATAATAACCTGTGTGGTAATTACTGTTACTATACTGTTATAATAACTGTGTGTGGTGGTACATTTACTATACTGTTATAAATAATTGTGGTAGTACATTACTATACTGTTATAATAACTTTATTATTGGTGGTACATTACTATAATGTTATAATAACTTTGTATTGGTGTACATTACTATACTGTTATAATAACTGTGTAGTAATTACATTACTATACTGTTATATAATAACTGTGTGGTGGTACATTACTATACGGTTATAATAACTGTGTGGTGGTTACATTACTATACTGTTATAATTACTGTGTATTAATTACATTACTATACTGTTATAATAACTGTGAGGTGGTACATTACTATACTGTTATAATTACTGTGTGGTAGTACATTACTATAGCTGTTATAATAACTGTGTGGTGAGTACATTACTATAGTGTTATAATAACTTTAGTGGTGGTACATTACTATACTGTTATAATAACTTTGTGTGGTAATTACCGATTACTATACTGTTATAATAACTGTGTATTAATTACATTACTATACTGTTATAATAACTGTGTGGTGAATACATTACTATACTGTTATAATAACTTTGGGTGCAGCAGCATATACTATAGTGTTATAATAACTGTGTGGTAGTACATTACTATGCTGTTGTAATAACTGCAGTAGTAGTTACATTACTATACTGTTATAATAACTGCAGTGGTGGTACATTACAATACTGTTATAATAACTTTGTGTGGTGGTACATTACTATGCTGTTATAATAACTTTGTTGAGTAGTTACAAATATTATACTGTTATAATGGAACTGTGTGGTAAATTGCATTTACTCTGCTGTTATAATAACAGTGTGAGTATAATACACATTGTTACTATATACTGTTATAATAACTGTGTGGTAAATTACAATAATATACTGTTATAATAACTGTGTGGTGGTGCACGATTACTCTACTGTTATAATAACTGCCTGTGGTGGTGCATTTACTATCGCTGCTATTATAACTGTGTAGGTGAGTACATTACTATACTGTTATAATAACTGTGTGTGTCAGTGGTGCATTTACTATACTGTTATAATAACTGCGTAGTTGGTGGTGCATTACTATACTGTTATAATAACATTGTGTGGTAGTGCATTCTATTACTATATTGTTGTAATAACAGTGTGGTAGTACATTACTATACTGTTATAATAACTGTGTAGTGGTACATTACTATACTGGTTATAATAACTGTTGGTGGTAGTACATTACTATACTGTTATAATAGCTGATGGGTGTTGTACATTACTGCTATACTGTTATAATGGCTTTGTGTAGTAATTACATTACTATACTGTTATAATAACTGTGTGGTTATAGTACATTACTATACTGTTATAATAACTGTGTGGTAATCTTGTTACTATTACTGTTAATAACTGTTGAGTGGTACATTACTATACTGTTATAATAACTTTGTGTAGTGAGTACAATACTATACTGTTTTTTAATAACTGTGTAGTAGTACATTACTATACTGGTTTTAATAACAACAATGTAGTAATTACATTACTATACTGTTTGCTTAATAATAACTGTGTAGTAGTACATTACATTACTATATTGTTATAATAACTTGTAAAGGAAGTACATTACTATACTTTCACAATAATTGGTAGTATGCTTGAGGTTCAGAAATTCAGTTCAGATTTTAAAGAACCTCACTACCAAATATTTCAGCGGGATTTGTTACATTACTTGATCGTGTTGAACGTTAACGAACAATAATAAATATTCTGGTACGAAATACGGTACGTGTACTTTACCGTTTTGACGCTATGAGTCTGGAAGTTTGTTCAGAAGCTGAACTATCTTGTTCTTGTACATATTTAAAAGTAGAAGAGAAGTTGCGAACTGAGTCGAATACAATCTGAAGAGGCCTAGAAAGATGATTACATAACTATACCATCCCACCCACCGAAGCGAAGGAAAAAATATAAATTCTGTGAAATTGGCAAAAGAACCTTATTCGAGATCAGGGCTAAAAAATAAAACAAACTGAAAATGGACAGACGAGATAAACAGCAAAATAAATCGATAAACGGATATTCAGGGATGTATGCTGAAAACAAATATGGTTAATAACCTGAGCAGATAGAAAATCATACAACTATTTTAACGGCTAAAATCAGATAATAATGTACTTACTAAGATACTAAAAGTACTTATGTCGATGAATATTAAAAAATTAATAAATGGAACGATAGTTAGATACGAAAATATGTAGGTACAAAATTAGTAAATAACTAGAAAAGAAAAGTGCTATATAAAATTAAAGCCTAATCTAATCACATGTACATTCATTCATTGAAAAGCATGACTACAAGTAAAAGGTGAAGTGATTTTATTGTGACAGAAACTGGAAAGTTGACTGAACAAACTCTTACAGTGGTAAAGCAAATGCATTAATTAGATCTTGAATAACAAGCTGAAATTTAATATTTATCAGATGCGATGACACAACTTTGTTGATTTATTCTATTGTAAAGCTACGAAGATGAACAAAACTGTTGTGCAAGAACCTAAGTAAAACAACCAATATTCAGAATGTTCAAGAAGTATTAATTAGGATACATGAACTTTGTTATATCACATCCACGAGATGGCAACATTATAGTTCGTGTTCCAATTCAAACTTTACAGAAGAAAACGAAATGAGTGGTGGGTGCTCTGTTTGTGTATGTATGTAAAGTCTGATAACCTGACACAAGTTCAACTTCAGTTTTAACTTTCACCGTAAAGAACTTTCAACAGTTCACAGTCTAGGGTTTTTAAACAGGTCAACAAAACTCGTAACGATTTCGTACGCTACATATATTGTTATAGCTAATACAGTAACAAGTGTTATTGTTGTAATGGGGCTGAGTGTCTATTTTACCATAAGGCAAACAAACCTTTCCCATATCCGTGAGTATCCGCCTTAAAATTGTCTTCACCTTCGACACCGTCCGTCAGTTGACCCAGGCCGCCATTGAGGTAGCTATCATCTCTAACCCCATCGTAAGTGTCGTCAGAAAGGTCAAGTTCTAGGCCTCGTCTTTCTCCTTGAGGCATAGAGTAGGAAATAATGCCCTCTGTTGGAAATAAAATAAACAAAAGCTCCAATCAATCTTAGTCATGTTGATGACTAATTACATATCTTATTAACAATTTATGGTAAAAAATATGTTCAAGTATACGTATATATGTGCGTATAACTTTATTATCTCAAAGGCAGCTCGATATCATTTTAGAACTCAAACAAAAGGAATTAAATACTCAACAAGTAGGTATATTAATAAGAAATACGCACATATCTGTGTTTTATGGCATATACAGAGATAAAAATAACAATTCCATATGTTATTCCAACTTCAATTACTGAAAACAAGCTGGTAGTAAACTGTGGTAATATACTTGAAATAAGTTAAATAGTTAATAACTGTTTTCGTAGCTGTTTTAATATAATTTGTGCTACGACACATGTTCAGTACACAGTTGTTGAATTTCATAAACTATAAGTGATTCATAACTTATTATTTCAATGGAGACTTATAACTACAACTTTATCATCCTGTCATACTGGAATGTTTGTCGTTACTTGACGTATGAATTAACTGCTAATAATAATAACTTTAGGAAGCTAAGCATATTGTGCATGAAGTTTCTATATTATTATCTCGAAATAGGTCCATAAATAGTACCTTCTGGTCCACTAAAACTCAAAAGAACTTTGTAGTTTCACTTAATATCACAGTAAGTAAGAGGGAACTTATCTAAACAACGTAGACCGGAAGGAACAAACTTTTACTGCTTAGTCTTAAAACTGGCAGCTGTAACGTAAGACCACAGTACGAGACGTCACACTTTTATCTCGTTTAATATCACACATGTTATTTAACTAGAGGGCAAGATGGTTGCTGAGCAATAACAACAAAGAAACGCCATTGAAATGAAGGTAGAATTATAATATATACATATCTATACGACGAGATGATGGTCGGAAATTTTTTAATACAAATATAACAACATTTTAAAGCAAATACATCATATTGAGTTATAAAAAATAACAACAGTGTTTTTTGTTTAAATAATTATCGAGAAATATCAAATACTAACAATGCATGGATTACACTTTAACAATGTATCAGGTACTTAGCAGAAAACTGTACAATAGGAAATTATAGTGAAAGAGAACAATAAATCCGCAGTCAGCCATAGATCAAGTGGGAAGAACAAACACACACACATGTACGTGTGTATATAAAGATACAAAACTCATACGTTCCATTTTGGTTCTCTTGGGTGTTAAACAGGCTTATACCTTCGGCTTATAATATCGATTTGGTAACCATTATCAGAAAATAGAGCATGATTGAACTGGTTAACGTTACACAGACATATGATTGAATACTAGTATGTCGTGCAGAGACTTAAGAAATCTATTAGAGTATCAAAGAATCGTTTTAGCCAATCTGGAACTCTGATCTCGGCTTTGGCTGGTAATAAATGTAGAGCATTAGATACAACGAGTCGGTTACAATGTCACCCGTGTATTCGAGATGTCCAAGTCTGACGGGATATATGTTTGTTTCCCTAATACTGTGACTTCAAGATGGTTGCGTTTACACCGGTATTACTTTTATACGTGACGACTTAGGATTGTATTTTGTACTTCGCTTTTGTTAAAACACTGACATACTGAGATTTTACTGTAACAATGGATTTGCCCTCATAGAGTCGTTTAAGCTTACGATTTAATTTTTTATTCATATTCTGTAAGACTTGTTATGTATCTGTCTATAGTACACATCTATTATTATATACAAACGACAAAGCACGACTGGTTTATTAATACTTTTTATAAATGTTGGTGTCATGCCAGAAATTTAACACAACAAACTCATATGTAGACGAATTGTGAAATCCATTTATTCCCGCGCACTCCTGCGCATGTTCCGATGAGTTTCCTGTCTATCTGTTAAGTTTAGACTTTTGGTGTTGTTTTTTTACTGCTTGAAACAGGTATGGATGAATGGATGTTCTATTGTATCAAACTTATATAGAATAGGATACACCCTAGAAGCTTTTAGTTGTCCTCGGCCACCTTGATATATGTCAGTATATCCTAATCAGCACACTATGGAGCAGGACCTTGTCAGGTTTACAGCAGACTCATTCTCGTTTGGCCTGTTGTGTCAAGAGAGTGAGTTTGGAGTTTTATGTTAATTGATGTTCATACTATAACTAAATGTGTTTTCTCTTTTAGAATCACAAATAAATTAAGTAATTGTTGAAGTCCCTAAATGCCTTTCAAATATCATTTTTAACAGCCCGGCATGGCCAGGGGTTAAGGCGCTCGACTCGTAATCCGAGGGTCGCAGACTCGAATTCTCGTCACACAAAAAGTGCTCGCCCTTTCAACCGTGGAGACGTTATAATGTTTCGGTCAATCCCACTATTCGTTGGTAAAAGAGTAGCCCAAGAGTTGGCGGTGGGTGGTGATGACTAGCTGCCTTCCCTCTAGTCTTACACTGCTAAATTAGGGACAGCTAGCACAGATAGCCCTCGTGTAGGTTTGTGCGAAACTCAAAAACAAAATAGTTATTTTTAATAAAATGCATCTTTAAACGAAATTAGTGGAAGAATAAATCATTTCATTGGCTCAGAATAGTGGAAAGGTACGGCCTACGCCCACAATTACAGAATTATTTTTAAACCTGTCAATTTTTATAAACTGAAATGAGAAATAAAACAGTTTACTTATTTTGTCCATTTTGGTTGGGTTCGGTATGACCAGGTGGTTAAGGCACTCGATGCGTAATATAAGGGTAACAGGTTCTAATTCCCGTCCCACCAAACATACTCGCCCTCTCAGCCGTGGGTACGTAATAATGTGACGGTCAATCCACTATTTGGTGATGGTGATGACTAGCCTTCCATCTAGTCTTACACTGCTAAATTAGGGACGGCTAGCGCAGATAGCCCTCGAGTAGCTATGCGCGAAATTCAAAACAAAACAAGCTCTTTTAGTTGATTCTTTACTTTGTAGGTGGCGTTTCATATTGCTCATAAAAGCTTTGCAAGAAACTCTTATTACCGTTTTTCTTTCTATTTATTTTTTTAGAATTATTATAAAGAATTATTTTAATATTATAAGGAATGTTTTAAGACGCAAAGAAATAGAACATACACTGTGAAAGGAATACACTTCGTCAGGTTTAAAATTAATTCACAATATTCACATACTGTGTAAAATCGAATTAATTACGTCTTTTGCTGTTTCTTCAAAAAAAAATTAACATATGAATGAATTAGTAATAACAGATTACAGTGGGGGGGGGAGAAAGGAGTCTGGAAACTTCCATTAAAAATACGTCTAACCAGTATTTTAATTAAAGTGTTAATGGGTACACGCTATCTCTCGTAAAAACATTTTTTAAACCAATTTTTAAAAGAAAACAAGAAAATACAGGGTTGAACTTATGTTATTCTATGATGGAACAGAGTAAGTTTACGAAATTACAACGCTAGACAGAAATGAAAATTAATGTTTTTAGAATCCTTGTCAAAAGTTTAAGAAATTGACGAGAAATTTAGGGATGCTGCGTTTTCTTTTCCGAACTGATGTAACTTATGTAACTATAGTTACAAAACTTTTGTAAGGTGATCAGGAATTAGAAAACAACAACATCACCATAGATTCAGTGATTTAAGTTATTATATAGTTCATCTATGGTTGTTATTTCTTGGAATATTTTTAGAGAATGGGTGATTTTAAAATATAACAAGACGTTTCACATAAATATTGTAAAATCAGTTGAAGTTGTAGTAGTGTGATCCAACTGTTGTGGATTAGATAAAAACAAACACCACTGAATTCTTAGTTTTTACTTTAATATGTCTTACACATTTATAAACATTGATATTTGAGTTTATTATTATATTACTAAATTATTTATTGGTTTATAACGAGAAACCCGGGGTGAGTGTTGAGGTAGATTTCAACATCGAATTCATCACAACTATGAAAAGCAGCATGTGAAAAGAGGAATGTCATAATATATTTAACTTTAAGCACTCGGTACTACTGCTTCCTGGCGACAAGAGAACATTCAAAATGACCGTATTTTCTCATTAGATTCTAGCGCAATCAGACAATTGAGGGGCGTTCTGAGAAAACCCCAGATGCACGAGCCTTCATCTCCATTCTACCAAACACAAACTGTACATTAAGCGGAATCCAGCTGTGTTACCCAACAACATTAATGTTACCAACAACCCAGACAACCTCGTAGTTATGTAGGACATCAGTGTTTCATACACTCTAGGTGGTATACCTTTGACAGACTATATTACCTCTCCTAACCAACCTCCGCCTTCCCTGTAAATGGGGTTTCTCTGTCAAACACTGCAGTTAATTACAAAAGATACATTCAAGAGAACAGTGATAGACAAACTATCAAAGTGAATAATGCTGCGACATTTTCAACACGGTAAGCTGTATTCATGGAAATAAAATTTCACATTTTGGAATCGTGTAACTTCAATTTAATAAGTCAAGTCATACCGCTAAATCAGATTATTATTAATATTCAGTAAACATCAAGCTACTCAGTAATTTAGCTCGATATAGATAGAAAAGTATAGAGTAAATACAAGCATGCATATAATAATTTTTAAGAGTAATTGTGGTTGAAAGTCTAGTAAAGCTGTATGGGCATCTCGTGTCTTTAATATGACAAAAGAAAAACAACAACAAAATTAACAGATAAACCCTGCATTGATGTTTACAAATGGCACTGAAAGGAAATGTTAAAAGCCACAGAAAGGTATTTGGTGAAATTGTGTGATTTACACTGAATGTATATAAGTATACCTGACCTAAATTCGAGCTTTTAATTACGAGGCAACAAGATTTCTGCATCATAAATAAAGACAGATTATAAAACATTCGTTTGCATAAACAGTGATTTTATCCAAGCTGTTGTGAATAAGCTTAGTGTAGGAACCTTTATTGATAACTGATAGAGAGAACGATGCTAACTGCGGGGGAAGGTGAACTGACACAACTGACACAAGTGTATGAAGTGAAACTAACACGACAGAAATATATGTATGAAGTGAAACTAAAACGACAGAAATATATATATGAAGTGAAACTAACACGACAGAAATATATGTATGAAGTGAAACTAACACGACAGAAATATATGTATGAAGTGAAACTAACGCGACAGAAATATATGTATGAAGTGAAACCAACGCGACAGAAATATATATATGAAATGAAACTAACACGGCAGAAATATATATATGAAGTGAAACTAACGCGACAGAAATATATATATGAAATGAAACTAACGCGACAGAAATATATGTTTGAAGTGAAACTAACACGACAGAAATATATGTATGAAGTGAAACTAGTATCGTTAACACATACATATGAACTAAAGCTAACGTAATTGACAGATATTATTGCTGAGGGTTGAATATGTTTTATTAAAACAATTTTAACACAGCCAATATATAGTTGTGTCGAATGGAATGTCTTAAAACGAACTACACGTTGATTTTGTTTGGCTTTCGTAGATGGTAGAATGCTGCCAAGAGCTGACTGGTTTTTGGAAGGCTAAAAACATCCATTGTACTTAAGGGAGCCAGGACTGTCTAAAAATAAACGCACAACAAGAAAACCAGTCGTGCAAAGTGCGGCATCTTATAAAAGGTGAGGATCCACGGTCACAAAGGTCAGTGGCAAAAGTCGATCACGTGCCCGGAGTAACATAATGCAACGTAAACACGACGGATCTCCACCTTGAAAATTACGAAAGTCACGTGTGTACTGTTTTTGTTTTGTTTGTTTTGGAATTTCGCACAAAGCTACTCGAGGGCTATCTGTGCTAGCCGTCCCTAATTTAGCAGTGTAAGACTAGAGGGAAGGCAGCTAGTCATCACCACCCACCGCCAACTCTTGGGCTACTCTTTTACCAACGAAAAGTGGGATTGACCGTCACATTATAACGCCCCCACGGCTGGGAGGGCGAGCATGTTTGGCACGCCTTAACGCGCTAGGCCATGCCAGGCCCGTGTACTGTTACTTGATACAATTTGTCTCGAGCGTGTTTCCGATTTATTATGCTACTCATTACGATTCCAAATAGCCTGAAATTTTAATTTCAATTTAGAAGTTGATTGAGTGTCGATATATATTAAATTTATAATGTTTGCCAACAAGATTGATACACACAGTTTTAGTTTTTAGCATAAATATATTTTAATATACAAACAGTAATACTATTTATAATAATGGTTGTTACAAATAATGATTTATATACAAAAGTTTTGTAAACTTACAAACAACACTGAGTCTTCTATTTGTTCTGGAACTGAATCTTGTATAAAAGGTTCACGATAAGCGAATTAATTCCATGTCGACACACAGGTGCAGTTCACTTAATGTGAAGCTACTAGCTTCTTCACACTTGAGTTTTTGTTTTCTTTCCCGTTGAAGTTATACGATGTCTTCGTAGGAATACTAACGTCCGAAGTTAATTCACTGTTGTTAAAAGGTTTGTAATGTTCGAAATCTATAAACTTACCTGGTCAAATATCTGTAGCTTACCGGTAGATAAGCATTTATCACAGTTATAGCTTCCGAGGTTTATAGTATACTGATTGTAGAAAATCGACGATATTGAATTCTCACTGCATGTCGGTTTATAAGTGTTAAGGCGAGGTTCTAAAAATTTTAGTTGGTGACAATGTAAAACATATATTGTTGATTCTTACACTCGAGAATCTTCTACAAATTTAGAGAATAGGCGGGAATTTCGCAATACATATTTGACACTATAAGTTTCACGCATTTCTAAATACACATATTTCACTAAAACAAAACATCGATACTAAAATAAATAGGCAATAGTAAATCCGTTACATTACACAAGTTTTTCCACAATAGATTTGTTCAATTGCTGCATACCTAAAGTAGCAAAAAAATAAAAAGGGTATTCAAGCTATTAATAAGAATACATACCGGTCAAGTTTTCGGACGTAGCGTCTATGGGTTTCTCTAAAATCAGACCGTTGAAATATACACTAAGAAACCGTCGACCTCGTATGATAGATGAATTATGAAAAGATGCAGGAAGGAGCGGTGTACTTTTGACTTAAATAAAAACTGTACTGCTGTGCTATTGTCAAGATGCACGGTTGACAGATAGAAGACGACTGGACGTAACGACGTTGATTATAACGATGCAGTTATGTTCCAAAATCGTTTTAGTAAAACGTACTCAACCTTTATAGAAAGTTATTGACAAATTGTACAAGGGAGAATATATGGGTGTAATAACAAAACATCACACGATTTAAACCACGTGCTGTCAAAACGGGTAGGGAATAGACACGTGAAAGTCGATGACGAACGAGAAAACAAACAGAAAGTCATAGAAAATCGTAACTGAAATATTTAAAACAACATTCCTGAAAGATGGAAAACGATAAGTTGTGAACAGTAAAAATGTAAAATGAAATTCGAGTAAAGCAAGTGGTATTTACCTGTCCAAGGACAACCATACACTTCAACCCTCATGCACACAGTACGGAGAAGAATGCTGTGGGGGATGAATCGAATTTTGGAAGCAATAATCAGGGGATCAATCACTCGTTTAGCTGGAAAGTAGGTGTTGGTGTTGCCCTGAAGGATCTGTAAAAAAGAAAGAAAGAAAGGAGATCCACAAGTCCAATTCCTACTAAAATTATTTATGATAACATAATAAGCCATAGTTATCACATTGCCAAAACTCCATGTCTGTTTAGTACTGTAATAATAATTACACTGTTCACTCTTTTAACTTCAATCAGCAGTAAGGGAATATATTTTGAGTGTGTTTAAGTAGAAAACATTTTAAAAAGTTGTGAAGTTTGAGTGGATTTGATAAAGGAAGAGAGAATGTTAAATTGTTAGGCTATCATGATCGTTGGTCAAGGTTGTACCAAAGCTACAATCAAGCATTGGAGATTTCAATGTGTGGTTTATAGGACTTCTACAATGAGTTAAACCTAATGACCATGGAAGTTATTTTGAGACTGATATCAACGTAAGCTGACAGAAGGTATGTTTGTACTATCTATAACAACAAGATGTGCCTACAACTATATGATCACATGACATTCACAACTATTTTGTGTCTTCGGATTTCTAATGTTTCTTCTGTAACTCCACGCATATAATTATATTTCACATCTGTAACATCTGTATTCCAAAAATAAATTGAAAGTTTACAATATATCTTGAAAGCGAATTTCTTTTATATCTGTCGTTCCAATTAAAACTATCCTTCTTGGATAATTTTTCAACGATTTATTTTTTTAAAAACTTCGTAGTCCATTCATTTCTTTTTTTTGTCTTTTGACTGTCACCTGTTTGTTTGTTTGTTTTTGAATTTCGAGCAAATCTACACGAGGGCTGTCTACTCTATCCATCCTTAATTTAGCAGAGTAAGACTAGAGGAAAGCAGCTAGTCATCACCACCCACCACTAACTCTTGGGCTACTCTTTATCAACGAATAGTGGGAATGACCGTCACTTTATAACGCCCCAAGATTGAAAGGGCGAGCATGTTTGGTGTGACAGGGATTGGAACCCACGACCCTCGGATTATGAGTCGAGTGCCTTAACCACCTGGCCATGCTGGTCGGGCCACCTGTATGTATATGACTTGCTCTAAAAAATTATTTAAACCAACTCGTCCGCTTATTATTCAAATTCAACTATTACGAGTCATTTAAACTGATACGTCTTGTGCTATTGTTTTATATTTACTCCGATAAAATTGAAGTAAGTTAACAAAACACATAGGAAAGTCATAACGATGTTTGGAAAGTATCCAAGAAGTATTTTATGTAGTAATTTAGCTTGATACTTGTCTGATGATTTGCTCATTACAATCTTAATCAAAATCACTTTGATCTAATTTTGAATGGAAAACTGGCACTTGAAAAGAAGTAAAACTAAGGCCATATATCACCGGGTCGCTTAGCCCTAAATAGCTGTCTGTTTTGACACTGAGCTGTTAACTTCTCTCCATCCTCTTTGTTACTCCCTATTTTCTCCTTACATGTTCCTGTAGTATTGGAGCCACTTTCTTGTCACAGGAAATAACGGAACACCAACCTCATAAATCATCGCAACCTCTATTAACCACACCCTAGTGGTTGCGACACCAGGACACCAGAAAGTTCCACATGAGACAATATGCTTTCTTTTCAGATATTTCAGTTAGAAAATGAAAAGGCTAAAATTATCTTGAACTTACCAGAGACTTGGCCTATTGTTTCACCGAGATAGATTAGGGCGCAGGTGCGTTTGATCACGAGGGCAAGTAAGATATTAATAGCCAAGCCATGTACAAAACTAATTATTTGTTGTTGTTGTTGTTTTGCGTTCTTCTGTGTGAGGTTTAATTGTGATTTTGAGCCTTACTAGATTTTCTTTGACTCCACTTCGATTCCACCCAGTGGCATGAGCGCTAGAACCCGGTTTTGATACCCGTGGTGGGAAGAGCACAGATAGCCCATTGTGCAACTTAATTACAAGCAAACAAATCTATTTCAATAAGTTTTAAAAATAACATACGTCTTAAAATATAATGCTTGCTGAAGTTCTATCGGCTAGCACTCGCAGCTTATGTCATAATTACCTTTAATATGTTTGATTGTTTTAGCACAAACATTCTGTTAACTCACAGGGGTAACATTTGTATCGTATAGTACAACAAAGTAATTAATGTGATTTTAATTAATTTTACAAGGTTGTTTTATAAATATTCTAATTTAAAAAAGAAAACAGTGGAGTGGTTTGTTTGTTTATAGCAAAGCGCAAAGCTATGCACCAGACTATCTGTGCTGTGTTTATCACGGATGTCGAGATCCAAATTTTAGCATAATGAATCTACAGGCCTGATCGCTGAGCTTAAAAAGGTGGGTAAGAAGAAAGCCTTTTTCCTGCTTTTACTGACGTTTAATCTTAAACAAGTAACTCTCAGTTTTAATTTGTATTTGCCAATAAATGAGTAATAAATAAGTAACGACCATAAACTTTCATTTATTGAGGAATATAATCTGAAAATTAAATAAGTTTGAAACATATTTTCTAAAATGATCATTTTTTTTCTTCACGAAAAAAAAAAAAGACAAATAGTGGTTTCTTTGACTACATACGTTTTTCTGATGATTGAGTAAGCATTGACAAAGATCAAGTCAGAGTCTATAGGACTACTTTGAAGCTTGTTAGACATTCCGGAAAAATAGATAATCATAAAATAGATTTAGTTTAATAAACTTTTTTTTCTTAAAGTAATTTCATGAGAAGACCTAGTAAACTCCTTTGACGTACTTTTTATTGTAGTTTCTCAGGTAAGAGTAGGCCTAAACGAACTGTCGAAACTAGAAACTGATTTAAAGGGATCTTTTGAATAATGTTGTTAAGTCTTGAACCAGTCTTATGAAACGGTTATTTCACACGTGGACATTCAGTAAAAGGTTTTGACGCCAATACGTTTTTAGCGACCCAAGTATACGTACATGGCATTTGATGGAGTATCGATCATTTAATAAAAAAAAATTCAATTTTTAAACATTTTGTATCATTTTTATCTTTATGTCGGAAGTTTAGAAGGGAATGTATACTTCCCAGTCGTTTTTTGCATTATTCTGTACAGCATGGATAGATAGCAGAAGCGACTGTGTTGAAAGTAAGGCTTCCCTCAAAGGTTTTATAACCTTGTATGCCTGTTCAAGCAGATTGTCTTGTAGCACTTAACCCATAAATTCTGTTAGGAGCGTATTCTCTTGGTAGGAAAATATGATAACTGCTTCCTAATGGAGAATAGCCACGCTGTGGACGAGGCTTCAGAAGTTTCAGTTACACGTGCCCTCCTTTACCTTTGTACGACTGTGAACATCATATTGATTTCAACGTAATTGGATTTAAACGATAGATGTTGCGCTCCACTCAAAGAAGCGTTAGACAGCCAGCTACAAAGAAAAGAACTGCGCCCCAGCTGCAAAAGGAAGAAACAGAATATAAGCAGTTATTATGGATGACCCTGCAGGTGCAATTACTCCTTCACTTTAATTTCTGTATTGTTTATGTCACGAGATTTTGCTGTTGACTGACCACAACTACTATGAGTTATCAACATTTACTGGAACTATTCAGTGAGAAGAATGAAAGTATAAATCGAACATCGCCGACTAATATATTAATAACATAAGAAACGTAGAAAATACTTTGTAATTTAATCAGTTTAAAGGTAGTGGAGAAACTGGCAGATTATTTACGACAAGTTAAACAAGAACGTGAAAGTAAGAAGCTTTCTTTTTATTACTAAATGTTCTATGCGCATATATATACATACATATATATATACATACATAACGTTATATGGTATTGCTGAAGAGATATTTTTTATAATATTCTACATTTTAAAAATGCTGTTATTTGCAGAGTTTCTAAGGTAAAAATTCAAAAGAAACTTTATATACGTGCATACACAACCTACACAAAGAAGAAAAACCGTAACCTCAACATAAATAAACTCTCTAATTTGGATACAAATATCAGTGTGGGAGACTGTGTTGTATATAAACATGATACGTGACACAAATAAAGAGTCAGTCAGCATGACGTGTCTCAACTGTAATTCCAAACCTTCTTGGTTTGCATTTTGGTGCTATAGAAACACGTTTCATACAGTACAACTGCGAGCATACTACAAGAATAACACTCAAGTCCTACTATTCGGTCAGGTAAGTGGAGCTCAAGAATTGGAGGCGGGTACTGTTCATTAACTGCCTTTTAGCTAGTCTATTAATTCAAAATTAGGGACGGGTGCGCACAGAAAATCCTCGTGTAGCTTTGTTTGAAAAATCCAATACAGATAAACAGGACTTGAACATAATGTAAAAGTCATAACATCACTTGATATCAGAATTCACGATGAATGACTGTTTCCAACAGTGCTATTATTAAATAATGGATATTAGTTTTAAATTAAAAATGTCGGTGCAAATACACACAAATATATATATGGATACAAAAGCTTTTGTTTGTTTGTTTTTGGAATTTCGCACAAAGCTACTCGAGGGCTATCTGTGCTAGCCGTCCCTAATTTAGCAGTGTAAGACTAGAGGGAAGGCAGCTAGTCATCACCACCCACCGCCAACTCTTGGCCTACTCTTTTACCAACGAAAAATGGGATTGACCGTCACATTATAACGCCCACACGGCTGGGAGGGCGAGCATGTTTAGCGCGACGCGGGCGCGAACCCGCGACCCTCGGATTACGAGTCGCGCGCCTTACGCGCTTGGCCATGCCGGGCCGATACAAAAGCAAAAACCTAATTTAGATTTCTGAAAATTACGCTTAGTTATTTTCTTCATGAATAATTGTCCAGTTTTAATTTTTTTTGCTACACCTACACTGACACAAGTTATTGATGCAGAGATAAATAATTATAGTGGTTAAGTGGTTAAGACACTCGACTCGTAAGCCAAGGGTCGGAGGGTTTGAATCTCCGTCACACCAAACATACTCAACAGTCAAAATTGGATGTAGATTGTATGGTTCTTCTATAGCCTACATCTAGAACAAACTAAGTTTGTATATAAACGTGTAGGAAGCACTGTAAGTACTGTCTTCAATATGTATTTGTCTAAAATGTTGGCTTGGTGACGGAGCTTTTCCAGTCACTCATAAATTAACAGAATTGACACAGTGTTAACACGTGAGCAAAACTAAAATTCATCACTGCGTGATGGGCGTCACTGAAAATACATTCTGTGGTCTCGTCTACCTTTTACTGTCTCTTCTGGAATTTATGGTTGAAACGTACAGAAAATATAGTGAATATCCGTTGTAAGTAGCATTAATAATATTTTATTCTTAAAGATAGAATAAGTATGTTTGTTTTGAATTTCACGCAATGAATAATGGATTTGACCGTCACGGTATAACGCACCGACGGTTGAAAGAGCGAGCGTTTATGGTGTCACGAGGATTCTGAGCCCGCCACCTACAGATTGTAGGCCTAACCACTTGGCCATGCCTGGCCAAGGAAAAATAAGATGTACTATGTTTTAAGGTTAACTCGCAGCTCCGCCTATTGTATTTTTCATAAATGTGTTCCACATGTTTTATATAAATGTATATATAAACTGTCAAAACTGCATGTAGATTTATGGTTCTTCCACAACCTATACATTTACATTTGTTTTGTGCCAGTCCTGCATGTTATAGAATAAAGAACAGATTTTAATACTTTTGATACGGTCATTGAAAATTAGCATGCTAAAATAAATAAAATAACAACAAAAACTGGGGACACGTGCTCATTAAAGGAGTTACAACATTCTATTATAGAATGCAAATTGAATATGGAATGGAGTTCAGACGTCGAAGAACAAAATATTCGCACTTTTAATTGTTGTGTCGCGAAATTCATTATTAAACTTTAATAATGTTTCTAAGTTATATGACCTAGTTATTAATGTTAAAATACCTATCGAGAACCAACAAATGTGATCAACAGAACATTGTAGAGAAGGGAAGGCGAAAGTACCGAGTTACAGTTTCTATTATCAACCAATTTCTTCTTACATGGAGATAACAATGACTCTATTCTGTTGAAAATAGTTCTGTTTTATTCACTCTGGATTTTCTATTTTGTATTAATCGTTTACCTTTATTGGTTTACCTTCATGTGAAATAGCAGTAACGATAAGTGGTAAGTTGCAAAAAATAACTGATACATTGTCCACGAAGGGTAAACTACTTATGATGATCTTCTTCTGAAGAGAACTTTCTGGCATTTTACAGTCGATCATAAGACTTGTTTAACAACTCATGTAAATATTAACTTGAAAATAAAGCGTAGAAACGTTAGGTAAGAGACTAACGTAATACAACTGGCGTCTGTACGCAGATAGTTCAATTTTTACCAAGTTCTATTATGCATCATGTACATCATTGAAACAAATAAACGATACTGAAGCCTGTCTCGTCATTTTAGAGGTGGGAGACGTAGATACGATGTCTTGCTATTGTTTATTACCTACTGATTTCTCATTAAACTCCATCTCCTAGCGTTGCTGATATCTTATCTCATTTAGCTAAATCTCTTCATTGCACGAGGCTTAAAACTCACTTTACTCAGGGTGAAGGCAAGTGAAAATTAAATTACGAAAGTAGGCAGAATGGCGAAGAACGTGGTCACATTAAGGAAGCTCACGCTACAGGCTGTATTCTACTTGACAAGGTAGTAGCAATCGTGGTTGCCAGGGCAGATAAAGCCAGTTACATCCTGGTGATCTATTCAGTTTTCTGGTGTATTCTTATCTTTTGATTGGAGAAGATGAAGTCGATTTCTAGCTTTACGCCAAAGTAGTACCATTTTATCCAACTTATCTTATTTAAAAACCTATGACGTGTTCTACACTAGGTGTAAGAAATTAAAAAAAAACAAACACCAATAAATGCACAAAACAAAAACGAATAGGTTCGCCAGTTTGAACTGTTATCAAGTTTGATGGATGCAGGTACGTGTAATAAGAAACGTTTGATATCATTGTACTTTTCTCTAAACTCCCTATTATAAAATAATTCTCAGTGGATGCTAGATATTTATTTTCAAATAAAGTTAATTTTCAATGAAACTCCTAATAGACTCCTGATAACCGAAAATATTACTGACATCACACATGTAAATAAATAACAGGTATTGGGCGATTCAGTATTACGGCATCCAGTAAATAATTACTAATTTTTTACAGTGTTTTCATATATCATCGAGACAACTGTAGTTATAGTGTTATTTCTCTATATATAAACATATATATACATTTATATATGTGTGTGTATAAATACGTGCAATAACTTTATTATGTAACAAAACTACACACTGATACTCTATTATATATAACACCACCATACCTAAGAAATAACCACGTATATTATTACGTAACGTAAACCAAACTCCGAATTATTTTGTTTATTCCACCAAACCTGAGAAACTTATGTGCACATATAAAACACCAAGGCAGTGATTAAACTATATTAAAAAGACGTGATCAGTTAATAGCAAACTTTCTTATTGCTAACATATTAACTACGCGAATAGCATTATGCACAGCGTTACATCGCAAATAAATAGGTCTCGGTACGGTGTTTATCATCCATTATTTTTATTACGTATAATATTGCACTGCTTGTGTTTCTTTTAGATCTAGACTGAACGGTGTAATATATTACACGGATAAAATAAGTACGTAAAAAAGGGCCATATGTGCAAGGGTTCGATGTTGTGGCACCTGGCTATCTTTTAATAGAATTTCGTGACAGAGAAGAATGAAGGTTAGGGAATCTTCAATGGATCAATCAACCAATTCCAATCGGGCACGTCCACGGACTTGCCTGTGGGAGGCTATTCTTTGGGAACTTTATCTTAATGAGAAAAGAAGCACTTTTAAAAAAAATAGCTCATAATGAGATCACGCAAATGAAGCAAACAATAACAACAAACCAACGAGATACATATTTGTGTATCTATTACAATTTCACACTATTTATTTCCTCCCCCGAGTAAACAATAGAAATATTGCGCATAGGTTACATACACGTATATTAATAGTTTTATAATTTTCTTTGTTTACCATGATATGAGAAAGAAAAAGAAATTTTTTTACACAAAAATATTTTATAAAAAAATCACGCGAATGAAGTAGAAAAAAACCAAAATAAAACAGAAACTAGTTGAGTATTTGTACTATAGTTTGGCATTCATTATTTACTCTTAGGAGACGATGGAAATTACACATCGGTCTTCTATACACCAATTATGTCACAGTTATATATATATATATATACTTTAAATTTTCTCAGCTTATCATGATATACTATGAAACTTTTTTGCACAGCAATCGACAACCCCAAGTTGCTAAAATTGAATTTTAGCCTAAAAAGAGGATTAGCGATTATAAGGAAAAGAAGGCAAGAAGGTTCTTGAACATTTGATGTATTGTAAAGGTCAGTTTTGAACCGGGATTTGTAATATCATACCTGAAAACACCAACAACTTACTGCTAACTCATTATTTTCGCTACACAAGACATGTACACGCGACTGCTGTTCTCGATCAACGCCATCTGAATGAAGTAATATATTTTTGTTTGAATTCAAATGTATTGTTATTAAATTTAGCTACATTATTTTGAACAAGAACCAATTGCTTCAATATAGAACTACTTTTTTGAAGCAGAATATTTTGACCATTTAGGGCGGAGTTATAAGTTCTTGTAAAGAATGTTGATACTTTACAGCACGAAAGGAGCTAAGTTATAAAAAATATAGGGCTTAAGGGAATTTACGAACTGAAGAGAAACTTACGCTGGTTATTGTATTATTTCTCCTTCAATACACAGTATTACAGACACGTTTTTAGAACTATTTTTTTCAACTCTTACTTACAATCACTTTACCGGAGAGAAAATATACAGTTGTGAATGTTATAATCTCTGACTTCAGGAAATATATTTTTGTTTGGGTAAATGTTTTTACTAACCTTTCGAAGTATTCGTTTTAGTTTTAATCAATTTGTTATAATGCATTTACATGCCCCCCGCTAGTACAGCGGTATGTCTCCGGACTTACAACGCTAAAATAAGGGGTTCGATTCCTCTGGGTGGGCTGAGCAGATAGCCCTTTGTGGCTTTGCTATACGAAAAAACACACACACAAACACATGTATTTACATGACTATTAGGGTTCATATCTGTACTATTCACAATCTAATAATAGTATATGTTTGTGAAATTTTATTCGTCGGCCTGGCAACAGCGAGCAAACACGGATATCATTGGCTTCGTGGGAAAGACGATTACCTGAGCCAGATGGCGTTTCAGCTGTCACAAGAGATAATGAATCGTTTCTCTTCTACACTTACTTGTCTCTAGCAGTTTCCAGAACACCTTAACAAAGCCAGAAGAAATGTACGCTTCCTTTTGCCTTACTTTTTCCTGACAATAAGCAATTGATGCCGACACCTAGTACCCACTTCTTCAAATATCAAGAGGAGCTCTGTCACATTATGTGTTGGATACGCTGCAAAGACTCGGTGTACAACAGAGTAAGCAGTTTTCAAGGCGCTCACAGCTGGGACGTTCTCAAGGCAGGAGGATAATAAAAAAAAAAAGAGTATTTCTTTGAACATGTAGCAACAAAAAGACATTCTTTCAGAACATTTCTACTCTCTGACATTCCTGATGATCAAATGCTTTTCCTCACATAACGTTTTAAAACCAGCATGTTCTGTTCTGAAACATTTACGTCGGAAAGAAGAAAAAGACAAATGAATGAAGAAGTGACCATTTGTTATTAGAAAAGAAACACAACACGCTTCCTTTTAAGGTGTCAGAAACATAAAAAAAAATTGTTAATTTTAATTTCGCGCAGAACTACTCGAGGGCTATCTGCGCTAGCCGTCCCTAATTTAGCAGTGTAAGACTAGAGTGAAGGCAGTTAGTCATCACCACCTACCGCCAACTCTTGGGCTACTCTTTACCAACGCATAGTGGGATTGATCGTTACACTGTAACGCCCCCACGGCTGAAAGAGCGAGCATGTTTGGTGCGACCGGGATTCGAACCCGCGACTCTCGGATTACGAGTCGAATGCCTTAACCCACTTGGCCATGTCAGGCCAGAAAAAAAAAAAAATTATTAAATATTTTTCCAAAACGTTCAACGCAATCTGCTCTTTCAAAAGAAATAAGTACAATTTATTAGCATCTTTCCGCATTGCATAGAAATAGACCTCAAAAATGAGAAACGAAGGCAACGAGTGCAGCGGAAAAGAATGGATTTTTTTCGCTCGTTTTCTGATTAACCTACACGTCATTAAATTTGTAAAAGGAAAACATAAATTACGCAATCAGTAAAAAGCCAGATATTTAGTTATTCAATTGATTGAAAATGTTAATTGACCTCAACGGTTTAAGCAAGTCTGTTTTAGTGAAAAATAAATTAGTTAAATAATTTGATAATCGATTGAACATGTTTACTTTGGAAATAACCTTGGGGGCGATTCAATCTAATAATTGTACGGCAAGGCTTATAAACGGTTATCATCTTTCCATAAAAAGATTCCATCACGTAAGATGGAAATTCATATTACAAGCAATATCTGTTGGTATAACTGAACAATAAATCATGAGAAGCCAAAGCAAAACCGGTTTTACAAGTAATTTATACAGTTTCAATATTTTCATAATAAATCAGGGATTTATTACTACAGAGATATTAAAATCTGAAAACTAAACCCCAGGTAAAGCGTTAGAAAAGTTTTATAAAGTAAATACTTGTTCGCTGAGGTTTTCTGTTTTTTCTATAAATTAACGCAAATTTTTTGTTACAATAATGTTTAGTTGACTGAAGAAAATTAACTGGTTGCAAAACCTGAGACTCCTTCCTGCAGAAGGAACACAGTGAAGCGAATGGAATTCATGAAGACAAATTTCTGATAGGGGAAAACATTAAATGGTCGTTTAGAGCTGACAGATACTATAAATAATGATAGAGCAAATTAAATTATTTAGTTTTTATCATGAACACAACATGCCTGCTTTAGTCCTCTAGGAAATCTGTAATTCTGGCTCTGTAACTTTGTCAATTATTAACGTAATCAGTAAAGACGTAAGTCTTAATTTTAGTTTATAGTACTCTATAATCGATTATATATACAACGGGCCCGGCATGGCCAGGTGGGTTAAGTCGTTCGATTCGTAATCTGAGGGTGGTGGGTTCGAATCCCAGTCGCACTAAACATGCTCATTCTTTCAGCCGTGGGGCGTTATAATGTGACGGTTAATCCTACTATTCTTTGGTAAAGAGTAGTCCAAGAGCTGAAGGTGGGCGGTAATGACTAGCTGCTTTCCTTCTAGTCTTACACTGCTAAATTAGGGACGGCTAGCGCAGATAGCCCTCGTGGAGCTTTGCGCAAAATTCGCAAACAAACAAACAAATATATGTACAATGAAATATAAAAACACAACCCAGCCATCAAGTGTGACGCAAATTTAATATGGACAACTTAACCGTATTCTGCTATGACAGAGAAGTCAGTTCTTGCTGTTTATGTCTCAAACATTGTTTTATTGGGATGTTTCTTCCTCCCCATTACACGACACGTTCCATGATTTAATATACACGTTAAACACGAACCACAATGCAAAGGTTCAAACGCATCTGTTGTTTCTCTTTCGTCGTTTAGAAATACGATTTTTCTGAGTCAAATATGCATTTATATTACTAAAAAGACGTTCTATTCCTTGAATTGCCGTATGCATCACCACAAAGATTGGAAGCTGTTTCACCTTGCGCGGAACCATCTGGAAAAAGACGTTTCTATTTTTTTGAGATTATTTGGTCGATTTCAATGAAAGAAACTCTGAAGTACAGGATAATAGTCTAGATGCCACTATTATTAGTTGAGGGGAAGAAAAGCCACGTACAGATACGAGGTACTCAGTGAAGGGTAGGGTAAGATCAGGAGGAAAAAAAAATGTTTTTCTGTTGTAAGTTTATTAGACTGGCTACTGTAGCGTGTAAAATGCGAGATAGGGGAGCTTCAATTTTGGAAGGCAACAGCTTTGGGAAAAAATAAATATTATCTTACTCTACATACCTACAGGCGAGGTAAGTTTGAAAGTTAGTTGGAGTTCCAGAATTTTATCGGAAGTGAAATGAAAGGGAAAGAAAGTATAAATTGTATCACTAAGGCAAAAGAAGAAAGAGAAGAAAAGACCGCGTGACAGAAGCCTAGCAATGAGGTCTCGCTGTCAGTTCCTCACAGAGGAGTAATCCTCTTAGATGAGGGTGTAGCGACAAGGATTATCCGCCATGAACTTCATTAACGACTAGTGTTGCGGTAAGCTCTAGCAAAATCCCTTTCCAGGTTACAAATGAAATTGGGTTATGTTATGAAACCTTTACTAAGCCTAACTTAAGAGAGTGGTTAAGAATGTGAATTTCGTAGAAGGAAGTGACGAACGGAACAGGTTATTAATATTGTTATGATACATTGTTTTTTACATACTAGAAATTCTTCATCACACATTTGGAATTTTGTGAAGCAATCGTAAAATCCTCTCATTTTACACTATAATGATACTGAATTTTAAAAAAGGTTGTATCTCCTTCACAGATTGAAAAATAAGATTTAATTAAACTTACTCGAGCACATATGTTTTACTTCCGATTTTACTTACCGATTTAATCGAGTACAGATGTTTTTACTTCCGATTTAATCATACACACAATATTGGAAATTTAGATATGCTTACTTCCCAAGAATAAGTAACATGTGTTTCATACACTTAAGTACACTTACGGAATTTACACTTACATGAAGATATGTGCCAAAAGCGTTAAGAATAAATTGGCCTAATTAACTCTGATGCACATGTGTGCCCGGTATTACGTCCCCCGCGAGCACAGCGGTAAGTATGGGGATTGAGAGTGCTAAAATGAGGGGGTTCGATTCCCGTCGGTGAACTGAGCAACGAGCTCGATGTGGCTGTGCTGTAAGAAAACACAAGTACACTGTATGGCTTTGCTGTAAGAAAATACAAATACACTGTATTACGAATTTTATTCTTAATAAATTCTTGGGAAATTGAGAATGTTGAAACCAATTGCAGTTTACATACAAAACGTATTTATTTTTGAGTATCTTATTAAATACGTTCACAATTGGTCCACGAATTATTCTTTTATATTTTTGAAGTAATTTTTACTGGTTCTTATCTACAGACATTATTCCTAAGTAAGTATTTTTATCGGTTTTCCAACACCTGACAAAAGTACCGTTAATACATTAATAACCATTAACTCAAAATTTCTTTGAGTGTACACTGGAGATCGGTGCCTTTCCTTAACAACATCTTTCTTTCTTAGAAAGTAAATTCTGCAGGAATTACTAGAGAGAAACTTGTTTTTTTGGATTTTGCGCAAAGCTACACAACGGCTATCTGCGCTAGCCGTCCCTAATTTAGCAGTATAAGACTAGAGGGAAGGCAGCTAGTCATCACCACTCACCGCCAACTCTTGGGCTATCCTTTTACCAACAAATAGAGAGACACATTATAACACCTCCATGTCTGAAAGGACGAGCATTTTTGATGTGATAGGGATTCGAACCTGTGACCCTCGGATTACGAGTCGAGCGACTTAACTACCTGGCCATGCATTTTTTCTCTCTAGTAAAGAAAGAGTTCAAAAGTATGAGCCAAACTTACAAATTACAAGACACAAATACGTAAAATTAACAACACCCAAAATTACTTCTGTTTGTACATTAATTTTTTTTGTACAAAACACCAAAGTTTCCAGTTTCAAGCTTGTATCATTTCACGACATAGAATCAAGCTGAAAGAATGAAAACAGTTCTCTCTGTAACATTTATAGGTTTTAGATATATTTTGCTCCGAAATAGTTAATTAATTTGTTTTAACTTTCCAATATTGTTTATGTCTCAGATGTCAACATTCATTTTTCGTGGAAAGCTACGCGTATTAAATGATTCATAAAAATCCATTCAAGCTTTAATTAACTTTAAAGAATTTAATATACCTTCTAATTTTTATTTATTTTAGAATAAACCCACGTTAGGATATCTGTTGTGTTTACCACAGGGAATTGAACCTCGGGTTTTAGCGTTGCAAGTCCGTAAACTTACAGCTATCATGCCGTGGACTACTTGGTTTGTTTTTGATCTACAATTGTAGTTTCATAGGACTACCTATAATTATCAGATAAGTTTATCTCACTGCAGTGTTAATTACAAGGGTTGTCCAAATGGAGCCAGAGCTATACAGGAGTAATCGTAAATCAAGAGCACAATAGAAAGACTCAATTAAATATTTTAGTGATTGTCAAGAAGTCAACTTTGGATATTGTTTATATGTACAGTGATTTATTAGAACGACCTGAGGTTTGGCATGGATAAAGGCCTAACGGGATGAATGTTTTTTAGAAAACATACAAAGCCATCTACCAATTTCCATAACAAAAACATTGCACCGCACCTCTGGGCATACAGTGATCCTTAGAAATTAATACATCATTACAGATTTAAACAACGTCTCATCTAGGATGTGACCTCAGTCGATCATGCAGTTTTCAGATGCCACGAAAAGGATTATGTGTGGATGGAGCAGCAACCAACTTTAATGTCTAGTAATAAAAATGTTTATCGTGACCTCAACGCACTGGGTCAAGGTATTTGTACGCCTTTACTGGGATATGATAAGATCGCATTTGAAGATGCTCAAAGGAGGATTGCTCACTTTCAATGCATCAGTTTTCTTCGGATTGCCTCATGCCTCCTTCATGTCATCTAATGAGCAGCTTATTCCTCTGAGTTTGATAGGATTGTTAGTGATTGTAGTTTGGATTAATACTCACATAGACCTGCTCTGTATAACTTCAATACTTTAATCAGTCATGGGCTGTCACTAGCCCATGCCAGAATTTGCCATAGTTCATTGTAGATCTATTGCCTTTTTCATTCGGCAGGAGTTCCAGGATTGTCTTTCCAATAAATGGATGACACAATGCTATCACTTCGATAGGCTCATTTCTCAATGGTAGTCGACAACACCTCTCAATCTTTTATATTATAAATGCCATGTGATTGCACACGTTACGTTATAGTGAAAATTACAGATAGCTTTATAACATCTTCAGAAATGTAACATTATTACACCTTTGTCCATATCAAAACCCAATTCCATTAAATGATCCGTTGCAGGTATATCAATGTCTGGATTTAATTGGATTGTTTATACTTCCCATCTTAAAGTTTTCTCTGTGATCATGATCTTAAAGTTCCTAATGTTCTCTAAGATAATTATAGCGTCTACATCTTATACATCATTAGTTGTATGTGCTTTTTTCTCCATTTTGCCACCCTTGTTGCTCCAATGTTATTGTTGAAGATGGTTACTTATCCACAGAAAAAACCAAGCTTTTCGCCATAGTTTGAAAGAGTCTTTTGTTGTTGAATAAAAACCCTCATTTTATAGCAAAAAATACTCTGGTAAATCTCAGATAAGGCCTTTAATATCTACCTAATAACTTTACTAAATTAATATTTGTTTAAAATATCTCGACTGAAGAATTACTGAACATTATTCTTTTTCCAAAAACGAGTCGTCTCCACGACATTGTGGCTTAATGACCACATGCTTTCTTAGACTTTTTACATTAACAAATATTTTTTTTTCATCAGGACAATTTTAGGAACAACTGTAAAAAGATGCTCTTGAGCTGAAAGATGTTTACCACATAATCGAACTGGATATGCTGCACAGGGGGAAAAACGACTTTTAGTGTAGGCAGACTTCCACAAGGCTGCTGTATTAAACCCATTTCTGAAGTAGGATTCCATTTTACATTCAATTATTCGCTTCGGAAGAGCCTTATTAAAGATTCGAGATTACAACTCGAAATGGTAGGTTGAATTCAACTTTCAATTTCACGTTCCGTGTGACTCTTATCTCAAGTATTATACAGATCGAAAACATAGGAAAGCAACAATAATGAAAAGTTGATATACAGAAGAAAAATTATAATGGGCGAATTTTAGAAGTTATTTAATTCCAACAAAACTAACTAACAATTTAGTTGTTTCTTGAAAATGTGAACTTAATGAGTTTATGGTTTAAGTAAGTGATTAGGAAACACTTAGTAACGCTCTTTTAAAAATGACAGTTGTTTAACTTGAACTACCATGCTTAAATTTTAAATTATTATATATTATTATAGTGTAACAGCAGTAAGTCTAAAGATTTATAACGCTAAAATACGGACTCCGATACCGTAGTGGGCACAACACAGGTAGTCTGTTATGTAGCTTTGTGCTTCAATACAAACAAACACATCTTTTACTGTTATGAAGTCTTGTGTATTGTTACCAACTTTAATATTAAACAAAAGGTAAAAATAACAACTGCGTTTATTTAAAACATTAGATTTCTCACTGTAAAACAAGCAAACAGAAGAAAGTAGTAAATATAAGTTTAGCCTGTCTTAGTTTCATATAAAATATACGTAATTAGTACTTGCAAATAGATCTTTTTTAAAAAAAAAACGTTGATTCCGTTTCACACCTGAAACTAAAACGTATGATTAATAGGTTGCAGGTTTTTATTGTTGTTTCTTTTAGTTCATACTAACGGCAACCGCCCTTATGCTATTGTTTAGTTATTAGCCAATAACATGAAATCTATAAGACATTAATCAACGTGACACCACAGTTCTATAAAATACTCTCATTTCCTGTTGTCGAATAATGAATATTCTAATGCGCAAGCGCAGTAGATGTTCATCTTTCACCTTGCAGCTGTCATGGCTTGACAATAGAAAGGAATGGTAGAGCTTATCTTATACGTACACGCTACATTATTATAATGGGACGCACTCGATGCTGACTTTAAGATCATTGATTTGCAGCTTTATCCCAAATACCAGTTTTGCCGAGTGTTTGGATGCAAAAACACTTATATGTTCAAAATCAGTAAAATATATTTTTACAAAACACACCTTTTTTGAACGCGTGATACTTGAAAACCTTTTTTCTCTGGGTAGCAAACTAAGTGATGTTTGTTACTCTGATGTTCTTACTTTCTAAGTTATATTTTGGGACCCGAAAGCCAAAAACCTGAGCAAAAAGCAAGATAAACCTAGGACTTGCCAAATGCGGCGTTTTAATTGGAAAGCAAAACAGAAAGTTGGTTCGCATGAGTGTCTAACATTATTAGACTTGAAGAAGTTGGGAGGCTTCACTAGGCTTTCTTTATGCAGCCCTATGTTTACTGTTCCTAGGCGCCATTATGTTTTTATTTTTTTTAAAATAATGTTCGTTTAAAAAGAGAGCCGCCACCCTCACCAAAACGGGCAGGAAAGCGAAAACAGAGTAAATCAAGCCTATAGCCAACTTCAGAGCTCACCAGATGTTTTTAAACTGTAGACACCCGACATTCCTACAGATAAATTACTCTCTACATGGGATAAATAGAGATTCCAGTGAGGCTTTACATTGCAGGAAATTAATTACAGAAGGTTAAGTTACAAGAAAACCTCTTAAGAAGTTCGTATTTTTATTCTATTTTTCTTTTGTAAATATACTACAGTGCAGAAAGACTGCTTCACCTGATACTGCGCATTTTAAACTCTGGAAGTCGAGGAACGACGTTAGTGACTGAAAGAACTACATACTATAAAAAATTCTAGATTAGTAAACAAGATAAGCTTTTCTTTAGGGTCAAAATTAATATGAAAAACTCGTCGGAGGAAATCTGCACGTGAGAGGCACTTTGGTGCCAGGGTAATCACGTGCATTACTCTTTCTTTATAACAGAGATGAGACCCGGCATGGCCAGGTGGTTAAAGTGCTCAACTCGCAATATGAGGGTCTCGGGTTCGAACCTCCGACACACCAAACATGCTCGCTCTTTCAGCTATGGGAACGTTATATGCGACGGTCAATCCCACTATTCGTTGGTTAAAGACTAGCCCAAGACTCAGCGGTGAGTGGTGATGAGTTGCTGCCTTCACTCTAGTCTTACACTGCTAAATTAAGAACGGCTAGCGTAGATAGCCCTTGTGTAGCTCTGCCCAAAACAAACAAACAAACAAACAATCAAAGAGAGATAACAATAAATATAAGATATTTACATAGAAAAATATTTAACAAATTCTGCTGTGTCGGTTTTACCTATAAAACCTCTGATTAGCCAATCAATACACCGATTACATATCATAATTGGTTGTCTATTTAACTGATTTACAATTCTTCAGCAGGTTCATGGTCAAGACATGAAAGATGATACGAGGTCTATCTGCGCTAGCAGCCCTTAATTTAGTAGTGTAAGAATAGAGGGAAGGCAGTCATCACCACCCACCACCAATTCTTTGGCTAATTTTTACCAGCGAATAGTGTAATTGACCGTCACATTATAACGTCCCCAAGGCTGAAAGGGCGATCTTATTCGGTGAGACGAGGATTCAATTCCGCGACCCTAAAATTACGAGTAGAGTGTCCTAACCATCTGGCCATGAGGAGCTGATAGGAAGGAATCTGTTTAATGGTAAGTTCTAATTCTTAGGCCCAGCATGGCCAGGTGGCTAAGGCATTCGACTTATAATCTGAGGGTCGCGGATTCGAATCCCCGTCACACCGAACATGCTTGCTCTTTCAGCCGTGGAGATGTTATAATGTGACGGCTAATCCCATTATTCTTTGGTAAAAAAGTAGCCCAAGAGTTAGTGGTGGATGGTGATGACTAGCTGCCTTCCCTCTAGTCTTACTCTGCTAAATTTGGGATAACTAGCGCAGATAGCCCTCGTGTAGCTTTGCGCGAAATTCAAAACAAACCAAACCTAATTCTCATTTTTCCCCAAATAGAATATTGACAAGTTCAAAGACAGGTTAACATTGATTAACATTGGAGGAGGAGATTTGTCCTCGTGTATGTAACACATCACTTGTATTATGAAGTTGTAAAACTTGAAAGTTATTGATAACAACTAGCTGAAGTACACGTCTCCTGAAAAAAAGCTATGTAAATTCATGACTAATAACAGGTTATCTTACGTCACGAAAAGTTGTTTTCATTATATGTAATCGTGCAAAACGCAAAAACGCCCATAAAAATTAAGAAGTGCAAAATGCAAAACTGAACATTTGTTTGTATCTTTCAATGCACTCAATAAACCACGAAACCAAATTTAGTAAAGATCCATTTACAGAGGGCGAAGTAGTGGTAACAAACGCAAAAACACACACATAAATCCTACAAAACCTAAAATTTGTATGTATCTCCCATGGACTCAGTAAACTTCCATATCACATTTGGTAAACATTCACTTAGAGAATGGAAAGTAGTGATAACAAAAATAAAGCGCCCATAAAAAGTGCAAAACTGAAAATGTGCATGAACCTAATGAATCTCCATACCAATTTGGGTAAAGATCCATCCACACATTGAGAAGTAATTACATGGACAGACATCAGACTGTGCTATCATGAAACAATTCTATACATAAAACAATATTTTTAATTATAAGTTTTAAATTGTACCATATTTGGAGACAGAACAATCGTTGTTTCTGAAAACTTTAATCATCACACAATCGCATTCGATATTTCATTAAGGTATTTCCATAATAATAAACTTCAATCATAATGTCCACGTATGTAGGAAACATACTGATTATTTACAATGAAACATTAATATTCACGTTTGTTACCATATGACGATGCAGCCTAACAACACTCACTCTATTTTAGTAATGATGGCTAATTTTATGATAGTTTTGTTTTTCGTTTTTACTATTTACGAGCGTTCAAAAACACTATTGTAGGAATAACACTGTCTCTTAACAATGGAGAATAGTCCTTCACAAGATATAACTTTTAAGACTTGGCGTCTATTTCTTTATAAAGCCGTTAAGATGAAACGTGGGATTAGAGAATTTGTGTTGGATACTGGCTATTTCTCTTCATTAAAGGACATTTAGTGTTTATACTTGCGTTGAAAAAATAACAATTAGCGAGACAAACAAATCTACTTTCTACAAATCATAAATGATTTGTTAAGCTGTGTAGAACGTTTCACCCTGTATATGAATGAGCAATCCTTACCTCGTGTCCTGTTCTATTGATATAACGAATCCAGTCATGCACTCCTGGTCTCCAGTATTCCAACTTATACTGTTCAGCATATTCTTGACCCTGTCCGTTACCGAATCGACCTTGAGTAGCTACTTGGGTGATTACGTGCAGACTGTGCAAGTTTATCTCGAGGTATTCATACGTATCCTTGTCAATTTGGCGCGATGGACACCAAGCACCACTGTTCACTTCCTGTTCCAGTCTTAAAAAAGAAAGGTCAGAGGTAATCATATAATCCTGAAAAATTCACTTATGCTCTCATGTTTTAAAATGTTTATATGTCGTATCAAATGTCTTCACCTTTATAAAGTGCCCTAGTTTGTTAACTTATTGATGACTCTTTGTAGAATGAAGTTACGTCCCAAATGTTCTGATTAATAAATACTAAGTATCTTATTTTCAATAAACAGTGTTAACGAATAAGTGTCGTGAAATAATCAAATTTTTAGTTTGTTATGTGACATTGAAAATGAAAGGTTTAATACACCAGAGAGATCAACTTAGGTTTTAGATATGATAATGGAAGACGAAAGTCGTTCATAAGTGTCATTAGGTAAATGTAATAATACTGTAGTTAGGAGTTCAGAAATGACTTGGTGTTGTAAGGAAACGAAGAAACTACAGACACTTAAAGGTTTTATTAATTGATATTCGACATTGAGGTAAAGTATGGGCAAGTTTGTAAAGAAAAATGTCACTAAACGACTGAAGCCTGAAAAACGTTTGCACACGAGCTATAAGTATCTCTTTAAAATTTAAATTTCAGTTATTTGTAAATGGCATCTGTTCATTTTTAAATAAATTAACATTTCAAACAACTCACTATTGATCTGGCTCTTAACGTTGGATACTTGAAAATTTAATTTTCCTAATATTTCATAGAAATCTCTGAAGTGTTCACAAAGCAAATTGATGAAAAGAGTTATTTCTACTAGTAGTAAACATAAATGCAAAACGATGTAACTTGAAAACGACTCTATTGTGTAGAACATAAAACAATTGAATTGTGTTTTATTGTGAATATGATTTATGAGAACAGATGTAGAAAACAGCGCTCAAGTTCTTTGCGCCAGTTAAGTCAGTGAATGTTCACTCATCTTTATGTTTCTTAGCTTACATACGGACCACCGTTGAGTGAGCGTCCATAATTAAACAGAGGAATGACACCTGGAAGAATTAATGACCAAGTAATAAAAATAGGATGACAAAGGAAGCGACTAATAACTCCATCGCATCTTGGTAAAATGACAGTTTACAAATACCCTCGCTGTAAGGAAGAGATAATGGAATTTTAACAATATAAGGGAAAACCATTACAGCGAATTTCTCTTCAGTGTCGGCCCGGCATGGCCAAGCGTGTTAAGGCGTGCGACTCGTAATCTGAGGGTCGCAGGTTCGCATCCCCGTAGCGCCAAAACATGCTTGCCCTTTCAGCCGTGGGGCGTTATAATGTGACGGTCAATCCTACTATTCGTTGGTAAACGAGTAGCCCAAGAGTTGGCGGTGGGTAGTGATGACTAGCTGCCTTCCCTCTAGTCTTACACTGCTAAATTAGGGACGGCTAGCACAGATAGCCCTCGAGCAGCTTTGTGCGAGATTCAAACACAAACAAACAAACAATTCTCTTCAGTGAATCACAAAAGTATATAAGATCACTCACTCTATATTTCTATCAACGAAAGGTACTTTGTAACCTCCTTTCTACAATGTAAAATTAGTCAAGACAACGAGAGAGTGGAGAAAACATTCGTACAGTTCATTATCTAATGTACTATTAAACACTTTGGCTTTTGTTTAATCACGTAAAAGCAGCAGGTGCTAGAAGGCGGGCCCGTTGTTCCTACAATTTATGTCTCGGTGGCTCCCTCTTTTGACTAATAATCCTGATTGACGGCCGAGGGTTCTTGCGAACTTTGGTTCGTCCCATGTGGCTGATCTATCACCTGATGGCTACCATTCAACACTGTACGAGCGGATTAACATGTCTTCGTGAGACGGAGAAAAATAATGGTTGTATGTTTACACAGACGCTTCCTTCTAGCCGAATATCGCAATATTGATGATTCACAGCTTGCCTTGATAGCGAAGTATTGGACAAGAGAAAAGTGTCAGTATGTGACAAGACGCTTTGGTTTTACCCAATCTCCCGTTCATACCACAAAGGACTAAGAGTAGCTTTATTTGAGCGCACGAACCCATCCTTCATTCTTTATACGAAACAAAAAAAGAAGAAACAAGTGGCCAGCAGTGTAATTCATCACTTTCAGCACAGTGTCCGTGTCCATGAAGTTTCTTATAGTTCAGATAATAAACTTGTCATCTCATTATTTGCCTTGACAACAAGGTCTATTTGATTGCCTGACAACGCAGCCGCGTGGACGTGAGCTCGTTCTGACACATGCAGTGTCCACAGTGTTTATCTTCGTTCCATTAATTCTAAAGCTGAAGTAATTCCCGACTATAGTCCTAAAAATAAAGAAAAAAGATAAAGAAAAGTTTAAAATAATCCCTACTGAGGACTCCTGAATGAACAGCGCCACGTTACGGATTTTCGTACTTTTTTTTTGTCGGGAAAAATTTGGTGCAGGTTGTATACAGCCCTGGTCAAAATGTTTTGTATAGTATTGTGTGTAGCTGTTATTATTTATGTATATGAAGTAGCTATTTAATAAATGCCTAAAGGGTAACAGAGACGTTAGGCATGACCGGACAAATGCGTACGAGTTGTTATTCTGATCTATGTTAGTTGTTTTGAGCATTTGTTTGTCAAAATACACATAAGCACTTGTTTTGTCAAAATGGGTGTGATTTGGTATTATCGTTTTCGAAACAGATCAACACTTTGTTCAGACAAATCCTGTGTGCTCGGTGCAAAGTCATATCTCGTCACTGTTTATATGACATTAAACTGTGCGAGTGTCCAAAAAAGGAATGAAACAAATGGATATTTCCAGAACAGTGGGGTTCATCAAGTGTATTGCATCCAGAATACTTAAATGTCATCAGACTACATAAAAGGTTCTTCTAGGAATGTCTACTGATAGGCGTTGAAAAACTACTTCCCCGAGATGACCTGTTTTGATTACGTTAACAAGTGAAAATTGAAATAAGTATTGCAATACTTTTAACAGGAATGGTATGAACACACGAACAAGGTTATTTTGCAAGAAGTGCTATCTGCAAACAGCCAGCATACGAACTTACAGTTAGGACACTGGTGACATACATTTTCAAATGAGCTCTGTTTCTGGATTTTTTAACCTGTTGGTAGGATTCGTGTTCGTCGTTGACCTGGAGAGCAAATGGAGGAACACACAGGAAGTTATGCAGTACATGGTTGGGCAGCTTTTCGTCATGGTGGAAAACAGTTTTTCATATCCTCCAAGTAAACGTCAATGGCGACTCCTACAGGTATCACACGGAGATGCCATTTTTGCCATATGCTAGGACAAAGTTTGGCAATAATTTTACATTCCAGGGTGACAATGAACTGTCCACAGGATTAGCTCGACCCTGAGGTTATTACAACATTATAATGGCCAGTAAAGTTTACAGATGATAAACCAGCTACTTCAGTTGCGTTGGAGCGTTTTTTTTTTTTATAACAAGATGGGATAAAAACACGGTAGATTACATTTATAACCTCATCAACACTATGCCACGTAGCCTTGAGGAGATTAATAGAGTACAAGGAGAGCCAATCAAGAACAGAATGTTTAACATGAACTGATATAAAATTACAGACGCTATTGGTATTAATTTTATGTTATATTTTGTCATCATATATGTTTTGGTAAGACTTTCTTATGTTAAATTACACATGTTATTACAGGTGTCTGTTAAAATTGTTTGCTGTTCTAATAAATCTTTCATGATGTTCATAGAACCTGCCTCATTACACAAATTACATATCTAGATATTTAACACACTTTGCATTTCCCAGTTTGACAAAGTTAAATGTATTCCATCTTGGTTATTTAATTGATTGCAAAGACTGTATAGACCTCTATATATTCTTTATTTATAATTTTAGATCTTAGAGTTTTGTGTATTTTTTATTTTAGCTAAAATGATCAACTCATATGTTACCGAAACTTTCTCTGTGTTGCTTATATGTTTCTACTGAAACTAATAGTATTTTAATAGAAATTATTTATGCTCAAAATCGTATTGAAAGATATAAAAAAGTTTTATAAACGGGTGATATTATTTCAAAAACTTCAGTGCCAAAAGAGTTTTCTTACGACATCAAGAATCTTGCAATTATTACAAAAAATGTTAAAAATTCGTGACTTATAGATGTGCATATTAAGGCATTTTAATGTTGATATTTTCATTTGTGAATTATCTTTCTAGCAGTTTTCAGGAGTTTTCAACATGTTTTGATTAACTTGAAGAAAAACAACAAAAAAACTACCTTAGTTAAAACAGGAAACGAAAGAGGTAAACTGAATTCTTTGTAGTTTTTTTCTGGTATAATTTGTATTCTAAATCAACTAATAGGTCATAGCAAAAGGATAATTAAAGTAAGCGTATGGGTGAGGAACTGTTACAATCAATGAAGAGCATTAAGAGATTTATCGTTGCCAGTAACATTATTGTCAGTACATGTTATGCGTTAACCTTGTCAAGAAATGCAAATAAGCCTATCGAGCTAAAATATTCAATAGAAAAAAGCGCCACCTTTAGTAATCGCTGAAAGCCTATCCGTTTCAAATAGATTCCCCCAAAACATTAAATGTAATATAAAGGAAAATGGACCGTTAACACAGCTGTGGCCATAGCCACGATTTATCATTGAACTAACAGCATCTTGAATCGGGCTACGAGGAATTTATTGTCTCAAATGCACATGGTTTACGCCAGAAAAACCTCATTACAAGAAGTTTCAATTGATGGGCCTCTAGCAAATCCTTTCAAGTCTTTCGGCACTCATTCCTGTCAACCTGGGGCTTTAACACCGCAGCGGTAGTGGCGATGCTCGTGGGAGAGTAGCACTCCAGCATGCAGATGGCTCTCGTCGTTCTCTCTGTAGGGCTCATTAAGCTCTGGGGATGAGCAAAAAGCGTTGGGTTATCGACACTTGGGCAGGACGTAATCGTACTTGTTGGATGACAAATACGAGAACGTGATCCGTCAAATAATTTCTTATGAGAAAAAGCACTCTTGTTCCTTGTTTCTGTACAGACAAAGTGATTTCCCACTTAACACGAGAACAATACCGCTCATCAAAGATTTAACAAAGTCATTGAGATGAGCTACTGTTCTCTTTATATGATAACTGGACTAGAAATAAGAACAGCTTTGTGTAAGGTAGGGATGTTCTTGGTTAGGGTAAAAGAAAAAAAAATTCTATTGTTTAGAAGTTTTTTCTCCGCGATAAAACTTTTCTACTCTTTTTGTAACTTATTTTATTTCATTCTCAAATTTCTCCATTGTTTCTTTCTTGTTTGGTTCATTCGGATGACCTTGTTGGCTACGGCAAATGCTTGGTTAAAGCATTTTGTTCTGTTGTCTTCTTTTATCAGAAGCTATATTTATAACCAATAGGCTAAGGTAACTAAAAATAAAATTCCATCGTAAAAATACTTTTTTAAGAAACTTTATGACAATACTTATCTACCTTGTCTAAAAGAATTAATGGCAAAAATACTTCTAATTAAAACAGCGCTTACTAAAACAAAAACACACACACACAAAAACAACAAATAATCCAAAGACCATTACATCAATAGTTCCCAATCAATACAATATTACTAGGAAGATTCGCTCCAAAAATATGCCATCCTGCATATTGTGAGATATATGATGAAATCAAATGTGGTTGAATTTATACAGATGCTATGCTTTTAATATATTGTTGCTGATATGTTCATCTTACCGTTAGTTTTTGTGTTATACAGGTGTAGAGAAAGTTTATATGTCAAATCTGTTTGGTGATTACAGTTACTAGCTGGGGTACCCGTCCTGGGCGGAAGTTATATAAATTCATGTTTAATGAAAGATTATCTTAGAACACGAAAAGTTGTTTTCTTTATATATAATTTAAAAAACACAAAATACCCATAAAAACAGCAAAACACACAAAGTAAAACCATAAATTTGAATGTATCTTCTCATGAACCTAACAAACCTTTATGCCAAATGTGGTGAAGATCCATCAATAGGGGTGAAGTAGAGGTAAAAACAACCCCGAAAAATACTCGTAAAAACAGTAAAATGCAAAATTTAAAACTTGTGTGTATTTCCCCATGGACCTAAAGAACCTCCGTGAATATCTAGTCACACTCTGCGAGGTATTTACATGGGTATACAAGAGATAATACTATTATATTTGTAAAGATGGGGCCAGTGCATTATACTTGCATGTGATATATTCATGACGTCATTTCTGTACCCTGAGAATGAAGAAAAATAAAGATCTCCGTGACGAGAAACGAAGGCTAAACGGAAAAATCATGACCTCTATTGCAAACCTACATGCACATAGAATAAAAATTTCGCGAAGTTGAGGGTTGCACATGGCGTAATAAAAAAGTTTTTCAGTATCATTCAAGCAAAAGAGTTATCTAAAAATGATTACTACTACAAGTTTGTTCCCATATACCTGTGAGAACATGTTCATTTTTAGGTGGTTGGTACTTCTCAAATTTGTGGACAATTATTAGGATACAAAGGTATATCAGACTTTTAACAAAAGTTAACTAAGTACATACGAAGAGTTTTGAAAGCGTGTTACCGTTTATAATACTCTTTCAATTAATTCGTTGCAGTTCAGACTTTTACATCAAAGAACGGCCATACACAGATGATTCTAATAACCTCTCGTCACACTCTCGTGAATATCATATCCTAAATTTCCAACATAAAATATTCTTTTTGCTTTCTCGAGTCTTAAAACTAGTGTATCTGATGCAATTTGGTCAAAATACTTTAGTTATAAAAACAGCTGTTTTCGACGTAAGTGTACTTTAATATTCTAATGCCATCCTAAATCTTTCTTCTCTATTCTTCCATAAAACCGATGTTTATTTTTCTTTAAAAAAAGTCTATTTCTCCTGTAGTTTTCCTTTGAGTTCCTTTTGCCTTTTCACAGTTCTATTACTCTCCTTTATGTTTGCAAGGAGTACATAACAGCCCCATGGCGACCAAAGCGACAAAATCTGTTCAAGTGCTTGCATTATCTCTATCATCTTACTCTAAGAAATGGAATCGCGATTCAGAGCTAGTTTAATTGTGTTTTTAACGATTCTCACAGTTGAATTTGTTAGCTGATATGAGTTGAGGTTTACTTTGTTTGTATTAAAATAAATTAAATAAGAATTAAATACAAAACAATATTCTATCATAAATCTAACATAATTACAGTAACTAAAGATACTGCTTATTATGCACGAATTACACCCAGTCACAGCAGTTGTTAATTTTCAATATTATCTTTTACTAACTCGAATCGTGTGTGCTAAGTCTACCATTATTTTTGATACTAGCATGAAATTCCCACCCTCCATTGTGGGGTTTAAATGCCCTTTCATATTTCACAAAGGCACCTGTGTATCGATAAAGCTCCATAATTATCTCCAATAACTATTATAACTACTCCAAGTGATGCTCATACATGAAAAAAAAGAAAAGAAAATCAGTCAGGATACGCGCCTATTGTAGTTGAGCACGTATGCTAAGTTTGGTTCTGCTAACTTATAAGAGGAGATATGATCACAGTTTCAAACATGGCGTACCCGGAACATTGAGGGTGACCAATAACACAAAATTCGATGCCAGATTCGTGTTAAGATATCCTAGAAACCCACTTTTAGACCTTCATAATTCCTTGAAGGCCTATCGGGTGCGTGTTAGCTCCCTTTAGTGGGGTACTACGTCATATAAATAAAAACAGCATTTGGGAAATCCCGAGTGCGTCTACCATTTGGTCCAGTAGAAATAATTAATTAGACGTACCTACAAATATACGCATTATAAGTTAGATTAATATAGGATTTAACGGATATTTTTAAATGCTTATTCTTTTATAATTGTCATTAGTAATTTTAAAGATACCAACAAAAATATTCCTCGGTAGCACAGCATAAACTTTAAGACTTGTACCGCTAAAATCCGGAGTTCGATCTCTGTAGTATTTTACCCTTATAAACACATTAATCGGAAAGCCACTTACCGAGCTGTTCTAGGGCCTACAGCGTCATTGTACGACGAACTTGCTGTAATATCTTCATCTCTGATGTCTCCTGACTTCATTCCCAGGGCTGTTTTACAGGATTCTGTAAAACAATAATTGGTTCTTAATTGAAAATAATATTTATCATTTGAAAAAATATCGGGTAACTTTATCAATTTTCTACAACAGTTATCCATAGTTTACGAAGAGACAACTGAAATTAAGGATGGCTAATTACGTTCACGAGGTTTAACGTCCTGAAACCCAAGTGTCAGACTATACTAATAACGTGTATAAAATATACAGCAGCCAATTTATGTACTCTACAGTTGAAACTTAATCATATTTTATTAACATCCATCGTATAATACAGAAAAGAATGTACAGAAAATATTACATAGACTCTAACGTATGAGTTATTAGTACTGCCTCTAAAAAAAATAATAAAAACTTATCCAATTGATTAGTTCTATGAAGTATCGATATTTCATTATTCTGACGTCTGTTGGGTTCTAATGTGATTAATATAATTAATTCAGTTTCAGTCTGTGATACGAGAAGTCCTTATGTTGTTCTGCATTAAAATTTTGAGTTTTAATTCAAGCTTTAAAATATTCCTATTTTATTCTACCATTAGTGAATTGTTTTAATGAAATTTAAATATAATTTTTAACGTATCTTTAGAAGTACTACTCCCTAGAGGGCGCTAGATCTAAATGTAGGCGCCTGTCTTTGTACATAACTATGGAAGTGACGGGCAAAGCAGGTGCTTTGAGAAACCTTCGTTGTTGTACTGCGTTTCCTGTGTTTCACAAATTTGGAGTCAGATGTCTTTCACAGATATTTTTCAGTTTCCGCTCTCTTGTGTGTATTTATAATCGCGCAACACGTACAATGTCTCATTAGCAATAAGTGGAGAGTTTAACAAAACAAAAAACAAAACTGAAACCCAAACAAGCTTAATATGCATGTCAAGTATCATGGTTTTGATATAACTTTAAATTTTCACCATTAACATCTTACTTAAAGTAATATAAAGTGATATGATTGGTAGAAACAGGAACAATGCGCACTCAAGAAATCAAAAAACAAAGAGTTCTGTGTTTTTCCTGTTTATTAATATATATTTGAAACATCATATTCAAGCACATTGCTTAAAACAATGTGCATAATAAATGAAAGCCATCTTTCCATATTTCAAATTTATCAAAAATGTTTTATCCTATACTTATTAAGAACTATTTCTTTATTCCTTGAGTATTTCAAAGTAATGAATACCCAAAAGCAAAAGGTTCAGTTTGTTACTAAACAAACATTACTAGTAACTAGTATATGTAGATTTGTCATTTTCTTTAGTAATCAGTTTCTACGATGGCTAATAGCACTGAAAACATAAAAAGACTGCGAATGGTAAGATCTGCCTGACAAATCATGTTCATGGTATGCCCACGTATAGTTGAGCATGTATTCAAGTAACAGAACTGACCAATAATTCGAAGGTAACTCATTTGTTTTGGAGTAGAAAGACTTCTATATTCTCTTTGGTAAATAAAATGGTGAAAACATGTCATGATGAATACTTTGTTTATAAATGCTGCTTGAAGTATGCCAAACAAGGTTGAAATAACTTATTAGATATTATGATATAACATGTTTTAACTAAGTATTGGTGTTATTAGTAAGACAGTGTTTTCATCAAAATGGAGGATTTAATTTGTAACTATTCCCAAGGTAATAAACACTCATTTGACATTTTTCATAACTATTAATATGGCGACAGTTTGTTTGTTTGTTTTTGGAATTTCGCACAAAGCTACTCGAGGGCTATCTGTGCTAGCCGTCCCTAATTTTGCAGTGTAAGACTAGAGGGAAGGCAGCTAGTCATCACCACCCACCGCCAACTCTTGGGCTACTCTTTTACCAACGAATAGTGGGATTGACCGTTACATTATAACGCCCCCACGGCTGGGAGGGCGAGCATGTTTGGCGCGACTCGGGCGCGAACCCGCGACCCTCAGATTACGAAGCGCACGCCTTAACGCGCTAGGCCATGCCGGGCCTATGGCGACAGTAATGGTTTTGGTTGAGGACAAAACTTTCACATTTAATATCATACTTGACTATACTTTTTTCATGTTATTGGTCAAAAAATATGATCTAGAAGTGGACAAAACAAATTGCAAATGAAGAGACTTATAAAACTCGCTAAGCGTATGTGTAAATAAAAGACAGTTGCTTAGTACAAGATGAATTAGTTACAAATTTCATTCCAAGCTTTCACAATTTTTTATTCTAGAGTTAGAGAATTATTTTTAATAAAATTTAAATGTGATTTATAGCGTATCTTTAAAAATACTACTCCCTAAATGGCGTCTGCCTTTGTATAGGCATATTATAAATTATGAAATTCCACAACGTGGAATCTGAGGTAACTACCAAAAATACATTTTCAAACATGTTTTCAAATTTGGGCCATATTGTACACTAAAATTATCCGTCCAATCATCTGTAGCCCTCTGTATACTCTTTTCTCTGAATGCTGCTCAATTAATTTGTACCATTTACACAGTATTAAGTTATCAGTTAATACTATTCAACTACATCGTTTAATGTTTCCGTTTATAGTTTAAAAACAACAACATAGTTTGGAAAACTTTATAATATATTTTTTCTTAAATCGAAATAATAAAAAAGCAAACAAAATTACTGAGTCCCTTCCAGTAAATTTACAGAATTGACGGATTTTGTATAGAATAAAACAGCTACCAAATTTACCATAGATTACTCGTTTTGTTGTAGCGCAAATCTGCACAATGGACTATCATTACTATGCCTGTTGCGGTAACAGAACACCAAATTACGGTGTTGTGAGGATCGAATTTATCATTAAGATAGGACACATAGCTACCATACTTAAAACAATCACCTTCATTTCAAAGGTGGCAAAATTCTATTCTAAAATATTTTATAAATCACACTTTTGGAGATATTAAACCACTTTCACAAATGCTTGGTTGTTAGTTTGTGTGTTTTTAAATTCAGAAGTTACACAATGTGGTGTCTTCTCGAGTATCGAAGCCGAATATTTTGCGTTATAATCCCTCAAATCCTGCTGATGAGTGTGAAATCGAATCTATAGAAACTAAATATAACAGGTTATACTCTTTGTGAGAAAAGCATCTTTAAGGCAATTTTGGTTAAATAATACAAACATTTACCAAGAAAAAATAAAAACAAAACAATTATAAAGCACATTTAAATCAATTTTTCAAACGAGAGAGATGCGCAAGCCATTAGTCTCTCGTTTCTACTCTTTGTAATACAGATTTATAGTCCGAACCAAATTCGTGATTTGTGGCTCACATTGTGATCAGATGCTGAAAAAGTAATCAAAACAGTACTTGGGGAATGATATATTTCTTAACAAACTCAGATCCAATTGACGGATTTGTGGTCATCATCTGAAATGTGGAAAATAACTGGTGATCAGTGGTATAAACTACCTACTTAGACGGAAGTTACTTTCAATTTGTCAATCAAAATATAGTTGATAAAAATTAATGAAAATAGTATTGCCGCTTACGGGTACTAATTGTTGGCTTTTCCTGGTATATTAGTTGTGAAATTAATTATTCGTTTTCTTCAGTTGAAAATTCTCTTAGTTTACGTAAATTAACTCTCAGCTTACAGGAATATAATGCTCACATTTAACTTACATCTTGCAATATCAATTTATTCTATTACAACCGCCTTTCAGTGACACAGCAGTATGTCTGCCGGCTCACACCGCTAGAAACCGGGTTTCGATACCCGTGGTTGGCAGAGCCTAGATAGCCCATTGTATAGCATTGCACTCAATTTAACACAAAGAAACAAATCTATTACAGCTTTTAATTGTGACCACTTTCTTATGATACAGTTTAATCACAGAAATATTTATAGGAATAAAATCTTCCTTTTTAAACTCTTCGATAAGAGCAGAATACTGTGCCCATCTTTAACAGGCTTTCAACAAGTTACAAGATTCGTGAAATTATCTAATGACTGTAAAAATCTGCAAATTTTGGAAAGAAAACAAGTCCTAATAGACAGGAATGCAAAATGTGACCATCTTACCTTAAAAGAGAAAATAAAACGGATGCAATTTCTCATTGTACTTCTTGCTATTATTATGATAAAAATAAGCGTTCGAGAGAATAAATGTTTTGGTTAAAAATATTTAACATATCAAAATTACTGTTTAAAACTGAGTCTATATTTATATATTATTATCTCTGTTTGTTTGTATTTCATTCTCACTGTGTTAATATTCTTAACTAAAGCTCACACTCGGTCTTGAGAAATTATATTTATTCTATACAATCACATAGTTTGTTTCGAAAATTAACGCCAGGCTTCGCAAATGTTGCCCGCACGAGTTGTTCTTAATTTTGTACGGATATACTAAAAGGAAGACACTGTAATTCTTAAACTACTCTGAGAGAATATTATAATTTAAATACTGCTCTTTTAACGTACTCGCAGCTCCAAAGTGCGGAGTGTGTCTTACAGCAACAGGACGCGAGTTATAGATTCTAAGCCCTCCACGCCAACCAAAAGGCTAAGGCCAGCCAGTGATCTGAAATGCTGCATCTTTCACATAAAAATAGCTTTATAGTTAAATTAGATAGTCTTACTTCTTTAATATGTATTCTGATGTATTCTGAAGAAATTTAATTTAAACTTGTTAACCAAATCTAAAGGTAATAAGTAATGTAGCATTTGAAAATGGTTTTCTGCTTTCAAGTAGCTGTTGTTTAACCGGCTGTTTATTATGAGATATTGTATCATCTCAGAGTTATTCAACTTAAAATCAAAGAAAAATTCATTTACAAACATTCCGGCTCAACCTTCAGTGCTTCCTCAAACTAATAAGCTAAACTAAAGTTGAAAACTAACTGGATAAATGAATACTATTAGAAATCTTTGCGACTTCCAAACATGTCATTTTGTTTTAAGAAATCATAGGATCTGTAGGGAAGTTTCATGAGAAACGTGGGTAAATTTTGAAATTGGTTTCCTTTTTTTTTTCTCTATTGAACAGATTCTCCCGAGTTCTTTATTAACATCTAATATACCATACAATTACGTCAAAGTAAATTCGTTTGTATTTTTTGCATCACAAATTAACAACCATCCATATTATGTTTCACTCTCTTGTAACTCGTTCGTTGTAGTTTGTTAAGTTATTCATACCATTTCTTTAAGGTATCTTTTGAGTAAACAACTGTGTGTTTTTTTAAGTTATCTTATTTGTTTAACGTAAATACCATCATAAGATAGACACAGTTGAATCGATTATACAGCTAACGTACCCAACCGTCATGGTTATTACCAGAACTGATTGCGTGTAGGTGAGTACTGATTTCTTTTAAAAGCTTGTACTGTGCCTTCGGCCCGGCATGGCCAAGCGAGTTAAGGCGTGCGACTCGTAATCTGAGGGTCGCGAGTTCGCATCCCCGTCGCGCCAAACATGTTCGCCCTTTCAGCCGTGGGGGCGTTATAAGTGACAGTCAATCCCACTATTCGTTGGTAAAAGAGTAGCCCAAGAGTTGGCGGTGGATGTTGATGACTAGCTGCCTTCCCTCTAGTCTTACACTGCTAAATAAGGGACGGCTAGCACAGATAGCCCTCGAGTAGCTTTGTGCGAAATTCAAAAACAAACAATACTATGCCTTCTTTTCCTTCTTACATCTGTAGTAGACAATGAAAACAAATCCTGGTGATAGTTTAACAATTACAACACGCGCTTACGGTTTAAGAATCAACAATGATAGTATCAGAAGATGGAAATGGGGAAGACGAGATTATGGGTGATACTGGAGAGCTATTGTTTTGGTATTCTGCCATATATTCCAGTGTTATGCTTCTATCTCTGTTCAACGACATACTAAAAAAATAGGCATGCTAGAACACAGTCTTATATTAAAATGCTACAGACAACACGCTGCATGGGGTTGTGGGCTGAGAAACCGCCATATGTTTTTCCCTATTCTTTCTTCCCGTTGTAATTGGCATATTGCATGTCTTAGCAAGGGCTACCGGTCCAAGCCGAAGCTTTGCCGACCGACCGACCGACCCCATCACTCACGACGCTGCGGAAACAAATCACATGGCGAGAGTTGAGCAGATAGCGGTGGGAAACAACCATTTGTGCCCAACATTAAGAATAAGGAAAAACCTTCAGGAAACTTAAGGCTGGCACACCAAGAAACCTCATCTTTTGTTTCTGGAGGAAATGTAAAACCTCTGCATCTCATCCTTCAGAATAAATCACCTCCCACAACGACAGTGGAGTAACCAAGTACAACACCCGAGCCCTACTCTTGTTAAGACTATTCATCCCTACCTCTGTTTAATCGGTAGGACTATCAGTGCCAGCCGGGGATATATATTAGAAACCCAGCAGATTTCGATTTAGATTGTGGTAGACCGCATTCGTCGATTATTGTGATTGACCCGTGCTTTAAGTCGTTGATTGTCTCTCTTTTTTTTTAACGTATGTTTTCTTACGATTTTTATCAACGCCAGAATTCAAAATCTAGAGTCAGCCTTGAAAAGGTATAGCTTTTATATATAAAGATAAGTATTATCTTATGTGAAATTAGCAAAGAAACAGAGAGAGGTAAAAGAGAACGGATAGTTGTTCTAAATCATGTACATATATATATACACTATTGGCCAGAATCTTAAGGCCAATGAACATAAAGAAAAAATATACACTTTGCGTTGTTAGACTCAACCACTTATTTGAGTGGAACTTCAAAGATGAAAAAAAAAACTCTTTTAGCATTTAATAGGGAAAATGTGAACACTGCGAAACTAGCCTGAATACTAGCTGGTCAAAAGTTTAAGACTATACTAAAAAGAAGTCCTAAACAGGGTAGGAAATGTCCAACAAGAGGTCTCAGCAGTGAGTTGCACGGCCGTCATTGCGAATAATTTCAAACATTCGCTTTGGCATGGTAGATATAAGCGTTTGCAGAAGGCTGGTTGGAATGTTATTTCAAGTGGTGAAGATGGCTTCACGAAGATTATGCACTGTTTGGAATTGACGTCCATTTCTATAGACGTACCTTGCCATCCACCCCCAAACATTTTTAATGGGGTTCAGTTCGGGCGAACGCGCTGGATGGTCCAAAAGAATCACGTTATTCGCCATGAAAAAGTTCTTTGTCCTGCGGGCATTGTGGATTGCAGCGTTGTCCTGCTAAAAGATCCAGTCATTCCCACACAAACGAAGGCCTTCAGTCAATAAGGATGCTCTCTCCAACATGCCAATGTAGCCAGCTGCTGTTTGACGCCCCACTATAACCTGAAGCTCCATTGTTCCATGGAAAGAGAAAGCGCCTCAGATCATGATGGAACCTCCTCCACTGCGTCGTGTAGAAAATGTTTCCGGTGGGATATCTTTATCGTGCCAGTAACGTTGAAATCCATCTGGATCATCCAGGTTAAATTTTTTCTCAACAGAGAAAAAAACCTTCTTCCAGTTTTCTAGGTTTCCATGTTTGGTGTTTCTCAGCAAAGTTTAACCAAGCTGTTTCGTGGTGTGGAAGGAGGCGTGGCCTTTGAAGACATTTACGGTTTTTAAACCTTTCTCTCGTAGATGCCGTCTTATTGTTCTTAAGCTACATTCTGCGTTCGTAAAAACCTTAATCTGGTTCGGCGATCGGCTGGTGTCTTGCCAGACAACCTGCGGAATCCTCCTGCTCAACGCCGGCGAAATGTTCTTGGGCCGACCACTTAAAATTCTCCCTCCGTATCCCTCAGCGTCTTTTAAGAAATTTGCAACAGCAGTTTTACGACGCCTAAATCTCACCAGCGATGGCACGTTGAGAGAGACCTTGTTTTTGCAGCTTGACAATTCTGCCACGTTCAGACTATGTCAACTTTTTAACCTTTGCCATGGTTTTACCCAATGTAACACAAAAGATGTCAGGGAGAGATGTTGACAACGCTAATGCTTGAACACAAATGACTAAATTTCGTTACGTGTTTATCGATTAACGCTTCGTTTCAGTACGGTCTTAAACTTTTGACCAGCTAGTATTTAGGCTAATTTCATAGTGTTCACATTTTCCCTATTAAATGCTAAAAAGGTTTTTATTTTTATTTTCCCTTTTTTGTTTTCATCTTTCGAAGCTGTACTCAAATAAGTGGTTGAGTCTAACAACGCAAAATGCATATTTTTTCGTAATGTTCATTGGCCTTAAGATTTTGGCCAGCAGTGTATCTGAATAGATGGTTTAGAACACAATTTCTTGCGCATTCTCTGCAAACGTCAATGCTGGAACTTCAAACTTTCTTAAGAGAGAGAAAAAAAAGAACAAGCACTTGTAGACAAACCGAAAAAATTACAAGTTAAGTGTGGGAAGATAGAATTACGATATGATGTTTGCAATTTAGCAAAAGAGAGATACAATTTAACATTTAATGATCTGTTAATTACATACTAAGTAAGGACTCTTCTCCAAAGCTGCGAAAGAAAGAAGACAAACTGATAACTCAGTACTCAAGCAAGAAATATATGTGGTACTATTAGTTCTGATGAAGCCACAATAGCAAAACATTTGCCGAAATACAAAGATTTTTCTATTATTATCTAGAAAGCAAAGGTCGTTGTTTCTTCTAACTTTATCAAGCACGAATCACTTCTACGCTTTCGTCAGCATCCAAAACTCGAAAGAATATAAACCATGAAGTGTAGTTTTAAGCAATATCAGATTTTCACATTCTGTTTAAGCGTGAGAGAAATCGACCTCTATCGAATGAAGTAACGCCAACACAAAATGGTATTTATTTAATGAAGTATCATCGTATTGGTTTTAGAGAAATCGGTGTTTATCGAAGTATCATTGTATTGGGTTCACACAAATCATGGTTCATTGAATGAAGTATTATCGTATTGGTTTATCGAAGTAACTATCCTCGTATTGGTTCCAGAGAAATCAGTGTTTACCTAAAGAAGTACCTTCATGCTGGTTCCACATATATCGATGTTTATTGAAGATACTATCATCGTATTGGTTCCAGAGAAATCATTGTTTATTTAATGAAGCACCATTATGCTGACTCCACACACATATCAATGTTTATTGAAGATACTATCATCGTATTGGTTCCAGAGAAATCAGTGTTTATTTAATGAAGCACCATCATACTTGTTCATCGTATTGGTTCCAGAGAAATCAGTGTTTATTTAATGAAGCACCATCATACTTGTTCCACACATATCGGTGTTTGTCAATGTATTGGTTTCAGAACTTCACACAGATCTACATAGGGGTATTTTAGTACAGCTGTTCCTAATTTCAAAATGATCGATAAACTAGAAGAAATGCAAATAGTCAATAACACTCACCGTAAACTCTTGTCTGACGGTGGCATGGCCTAGCGCGTGAGGCGTGGGACTCGTAATTCGAGGGTCGCGGGTTCGCGCCCGCGTCGCGCCAAACATGCTCGCCCTCCCAGCCGTGGGGGCGTTATAATGTTTCGGTCAATCCCACTATTCGTTGGTAAAAGAGTAGCCCAAGAGTTGGCGGTAGGTGGTGATGACTAGCTGCCTTCCCTCTAGTCTTACACTGCTAAATTAGGGACGGCTAGCACAGATAGCCCTCGAGTAGCTTTGTGCGAAATTCCAAGACAAACAAACAAACTTGTCTGACGGAACGGGATTTAATACACTATGTTAAAACACAATCCAAAGTGCGGAACGCATTTTTGCGTCAAGAAGTCGCGAATCATGGATCTTTGGTTCACAGTCTGACCAAGTTAACGTTTAGGTCACGCCTGATCGCCACATTTCTTTTGATCATCTGATTTCCTACTATGAACTCATTTTTATTAATATACATTAAAATGTCTTATTTTATTCAAACAGTTTGAAAGTTATGTGTTAATATGCATGCCGTAATATCGTAATCTCAAATAAGCCTTATTTCCAGTAGTATCATCATAAATAAATTACACATTATCACGAATCTGGTTAGCAGAAACAGGTAGCCCAATTTTTTTTTCTACAATTATGTGTTTTGGAAAGTGAACCGAAAATAAACATTTTTGATTTTCTATAACTACAAGAACGGTCCTTGAACATTCTGAGTGGTCTTATGAAGTCCACACAACGGTTTATCATTTTAAAATATCGCTAAAAGTAATTATTTTGTAGAAATAACGAAGAGATTGTTATAATGAGCACCAACGAGAAGCTTAGTTGTATTTGTATTTACGATAAAGCTAATTAAGCTTTCTGTCGCTATGTTGTCAGTAATTTTGAACTACTGATCAAAAAGAAGGCAGCCAATCACAGGACACGTTAAGGGATTAACTGTCACATTCATATTACACAAATAGCTGAAAGTGCGTGTATTATATTCTGGTATCGCGTGGATTTGCACGCGGCTAATCAGCTCCGAAACCCACCTATAGCTTTATCACAGGACCAACCAGCTTCCATATAATCTTAAACACAAATGTACTGGAATTAATCGAATTCACACGAAGTGATAAGAAGGTTTTTGTGTTGTTATTACAAGTCAAGTAAGCGAAATCTTTGGTAATGTATATCTTTTCACACACTACGATATAAACCTCCAATCTATGCGATAATCAGGATGGTTATAAGAACTAAATGGTGATGTATATTATTTACTGGAATATCAAAGAGAGTATGTGTGTTTTTCTTATAGCAAAGCCACATCGGGCTATCTGCTGTGTTCACCGAGGGGAACTGAACACCTGATTTTGGCGTCGTAAATCCGTAGACTTACTGCTCTCCTAGCGGAGGATGGTAACAAACACATTATGTCACTTTCTTGCTGTGAAAGTGTAAACGATGCTTAAGTTAAATTTTCAAAGATAACATGTCCGTGTTATTTACTTGTGTTAACGATATGCCACGGTTATTTATATTTTTGCAATTTTTGATATTTTGTATCAGGAAAACAAAAACAAAACACAAACACATATATACAGTTACTATATTTAAAACAAAAAAGAGAATACATTTCCAAAGTGACTGAAAAGTGAGAAAACTACAGTTCACTGGATTATTTGCGACGGCGGAGTTCTTTCAATTAGGTTTCCTCTTGATGTTGCTGACGGGTCTTTCATAGAGTCATTTATCAATGAGACGTGTGGTGGCGCTCGCGGGAATATAAACTGACGACGAATCACTCATTAGGGTGGGAAGGAAGTTGTTGGTTGTTGCTTTTCGTGTGCGATAGACACTTTGTCAAAATCCAAGCCACGCTTTGTGGCCTAAGATGGCAGTTTCAAAGTGCACGTACTGGGATCTAGCTGGGCAGGTCTGGTTCGAAGGTAAAAGGGTCAAAGATTAAGAACTTTGCTTCTCAATTGAGATTATGGCTGATGTTGTTTTTTTTTCCATTGTAAGGATGATAAACTAATGCAGTTTTAGCATTATTAGAATGTTTTAATATGTAATCTTTTTGTGAAGTTCCTATCGAAATTATTATCCCAACTAGCAGTTGTCTGTATCTATTGCTTGAGTGGAAGACTTATATCTAATTTAATTTTACAACTAGACGCACTGTATACGTAAACAACAACTAACTTAAACGAACTATAGATACGAGTATTTTGAAGTATTCCATTTGTTATTTCAGTCTATCTATCTGCTACAGTAACTCTAGTGAAACTAAACAAGAAAGGTCTGTAAATTAAAACTTTAAGTTATTTATAATAGAGACCCCAGTGGCTCAGTGGCAAGCCTGAAAGCTTATAACATTAAAAACTGGGTTTCAATACCCGTGGTGGGCACAACACAGGTAGTCCATTGCGTAGCTTTGTGCTTAACAGCAACAAACAAAATTTATGACAAGAAGGGGTGAACCTTCTCAGTTTCTTCTTGAAAAAAATTCCATCGATCGAAAGCACTCAGGTTATAGGATAACCTATCTTTGTGTTAACTTGATTTCTTGAACTTACGTATTTTTCTGAAATCAGGAATACGACAGGAAGGCCAACTTAAAATGAGAAGTGAGAAAAAGCCCTCCAATAATAAAATATATCTCTGCTGATATGCATTTGACTATCTTGTTTTCAACCTCGAAAACTACAAACAGAAGATGGAGTGTGCGGATGTCGCGGTATATTTTAATTAATAAAATCAGATAGGAAATAATAAATAAAACCTCGATTAATGCTTCATTATAACCAGTCGATATGTATATGAATATTATAACTTTATTTTGTCACAATCACTCCAAGTTAACGAAGATTAAAAACAGAGATCGATATATAAATATACAAAGAAAGGTTGTTGGATAATATACAAACAAATGGTTATATATAACAGATATAAAAACGAAATTAATAAGCTTATTTTATATATTAGTATGAGAATGAGACGAAAATAAATGCGATTGTACAAATATATGTATAGATATTAAGCAAGAAAAACAACACTCCATTCCATTAATATAATGATATAAGTAAAATGATATAAGTAAATGATATAAGCAACCTTTTCAAGAGCAGGGATCAAGAGTCGAGCGCGAGATCGCGTGACGAAAGGACCACCACTCACACGAATCACAAATTATCCACACCGGAATAAACCGGCGGTACCTATTGATGCCGCTTGGATTCTCGGTAGAAGAACAACAATGAAACTAAGCGCTTTTCACTCTGATATGTTGAAGGAGGCTCGGAGTAACAATGATTCACTACAAAATCAATTAACTCGTGAAAATGAGAAGAAATCGAGACTTATCTACGGTAGTTTACAGCAAGGTCTAGTGGAACGGAACAAAAGGATAGTGTGTGAGTCAGGAAAATATTAGGGTGAAATTATCGTACCACTACGTAAATGACATTAGTATGACTGAAGTGAAATGTTGCACCAGCCAAAGAAATGTACTCGAATTTCTCTTTCGCTATATACAGTGAAGGGGACACTGGCCAATGGCTTCACGGTGAACACAGATGATGCACCAATAGTAGGAATAAAAGTGGAATATTATTTCACAGAATAATTTGTTGAATTTCACAGATTTTAATTTTTTTATTTTATTAACTACTTATTGTCTTCATCTGTCTATTTTATCTAAGAACGTTTATTTTTGTTTAAAGGTTATTATCTGTTTTTTTTTTCTGTTTTCTTCGTATTTACTGTCCACTTACAATTTCGTATATTTGTTTAAATATGTTTTTGTTAACTTATCTCGTTTGATACATTTACTAGCTGACCTTTCCCTTACACTACCCTGTTTCTTGTTGTACTTTCTATCCCGCTAATTAACTGCATTGTTGTAGACCATTTCTAAGTATGTTTCATTACTTTACGTCATGCCGCTTTACTTTCTCCTTCCCTTTTGCGGCCCGGCCTGGCTAGGTGGTTAAGGCACTCGACTTGTAATCCGAGGGTCGCGGCTTCGGATTCCCGTCGCACCAAACATGCTCGCTCTTTCAGCCGTGGGGGCATTATAATGTGACGGTCAGTCCCATTATTCGTCGGTAAAAGAGTAATTCTAGAGTTGGCGGAGGGTGATGATGACTAGCTGCCTTCCCTCTAGTCTTAAACTGCTAAATTAGGGACGGCTAGCGCATGTAGCCCTCGTGTAGCTTTGCGCGTAATTCGAAACAAACAAACAAACAAACAAACCTTCTGTCTTTTTTTATTTCTTTTTCCGCCGCTTAGGTTTCCCTTACTTAAGTACTTTCTTCACACGTACAGTTCTGTTTTTTGTTGTACCTCTTTGTCTCTTATTTAATTAGGACATTGTCGTCCATTTCAACATGTCTGCCTTTCTTTACTTTATGCTCTATCACGCGCTTTCCTTGTTGTATTTACTTATTTGGCATATTAATTGATATTATATCTTATTTCCTATTATATTTCTTTTATATTGTATCTGCTTCGCTTGTGATCTCTATTTCCAGTTAATCGCCTTTATAGATTTTATCCAAACTTCGTCTCTCTGGTTTTTTCACACAGATTTTATCCAAACTTCGTCTCTCTGGTTTTTTCACACAGATTTTATCCAAACTTCGTCTCTCTGGTTTTTTCACACAGATTTTATCCAAACTCCGTCTATCTGGTTTTTTCACACAGATTTTATCCAAACTTTGTCTATCTGGTTTTTTCACACAGAGTGGTTTTCTCTCGGTATTGGGTCTTTCGTTCCCATTTTATATCCTGCTCCTCCATTCCTCAAAGATCCCGTCCTTATCTTAAAGCAGGAAATCAGGAACTAGCAGGAAGTGCTTGTGCATGTACTGGACGGAGTTATTGGAGTATCTTGAGCATCGCTCTCAGCTTTTTAGGGAACAAAGGAAAACCAGGACTATTGATTGGACAGTAGCAAGCTGTCTCCTGGATTATCTGATGTCTATATACCTACAGGCTAGCTTCTCAATAAGTGGTGATCATCTCTAACAACTCGGAATGTGTTGGAAACGAGAGGTTTCTTATCTCGACTCTTGGTTTCTAAGTAACAACGTGCTATCAGTAGACAGGCCACATATCGAATATATGCTTCTTGAAACGAGTAAGACCTTATACTGAACATGTCTTCAGAAATACTTTAAAACTAGCGTGTGTTTTTTTCTTCGGCCAAAGAATTGCAAGTACTTTTACATTTTATATACCTGTATTTCTCTTTTATTAGCAAAACCAAAACCAAAATTAACCATAAAATACAAACAGCTACTATGGGTAATGTTTATGCAACTTTATAGAAAAAAAAAACGTTTTGAATAATTTCTATAAGCTTGAAGATTTATAGCACTAAACTCGGATTTTTTTTTCAGTGGGTGCAGAACAGAAACCTTATTGTGCAGCTTAGCATTTAAGCACTAGAATAAAGACTGCAACCCCTCTCCCTCACGGTGTTAAACATAATTACTTACAGTGTTATAACTCGGGTTCGACATCCTTGGTAAACAGAGTGTAAATTGTACATTGTGTAGCTATGTCCTTAAACAAAAGTGCGGGAAACTAAGCCTTAATTATTATCTTGGTCTTTCTTTCACAGAGACTTAAATATATGTATGATTAGAAAGTAGGATTTGTGCCCTCTTAAACAGTACAAACGTAACCTGAGTCTGCAGTTTGACACAACTAATTTTTAAATTGTTTGTTTGCTTTTTTTTGAATTTCGCGCAAAGCTACTCGAGGGCTATCTGCGATAGCCATCCCTAATTTAGCAGTGTGAGACTAGAAGGAAGGCAGCTAGTCATCACCACCCACAGCCAACTCTTGGGCTACTCTTTTACTAATGAATAGTGTGATTGACCATCACATTAATGACGCACCCACAGCTGAAAGGGCGAGCATGTTTGGTGTGTCGGGGATTAGAACCTGCGACCCTTCGATTACGAGTCGATAGCCCAAACCACCTGGCCATGCCGGGGCTGGTAATATTGCTAAAATAAATCAACAACAGGAGATTTTCGAGCGTTAGAAGAGTCTGTATTAATACTATTCCAATCGTCGTCAGCAATAGATATAACTTATAAAGTGTGGTTGGAATACTATTGTTATACAGTCTTTTATTTCTTGAAAATCTCTAAGGGACCAGTTAAAGAACGTAATGCTTAAACATGTAATAGGCCTAATGACAAGTATAGTTATAGTTATTCTTAGCCGGCTTGTTGAAGGAATACACACCATAACAGCTATTATACTAGTACAGAGTGACGTCAGCAATACATTTAAAAGCAATTACAATATTTCAAAGGGAAATAAGTAAAACATTTAACTACATACAGGATATTCCAAAGGGAACTCAGCTCTGTGCTTAACTTTAGAAGAAAATCAACTCTCCAACCGCTGTTGTTTTAAAGAATTTAGTTTACTGATTGTATTATATTATTGAGAGAAATAGAAAGAGTTTATGAAGAGGTTAACATGTCATTATTAGATGACTGGCCTGACATGCAATAATTTCTCACCACAGGTGCGTAAATTCACACTTACTAAAATACTTTTGTAAACTATTTATCAACTGCAGATTCACAGAAGTAGGCCTCTGAAAGATGGGCCAAAGCAGGCAAAATGATCATTTGGGCAAATAAAACAGAAATGAAGTTTCGTGCTTGTATACAAACTACGCGGCTATTCGTTAACACAGATTTCGCCGTTCGTGTCAACTACTATCGCAGGCTGTTATTAAGGTGTTTTCCGATCAATAACGAGAAACTTCTGATAGACTAACGGAACCACTCAGCGCTTCTAACACTCTTTCTCAACAAGGTTCCGTCTACTCAACTACCTCTTCTTTCCATTGATTTCGGGAGGTTCTAAACAGCTTGTGGTGTAAACGGACATCTTTCCCAGCACCACAAGTAGGTGTTATTATTCTCATTCAATGAAGGTCTCTGCTTACTTGAAGCTTTTGATCGATTTTCCAGACGCGATGGAAAGATAACGCCTGTTAGTAGCTGACTCGACTCCTTCTTACATTCCAGACTTCTGATTTTTTTTTTTTTTGTGTGTGGTAAGTTTCAAATTTCAAGACTTAGTTCCAGGGCATTTTCGCAAATGTGGAGCTTCTTTGAATATTTCGCCCGTAAACCCACTGGACCAACCACAGGCACGATCCAGTTCAATATTAACTTCTTTATTATCCTTCACACGTTATGTAATTTAGTCCTAAAAGATGTGTTCGAAAAACTTTCCCTAATAAATTATTATATTAAATCCACTTTTTTGTTTTCGTTGTTTCTGTGGGCGCCTGCGCCAGTTCGAGTCATGTAGCCCTCCCAGTGGCACAGTGGTATATCTGTGCTTAATAAATAAACAACAATAACAATTATCGAGTCATTCAATACTTCAATTCAACAGTTTCTACATGGTTATCGAAATAAGGCTTTGATTGAATCAGAAATAGATGAAAAATGAAACACGAGGGTACCTGTGTTCCAGTGTGTTTTAGCATGGATTTTGTTAGCAGCTTCAAAATATTTCCAACAGAATATGTTACTATAACGCTGCAGTACATGAAAATTCAGGAAAAATTACTTGTTGTTTTCAGCCTATATCTTTAGCTGAACCGACTAGCCTAGCAGGTCTACAATAATTCTTTTTTAAAGTTCTAGATTAATTATTTATAAACATATTACACACATGCTTTTACATATCAAAACGCTTCTTTCTGTATATATATCTCTGTAGGTATATATTACTACAACTACGGAACTACATATATATTTAGATATTACCATACACACATATTTACACGGCAGCATGCATATCAGTGTATTACAACACATCAGCATATTTTATACCACTATTAACGTGCGTGTGTGGTTATGACGATACGTGTTTATGTACCACTTCCTATTCTTAACATATTTTTATATTTACCGACGTGTTACCATATATCTTATAGATCACTGCGTAAATCTGTACGCTACCATATATATCAGTGTTTCCCGACAAATATTTACCTAAGTAGGCGCCTCTCTCTAAGCCTTCTTTCATTCAATGCATCCAGTCTTATGTTGACTGGTAACTTCAAGATTCCAGGGTACATCTACAAATGTAGTAATACTTTAAATAAATACAAAGGCTTATCCATCACTCAATTCACCACTTGTGACTGACTTGTACCGTTTTCGAATAATTCTACTCTTCGTCAGTAGTCCTGTACAAGGGCAAACAAAAACATAATAAAAATAGGCTCGGCTTTTTATAAGAGTGGACAACCTATTAAAAACAGAAATCTAAAGACGTTGTATGTACAATAGTAGTGCTTTTGAAGTTTTATTACTACGTATTATTCCATAAACTGCACATAGTCCACCTCACAATAATATCAGCATTATAGCGAATTACCATAAACATGAAACCATTACTATGTGTATCAGTGGCTGTGTAATGTCACGTTTTCAGATTAAGAAATATTACAGTTTTATCATGCTTAAAAAGAAACATCTAATTTTGTTTAATACATTTATTTTTCTTTGTATTTTATTGACTTACAGCGCCCTCCCGGTAATAATGTTTTAAAAATAACTGTTATTTTGTAGAGAATCAATCCGGTGAAAGGATACCGTGTTACTAATGGCTGTAGACCCATATTATCATAAAATAGACGTTACGTATTGAATCTGGGAATGAAAATAAAAGTTTCAAATGGATGCGTCTTTCCTAAAAATACCATTACTTCAGCTACAGAGATAAACATTTAAAAATTACCTGAAATAATGAGTTACACAAATTTGCATAACACCTTTTCAAAATAGCTATCAATTATGGAATTTTAAAGAATTATCACAAATCATTCTACGTTACTTAGCGTTAACTTGTTGTTATGCGATTGTGTGTTAGACTCGCTTTACGTGAAAAACCGACTGCCTTTCGTTTGTTTAAAAAATAGCAATAAATTAGCTAGTCTGTTGGATTAAAAAAGGAAGCTAAGTCTTAATTTAACTGAAAGAGTACAGAACATTTCTCTGCAATATATAGCGTACAATCACGTAAAGCAAAATCAAGACAAATATTTAACGTGTAAACTAATACAGCATTAAACTGAGATCGCATATGCTCAGTTTATCTAACGTGAGTAAAGAATCATGTCTACCAAAATACGAACTACTCTCTCATAAAGCAGGAAATTGCAGATGGAGCCATATCCGACGTACCTATACTTTCCACAAGCACCAATCTATATGACGACGCATGCACAAATAAAATTATGAGCTATCTAGAATATTATTACAATAATTGTTTGTTTGTTTGTTTTTGAATTTCGCGCAAAGCTACACGAGGGCTATCTACACTAGCCGTCCCTAATTTAGCAGTGTAAGACTAGAGGGTTTGGTTTGTTTTGAGTTTTGCGCAAAGCTACACGAGGGCTATCTGCGCTAAGACTAGAGGGAAGGCAGCTAGTCATCGCCGCCCACCGCCAACTCTTGGGCTGCTCTTTTAACATCGAATAGTGGGATTGACCGTCACATTATAACGCCCCCACGGCTGAAAGGGCGGGCATGTTTGGTGCGACGGGGAGTCGAACCCGGGACCTTCAGATTACGAGTCGAGCACCTTAACCATCTGGCCGTGCCGGACCTATTACAAGAAACTGACCTCACACCAACGAAAGTTGTTGTCATTCTTTCCCAGCATTTAACATTAGTCCTTTACTTTTATTTGTTAAAGTACTTAGGAGAGAAAATAGTAGGTGGAAAGTTTGACTCTTGTGTTAATCTTCTTGTCAAGAGTTGGTTTATTCTTTATCATCTAGACAGTCGGACGATCCTGCATCCTGTACTGAACAAGCCCATTGAATAGCAGTATTTTTTACAACTTCTCTGTCACTTCCTATTCAGAAATTTCACATTAAAATCTAATTAAAATATATACAAGTCCTATAGCAATATATTTAATTGAAGTATTCGATTATCTATTGAACCAATTTCCAGCCCCCTCTAGTACAGCGGTATGTCTCCCGATTTACAACGCTATAATCAGGGGTTCGATTCCCTTCGGTGGGCTCAGTAGATAGCCCGATGTGGCTTTGCTGTAAGAAAACACACACACTGATTTTCTAGTTCTGAATAATGTGTCAGAAAGTTTTAGCGTGACATTTTATGTTTAGAAACACACGCACTTTATATGTTTACACTCGTATACTTAGATTAACGCTGTTTTATCGACACACAAATAAATAATTACATCACAGACAAAACACTATTTCGTTAGATATTTTAAAGATACAATTTTCTTCAGAGGGAGTTAGATTTTTCATTGCACACATTATGATTCTATAGTACTAGCTACAAGATTAACGCTGTTTTATCGACACACAAATAAATAATTACATCACAGACAAAACGTTATTTCGTTAGATATTTTAAAGATACAATTTTCTTCAGAGGGAGTTAGATTTTTCATTGCACACATTATGATTCTAAAGTACTAGCTACAAGATTAACGCTGTTTTATCGACACACAAATAAATAATTACATCACAGACAAAACGTTATTTCGTTAGATATTTTAAAGATACAATTTTCTTCAGAGGGAGTTAGATTTTTCATTGCACACATTATGATTCTATAGTACTAGCTACAAGATTACAAAGGTGAATATTCGCACCCTGATCTTATAGTACTAGCTATACACTATACCTGATATCACGATTTAGGTTTAAGAGCTAATGTTATTACCAATTATTATCATTCTTGTCACAAAATATTAGTGTTAGTCCTATTATCTTTTTAAAGTCTACATTACTCTTGTATATAAAAATGTCATAGGCCTAATAATAATGTCTTATGAAAAGGCAAATTATAATTATTCTTAGCCGGCTTGTAAAAAGCGTACACACCAACACGATATTAATTATTGTGTGCAGATGTAACAAGAACAGGGATGGAGAAAAACAGATATTATTTTCGGATTCTGCGCACTGGGATTACTGTAGAACACGTAAACTTTTCAAGAGAGTAAAACGTAAAACTGTAGCAGGTCTGCGTGATCTCAGTATTAACTGTAAGAATGACAAAGTTTTAGAGTACAGAATGTCTTCACATTCGCGTCTTATTATAAAGCGCAAATCATGATCGAAAGAAATATTACTTAAGGTATTACGAACAAAAATAAAACTTTTAAAATAAAATGTCTTGAAATTTTAAGGCTAATCGTATTCTTTTTTCAGGTCTCTTAGACCATGAATGTGAGTGGAAACTTAAAAATCAAGTTTGATTACAGTTCTTTACACTGTTGGTCACAATCCCAACTCCACGAAAGTGACTTAGCATCACAAGGCGAGAGATCCACTCTATACGACTGGGCTTGCCAACAGTGAGCTAATTCACTTAATAGTCTTGGTACACACACGGCTCATTGGATCTCAACTGATCAGTAATAACGAGATTGAGGCACTGGTACGAATAACACCGAAGGCAAAGTGCGCAACATACCCATTAGCGTGAAAGCCTAGTAGAGTATTCGCTGGTATACAATGATAAGCGTCCTAAAATGAGGTTGAACAGAATGATTTTTACCTGGCAGCTTCTAGAATACGGCTAGATAATAGATAGTCTGTATTTTCTTCTCGGTCAAATATTGTCCATTTAGTATGAAGTTACTTATTTACTCCAAAAACATAATTCTACAACTATGCTTTTCTGTGTGAGTTTCCTCATGTTTACTGAGATTATTCTCTGCAGAGTTCAATAATTTAAATAGGACGTATGGCACGGATAATTAATAAGAGTGAATTATATTCCATATGTACAGCATTTTGGTCGGATTATAATTCTACAACCATGCTTTTCTGTGTGAGATTCGTCATGTTACTTAGATTAATCTACACACTGTACGATAACAAGTGAACTATTTATTAATATAAATGAATTATGTTTTACATGGTACTTAGAGCATCTCGGTCGTATTAAATTTGAGCGGCATCGCTTTTATTCAATACAACTTTTAACGAGCCAAGTACTGCACATTATATTACAATACCCCAGTTTTTGTTTATATAAAGCTTCCATATACGGTCTTTATTGACCCCTCACAACTCAGCCGCCTTTTGCAGTTATATCAGACTGTGTAAGCAAAATCGTTAGTGAGACAGTCATGTCCTTATATTTAACGAATCCAGTAGGTGTAACAAACAAATACCGTTTTCTTCGATTTACCGATAACATTGCGTATCTGTTTTGCGTCTGTTACCTGCTGTTTATTGTTATCGTAACGTTATTGTGACAATATTGTATTCAAATTTACGTTCGAATAGAATTCTGTTAGATTAACGACAGGTACAATCAATTTATGTATTGAAATCGATGAATGATTGTACTTTTAGAATATTCAGGTAAAACTACACGAGGACAATCTGCGCAAGCAGTCTTTAATTTGGAATTGATAAATTGGGTTTGGTTTAGTTTGTTTTGAATTTTGCGCAAATCTACAAGAGGGCTATCTGCGCTAGCCGTCCCTATGTAAGCAGTGTAAAACTAGAGGGAGGGCAGTTAGTGATCACCACCTACTGCTAACTCTTGGGCTACGCTTTTACCAACAAATAGAGGGACTTATTGTCACATTATAACGCCTCCACAGCTGAAAGATCGAGCATGTAGCCCGGCATGGCCGAGCGCGTCAGGCGTGCGACTCGTAATCCGAGGGTCACTGGTTCACATCCCAGTCGCGCTAAACATGCTCGCCCTTTCAGCCGTGGGGGCGTTATAATGTGACAGTCAATCCCACTATTCGTTGGTAAAAGAGTAGCCCAAGAGTTGGCGGTGGGTGGTGATGACTAGCTGCCTTCTCTCTAGTCTTACACTGCTAAATTAGGGACGGCTAGCACAGATAGCCCTGGAGTAGCTTTGTGCGAATTTCAAAAACAAACAAACAAAGAAATCGAGCATGTTTGGTGCGACACTCAGATTACGAGCCAAGTGTTTTAACCAGCAGGGAAGAAAACAATAAGTTAACAGCACCCACCGCTAGCTATCCTTTTTGAATATTAAGATTTGACTACCGCTGTTATGACACATCCACGATTCTAAAATGTGGACTGTGATTTTGTGGAAACAAGACGTAAATCATGAATCCTAGGATTTACAGTCCTGCGCACTAGCCACTAAGTCACGCCCAGATCATTAAACTATTTAGCCATATGTAGTTTTATTTAACACGTAAAGTGATTAGTTCTACGAAAATTGTGCAGGGTTAGACCAATGGATTTGGTATGTTATGAATTTCATGCAAAGTTACAAGAGAGCAATCTGCACTAGCCGTTCCTAATTTAGCAGTGTAAGACTAAAGGGAAGGCAGCTAGTCATCATCACTCACCGCCAACTCTTGGACTACTTTTTTACTAGGAAACAGAAGGATTGATGGTAATTGATTAGAATTACATTAAGTACTCAAAACATCAGCAACTATAATGTTGTTTTATACCTATGGTTTAGCAATTAGTACATGTACGAAAAACAAATAAACAAATATCCGCGATCATTCATAATGCCCCCCACTAGTACAGTGTTAAGTCTACGAACTTACAAAGCTAAAATCGGTGGGCTCAGCAGAAAAACACATACACCTTTTATAATATCAGGGACTCTACACCTTAGCGCCATCTCGTGGCTTGTAAAGTTTATAGTTCATTTATGTTTTGTTTTTGTTTTTTGAATTTCGCGCAACGATACTCAAGGGCTAACTGCGCTAACCGTTCCTAATTTAGCAGTGTAAGACTAGAGGGAAGGTGGCTAGTCATCACCACCCACCGCCAACTCTTGGGCTACTCTTTTACCGACGAATGGTGGGATTGATCGTCATTTTATAACGACCCCACGGCTGGGAGGGCGAGCATGTTTGGTGCGACCGGGATTCGATCGCTTGGCCAGACCGGGCCCTTATAGTTTATTCAACAAATGAAACTGTAAACTTTTATGTACTTAGAACGAAACTAAAAATGAATCTGACAATCAGCACAATTAATTAAATATTTTTTTTCTTTCGTTTTTACTTATAAGTATTAAAATATATCATTTCATCAGTTGGGTATCTTTGCTGCTAATAATACTGTCGGTTGTAATCCTAATAATATCCAAGTTAGGCCAGCTAAGGAGATGTAAGTTAATCATATATACATATATGAAGGTAACAGTACAAAACAATTTTTAAAATAAAATTGTAGTAGCAAACAATAAACCAAAATGAAAAGTAATTACATTCGGTATATTAAATAATAAAACCAATATTATTAGTGAAAGCAACAATACATGAATAATATTCTTCAGCTAAAAATAATAAACACTACCTGTTGAAGTACTACTCTCGAAGAAGAGAAACGTTTCGAAAACGTAAACTTAGTATGATATAAACTGCTTGTTTTCTACACTCCTGCCCCCCAGTGGCTCAGCGGTATGTCTGCGGACTTACACGCTAAAATCCGGGTTTCGATACCCGTGGTGGGCAGAGCACAGATAGCCCATTGTGTAGCTTTGTGCTTAATTCAAAACAACAACAATCTACACTCCTTTCGATAACGTTTTTAAATTTATGTTATGGTCAGAAAGTATAAGTAGTAAGGAAAGAGAAACAAGATCTAAAATCGAATGTTATTAATTGCTAGGAATGAATATATCTCATGGCAATATTATGAAGTACACACGTGGCAAGTTACCGGTCTAGATTGTAAAGGAACGCAAATAGTTTGTTTCTTTGTTTTTTTAATTTCATGCAAAGCTATATGAGGTTTATCTACACTAACGGTCCCCAATTTTGCAAGGACAGTCGAGAGGGAAAGCAGCCAGTTGTTACTACAGACGACAAACTCATGGGATACTCTTTTAACAATGAATAATGGGATTGACAGTCTTATAATGCCCCCCCCTTCCCAGACTGAAAGGGCGAGCATGTTTAGTGAGACGGGAATTCAAATCCGAGATCAGCAGATTGCGAGTTAAGAACTCTGACGACCTGGTTATGCTAGACCAACTAGAGTAGGAAAAATAAAGGGTTTGTTTTCTTGGATTTTACGAATAGGTTATTGGATGTTATCGTTTCTTGCCGTCCTTATATTTTAAGTGATAGAATAGAGGGTAGGCAGCTAGTCAACACTACCTTACACCCCCATTCTGATGGGTTTCGATCCTGCGACCCACATATTGCGAACCGCGCGTTCCGTTTGTTTGTTTTTTGAATTTCGCGCAAAGCTACTCGAGGGCTATCTGCGCTAGCCGTCTCTAATTTAGCAGTACAAGACTAGATGGAAGGCAGCTGGTCATCACCACCCATTGTCAACTCTTGAGCTACTCTTTTACCAACGAATAGTGGGATTAATCGTAACATTATAACGCCCCCACAGCTGAAAGGGCAAGCATGTTTGGAGCGACGGGGAGTCGAACCCGCGAACCTAGGGTTACGAGTTGAACGCCTTAACCCACCTGGCCATGCCGGGCTTCTGCGCGTTCTAATCACCAGGACATAAACTAAAGGCTTCCATCGTGCGGTAAAATATGAGAAATAGTGATGATAAAAAATGATAAAATTTCTATAAGAACAAAGAATTATGTGGCAAATTTTAGTCCATCGATGAAGGCTGTTTGAACGTTTGAAACTTCTGCTGACATATTAACTACTCGTAGTAATTATATCTAAACTCCACGTGGAAATTTAATAATAATTGTTTTTTTATATATTTTAGCTAGAACAATGCGAAGCTACTGTCCTAAAACAATTTCAATCATCCACTTCTTCACAGTTTATTTTATGTAACTCAGGAACATGATTATTTGTCGCGTGATGTGCAAAATGCAAATAACTGGCCACTAAGCCTACGCTAGTAAATGGCTATTTGGACTTTTACGTGTACTCTCGATGAAACTAGAGATAAGCGAATGTGTAGACTACTTGGTGTGGTCAGTGCTTCTCATTTTTGACCAGTTTATCACAGTGAAGAGCATACATTATTATCTGTTGCGTTGAAATCAAGACCGGTTAAACCAACATAGGCAGAACAAAGAACCGTAAGATGTTAACCCTGAGCTGTGTGGCATAACGGTTTCCATTGTGCAGAACCTAGAGATCGATGCGTTTACATCTGTCTGCATCATATTTCTACCAATATCAGCGTTTACATCTGTCTGCATCATATTTCTACCAATATCAGCGTTTACATTTGTCTGCATCATATTTCTACCAATATCACATTCCTGTATGAAAATGAAGTCGTATCCGATTAAAAACCTTCCAAATTCAATATACATTTGTTATCCGGACGTAGAGTGAAACATCATTTAGCTGTAAAAGAAATATTGTTTGTACACTGGACTTATTCATGATGACATTTCAGACGAGAATTTGTCTACTTTGAGTAAAACAACCTGAGTGAACATGTGGAATTCAAAACAGTCTAAGAAAACAAATTTTAATGAAGCTGAAATGGTGCTTAGTTGTATGCAAAAATCTGATATTGTCTTGGCACAGATATTCTGAGATTAACATAAACATAACGTCTAAAGAAAAGGTTATTGGTGTTTCTGAACGCATCACTGCATTACAAAACTCCGTACACTTGAGTTCTAAGTAATTAAAAATCTAACCGCTGTTGATTTTTCAAAGAGTTGTGAGAATTCTAGCATTGTCTGCTATGACGTTAATCCATTTACATGATAATACAGTAAAACTTGTCTAAGGCGGAATCGCACGGGACCGAGTAAGTAAAATTTCTGGCTTAAGCATGTTTTCTGGCTTAGACACAGTGAACACGCGTTTATACTGTTTATACTATATTTATTAGAATAAAAATAAAAACATACATTCAAAATATACATGAGTATACAAAATATCAATCAAATTTCTTTGAAGAAAGTGTCCAATTTCAACTGTTTCGTTTTTTAATGGACTTTTTCATGCGGTTTTAAGAGAAAGCCAATTCTACGCCTTTTCATGAAGTTCATTTTTCCCCTTCATTTTTGCATACAATTTGATAGCATTAGCTTGCGATGGAGTAGGAATTTCTATTTCCTCACTATCTTTTCCATTTTGTTCATCTTCTGAATCTCTCACACTGTTACCATCTAGTGATTCTATTATAGATTTTAGATCAATTTCATCAGTTTCTGTTAAAACATTCATGTCAATGTTCATAAAACCTTACACGTTCACATAATCATCTGCATCAATCTTCTCAATCAGAGTTTAGATTTCACTAGAATTGTCATAACAAACAACTTGTCCACAATTTCTGCCATTATCAAGAATAAATCCACAGTTTTGAAAGCACTTTATTACACATTCACCTTTTACGCATTTGACTGAATGACTTAAAAATACAATTGCATCTAACACGTCAGTTTTCATGGTCATTTCAGATGCTCTCTTACAGTCATCCATGTTTGTAATAATATACTGAAGCATCAATTTTTTGTATTTCAATTTTATACACTGTATAATTCCATTATCTAGTGACTGTAGAACTGATGTTGTACATGGAGGTAGAAAGACTAAACGAACATTTGAAAGTTGAACTTTTGGATGACAAGTTGCATTATCTATGAAAAGTGAATTTTCCTCTTTTCTTGTTCCATTCTTTTGTTTAATTTGTTCAAAAATTCCTCTAATATAGTACTTGTCATAAACACTTTATTATTCGCTTTCCATTCCACAGAAAGTTGATTCTTCCTTAAATATTTGAAACAGCGCGAACTTTCACTTTTACCAATTAACCATGGTACTTTTCCCTAAATATTAAAATTAGGGAAGATAGGAATTTATTTTTTCGTGAGAATTATTTAAAGAGTAGAATTTTGCGCTTAAAAGACAAATATATTTCTACAAATCATGAATCTAATTTAACTGCAATAATAATGACGGCAGAAAAAATAACAGAGTATATTTAACCAATACTTACTGTAACAAAATGTCCGAGAATTTATTAATATTTAAACAAATTATTAATTAAATAAGAAGTTAATATTTAATCAAAAATATTTTTCCTCTTAACTGAGGTTCTAATCCTACTTGTTGATAGATGAGGTGGGTGAAAGATAGTTTTCCGTATGTGTTACGCAGGTTCCGCCATATAGAGGGCCTTTTATAAGAGAAATTTTAAGATAAATGCTGCAAACTTTTAATATTTACTTCTTGTACAGGTGTCCTCCCTATGCAGTTTCCGACTTAGATAGGCTTTACTGTATTATTATACCTTTATCCACAATGTTAACATTAAACGTGGTGCAAAACGTAAAATCTAGATTATATGAAGTAATTACGAGCTTTGATAAAAAATACTTTCTGAAATTAAAATTAGAAGAAGCTAACATTGGGAGCTGTTCTATTTAATAAACGGTGTCAATCCTAGATATACTTTTGAACTTCTCAATTAGAATAATATAATTATCTTCTGTTTTTTGTAAGCGGTAATAAATGCGTTTTTAATCATCGGTTTCTTCTAAATGAACAAACAATATTCACAACAAAAATACACATTTTGATGTTATTACGGATACGAGAACAGCTGACAGTGTAAATAAAATTCCTGATAAGATTGTTTAAAACGATTTCCTGCATTTGCTTCCCAAATGATTACACAGCTTCACTAAAGTGCTTCAATTCGAAAATCACTCTGATATGAATAGTATTTACCAACCAAACGTACAAGAGATACAACGATTGCACTTTATCGTAGTTCTTACGATTTACTCCAACATTTTAAAACGCCATCTAATGCAGGCTAGAACATCTGCTGCCTCGCAATGCATCAGGATTAATTTCATGTTATCAGCGTATTACCAGCAAGACATGCAAATTACAATTAATAACTTCGGGGAAGCTTTAGATTCTACTTAGACCGAGCTGGAGCATGTGTCTTCATGATGTGCACATTTTAGATTTTAATTCCATCGCCTGGGAAATTTTCTCCCGTAGAGTTTCGTAACTCCCGTTCGTGTAGCCTAGGACAAATTTTCTATTTACGGTAATGAACATGGCCGGTAGACGGTTGGTTGACGCTTCGTCTGCAATTTACTGAGGCGACACAAACGCGTGGTCCATCAGTTTTCATCTAAACTTGAGTATTAGTAGCTGGACTGTGTGATAGTGTTCTCTGCTGAATATTACGTCATTTTGTTGACGTTGTTAATTTACGAAGGCTGTTAGAAACAAGTATTATTGCATAAAGTATAAGTTATGTATGCGTTACGACTCAAAGAGCCATGTTAATATATTAATGAAAAACAAACAAAAACGAGTTTCTGGAGAATTAACCGAGAAACTTAGTCGATGCTATTCTATAAATACGTACCTGCTATGTAATAGCATGTAATAGCTATTTTATGTTGGGTATTTGTAGGGGGAATTTTTGAGAGTTTTAATATGACTTAACGTTTGTGTAGAGCAAGTTATATTTGAGTTAGTAACTAAATGAGTAAGACACTAAAACACGAGCTGAATGATGCAGGTGAGGAACAAGTAAAGATTTGATTATTGTGTGTAGAATGCTACACGAGGACTGGCTACGTTGGCTGTCGCTAACTTTGAACTTACAGACTCGAAGAAAAGCGATTGGCCAACTTTACTCACCAATCATTCCTAAGTTACTCTCTCTAAATTATGAATTTACGGTCCCAATGTGCGAAGGGCAATTTTGGGGCAACGAGATACTAATCGTGGAATCCGGTGTTCACATCCAAGGCACTCTAGCAACTGGGACAGAACGGGCCCAAGAAAATGTGTACTAAAGAAGTGTCTTTTAGAATGCAGGATATTAGAAGGTCTAGTTAGACTCACAGTGGTTGTTATTTCATGAGGTACTACGAGGATTTAGAGACTAAGGGTTCTGTGCTCAAGCCATCAAGTATATGTGGGGGATAGTCTATTACATGTGAACAAGGTACACAGATACGTGACACTGAAAGTTGAATCAATTGTGACTACATTTAGCTGGGTTAGCGATTTTAATTTCTAGAGAGGAAATGTGGGTAATTCGTTCTAAAGTATCATCAAGTTTTGCACGAGTGAGTTGTTACGATTTATTAATTTGTATAGCTTTAATTATTTATCACGAAGAGCTCATATCTCAAGTTGTTCGTAAATCTCAAAAGAATTCATTTAAAAATCCCTTACATATTAATAATGTAGAAAGATAGAAATTATATTAAGATAGAAATATTATAGAACAAGTACATTTTCTGTATCTTACACTGTCGATTCTTAACAATGTTTTAGGTCTCGACGTTAACAAATATCTAATTAATATCTCTTTTATATATTGTTCACAGAAGGTATTCCTATCAACAATATGTATAGTACAAAAATCTTACATAATAATTACGTTTTCTGCGTTTTACACAGTCGATTCATAACAATGTTTTAGTTTCTCTACCTTAACAAATATCTAATTAATATCTCTTTTGTATATTGTTCACAGAAGGTATTGCTGTTACCAGCGCTGATAGCCCTCGTGTAGCTATGCGGGAAATTCAAAACAAAACAAAACCAATGTGTATAATACAAAAATTTTGCATAACAAGTAGGTTTATGCATTTTACACAGTCGATTCTTAACAGTGATTTTGGTCTCTACCCTGAAATATATTTATACCCGTTTCATATTCTTTTGCGCAGAAGTATTGATTATGAATGAAAACAATATTGGTTAAATGATTTTTTAAAACTTTATGAGTTATTTTAAAACTTTAAATGGCTCCTTAAATAATTCATGTTTACATTGAAGATCCAATAAATGGTCTTTTTTACTAAAAACACGAGTTTTCAGCATAAACGTGGTTATAGAAACAAAACTTGACTATCACTTTCTAGTACAACAATGTACAGGAACATGTATGTTCAGGTTACATAAATATAGCGTTTTACACACACACACGTACTTATACTATAATGTTGTGTTTCACTGCTGGTGCCTCCACGTAATGGGGAACGGGCCCATTTTGTTCTTAATCACAACCTAGGTTCTGTTACCAACACCTGACGCTTGGAACGTTTCTCAGCGAATATACTGTCATTTTTCTTCCAAAAAAGCTACAAGTCTAGTGAGATTTCAGAAATATTCTTTTCCTTTCTGTCCCTCAGGCAACATTAAAAAGCATTACGGAAAGCTATAATTGGATTTAATTTACAACTTCAGGCCGTATAATGTAGATTGTGGATGTTGCGTTTCGTAAACCGTTAATGGACACAGCGCAATATGACTAAATTACAATACAGAAAAAATTATGACCGTTCCACATAGATAAAATCAATACTGGCAGTGCATTATTGTTTAGCATATCACAGTGCTTCAAGACATTCGTGGTTTTCTTAACTATTAGCAGCAGACCAAGTCGAAACCAGACAAGTCCACATTACAGCTTCACGCTACTACTGTCCACGGTTATAATGCAATCATGTTCCAACAACTGTGGTCAAACCCAGATAGATCCAATGAGTAGTAGAGGGATTGAGCGACTTGCGTGGTGACCGTCTGTTGTTCTTCAACCAGATGATGAAGGTGTTGTAAAAAACGTTGTCTACATTTACTGTTTTTATGAATGGTTAGTGGTTTGAAGTATGTCTGTAAAATTCACCAGCAAAAATACATACGCTATAGTGCAGTACCGAACTCTTACTGATGCATAGGGTGAAAATTTAATGTCACATGTAACGTTTTGTTTTGACACATTTTTATAGCTTCCATAGATTTGGGGCTCGGCATGGCCAGGTGGGTTAAGGCGTTCGACTCGTAATCCGAGGTTCGCGGGTTCGAATCCCCATCGCGCCAAACATGCTCGCCCTTTCAGCCGTGGGGGCGTTATAATGTGACGGTCAATCCCACGATTCGTTGATAAAAGAGTAGCCCAAGAGTTGGTGGTGGGTGGTGATGATTAGCTGCCTTCCCTCTAGTCTTAAACTGCCAAATTAATGACGGCTAGCGCAGATAGCTCTCGTGTAGCTATGCGCGAAATTCAAAAGAAACAAACAAACCATAGATTTGAGGTGTAATTAATTGTCAGTGTTCGAGCTGATATTCCACTTGAACATTTTTATTTATTAAGCATGTTAAATACGCTAAATTTAAGCATGACTGTCCATTTGAAGTTTTGCCGTCACCTTCACTCGAAACAACTCGACTAACATTGCCTGTCTGTGAGATGTGCTGACTTCTATAAACCTTTTAGAAATTTGTACTATTGATTTCAGGGAAAGGCTGTGGGTTTACTGCTCTAATGCTTTATAAGCTTCATAATTTACCCTCGTTATGAAGTTTGTATCAGAACAAATTCGAATACTGACATTTTTTTATGGTTTCTTCTTCTTTACAACAGAATATTTGATGAAGAAAATCCACTTTGAAAGAACAGTCTGACATAATAATGAAGAAATGTTATTATAGTTTTAACATAGCAAAAAATGTACAACGTTTCGATAGCATGATTTACGACAAAAACATTATTGAAACGTTATGCATCTAACGCTATGTTTAACTTACAACAAAAGTTGTCTTCAATGTCCATTCAAGTCGTCTCCAAACTTTAAGTGTCTAGGAAGTAAATGATGTACTATCCAATTCATTCTTTATTGTTGTGGTTGTTTTATCGTAGGCCTACTTTAAACAACACTTCCAACATCTAAAGCAGTAGATTTAAACTAAATTTTTAAGCTTGTTTTAGTTTGTTTGTTTGTTTTCGCGCTAAGCTACACGAGGGCTGTCTGCGCTAATCGTCCCTAATTTAGCAGTAAGTAAAACAAGAGGGAAGGCAGCTAGTCGTCATCACCCACCTCCAACTTTGGACTACTCTTTTAACCAACGAATAGTGGGATTTATCATAACGTTATAACGCCCCCGCGACCCTCAGATTACGAGTCGAGCGCCTTAATTACCTGCACATGCCGGCCCAACCTTGTTTTTTTTATATCAAACTTTATGTAGAAATAAATCGAGAACGTGAACAATGGTTTGAATCAAATAAGAGAATAATTTATGAAAATTATAGCCTCCCAGTGGCTCAGCGGTATGTCTATGGACTTATAACTCTAAAACCCGGGTTTCGTTACCCGTGGTAGGCAGAGCACAGATAGCCGATTGTGTAGCTTTGCGCTTAACTCACAAAACCACAACAACATGAAAATTATATTCAATCAGTCAAATTTCCCTTTCTGCCTACTCAGAGTCTGCCTGTTTCTTTCTTGTTTAATTTTTTATAAATGTATCTTTAGATTTAAAAATTGCACAAAAATGTCATTTGTCTAAAAAACTGTATCAACTGTATTGACATTCATACAGTTCACACCTTAGCATTCTACAGAAATTTTAAGTAACAAGAAAGGTGAACCTTGATTTCTTTTTTTCTCTGTCACTGCTATGTCTTAGTTGACTTAAAGTAAACGCCTTGATCGGCTTTATTCGTAAAAAAAAACCAACAACAACCCTCATACACCTGTGACGCCTCCAATTTTTTACCTAGGAACAACCATAGCGTGACTACAAGTCATCTTACACCACACTGTAGAATATTAATATGTGGAAGTTTCATAGAGAAGTAAGGTGTGACAGGAATTTTAACGAGCCGGCTTTCTTACCACCACACTATTGCAGCTCTTGCACTCTAAGACAGTTTTCGATTCTTCACGGCACATAGAGAAATATATTTTTTTTTCTCGTTGTTGTTGAATTAAGAAATGAAAGAGAGGTAACTTTATTAGCGAAAAAAAAACACATTACGTGAAAACATCAACATTTTTTTTTAGGTACGCTCTATACATTTATATAACATCAAGACAGCCATAACCTTAATGTTTAGGAGTATGTCTATTTAATCAAACATATCAGGGAAGAGGCTTTAGTTATTTTCGACACTGAACTAGTGGGATTTTCTTTTCCTGTTATGAGCAGATGGAGATTTATTCATCAAAGGATTAAAGGTACTTAAAACTTTGAGTCCAGCTGAATACATTAAAATATTACATCAGTCTTCTGAATATTAAAAAAAAAAATAATGCTCTAATATGTTAGAACCTTTAAAGATCGTAAGAAGATAATGTTTTGTAGGAAAAAATCAGGTTAATCTCCAGCTACGCAAATTTAAAATACTATTTATCTCTAATTCCACGCCTTCAGCATATATATATTGTAAAACTACAAAAGTAGTCGATGGATTGAGTCACATGTACTAAATGTACTAAATTTGGTTTTAGTAGATATTTATATCATATCATAGTCAGTGTTCAGCTTTCTTTTACTTCGTTTATATCATTCCCGATGTTACTTGTTTATTTTATTTTCATCTAATGGTGCTAAGCCCGGCATGGCCAGGTAGGTTAAGGCGTTCGACTCGTAACCTGAGGATCGCGGGTTCGAATTCTCGTCGCACCAAACATGCTCGTCCTTTCAGCCGTGGGGACGTTATAATATGATGGTCAATCCCACTATTCGTTGGTAAAAGAGTAGCCCAAGAGTTGGCGGTGGGTGGTGATGACTAGCTCCTTCCCTCTTGTCTTACACTGTTAAATTAGGGACGACTAGCGCAGATAGTCTTTGAGTAGCTTTGTGCGAAATTTTAAAAATATCAAAACAACACTTGAATATTAAACAAACGTTTTATATTCAAAAAATATTTAATGTAGACAGATTAACAAGGTCATGATTTTCTACTTTTATTTGATTACAATAGACTGAATTCAAGTCTTAAAAAAAATCAGAATTTCTAGTTTTTCAGGCTTTGTCTGGAGTGACATTTCCAAAAACATGTTTATGGAAATTAACAATTAGATTACTAGTCTTCTAAGAAAATCTGAAATCTAACGGAGGCAGTTATAGTGATAAACTAGTGTTAGTTTTGATTGGGGTGTGAAAAAACAACTTCTTAAAACACGAAATCATGCTGACGTTTCAGCGGTAGATTAATGGAATGACTGTCCGTAACTAATCTGAGGGTTGCGGGTTCGAATTCCCGTCGCACCAAACATGCTCGTCCTTTCAGCCGTGGGGGCGTTATAATGTGATGGTCAATCCCACTATTCGTTGGTAAAAGAGTAGCCCAAGAGTTGGCGGTGGGTGGTGATGACTAGCTGCCTTCCCTCTAGTCTTACACTGCTAAATTAGGAACGGCTAGCGCAGATAGCCCTCGTGCAGCTTTGCGCGAAATTCCAAAACAAACAAATCGTTTGGTGCTCTTACTTTTATTTTGCATACACTTCTGATATTGTTTGATAAAAGCTGTAGTATTTTTATAATATTTTCATGTCCTATATATTTACAGATGTTTTGGCCATAGTGTTATGCCATTCTTTTTTATTTTCAAATTTACATACATTTTAAGTAGTTTAATGGAATTTCATACTGAAGTAAAATCCATTTTGTTTCTCAGTTTTCCTAAGCTTCTCAATATTTATTTACAGACGAGTGTAATAATGATAATCATGTGAAACGCCCTCTATGCTACCTTTTCCGAAACACGTGTCACGGAACACGCTTTACTCTTTCAGCTGTTAGGATGTTATACCTGTGGTAGTCAATAGCGCTACTCTTCTAGCTGATTTACACTCTTTCCATTCAACAGATTTGAATTAGAAATTACTGTTGCTAAACCTTAGGATCTCGGCCTAGTTCTCTCTCTTTTCAACAGATCTAAATTAGAAAGAACTGGTTCTCTTTCCATTCAACATCTCTAAATTAGAAATCACAGTTGCTAAACCATAAGGTATTGGCCTGGATCTCCTACCAATGAACATCTCTAAATTAGAAATCACTACTGCTAAACCTTAGGATCTTGGCCTAGTTCTCTCTCTCTCTTCAACAGATCTAAATTAGAAATAACTGGTTCTCTCTCCATTTAACATCTCTAAATTAGAAATCACTATTGCTAAACTTTAGGATCTTGGCCTAGTTCTCTCTCTCTTCAACAGATCTAAATTAGAAATCACAGTTGCTAAACCATAAGGTATTGGCCTGGATCTCCTACCAATGAACATCTCTAAATTAGAAACCACTGTTGCTAAACCTTAGGGCCTTAATCTGGCTCTCTCTCCATTCAACATCTCTAAATTTCTAACCATTAGGATCTCTGACGTGGCCGTTTTAAAGTGTGTTCCATATAATCCCAAAAACAATATAAAAACATTTTAGTGTTTTGCTTTTATATGAGGATCAATGCTGGTGATTTAAGACACCCGCATAATTTCTAACTTCACGAACAAAATCTATGATGTGAGTGAAACATAGTAAGTTTAAAAAAAAAAAAAGAGATAAAATGTAATAAAATAAAGTTACCTGGCTTAAGTTAAATTGTACTTACGTACTAATATCCATGTCTTACTCTGATGTAACGTGGAATATCAATAATTTAAAATTTGAGAAAAAAAAAAGCACTGTGAAATTTAAAGGGGAACTAGATTTGAGCCGTTGTGTATTTAATAGCAACGAGGGTTTACCGTGATATCAGTTATTACTCTGTAAATTCCCTTTATGAGTTCCGGTTCTAGTAAACTGTTTTACATATTGAATACGAGAACAACTGTTCTGGAAGCACATTATTCTCGTAGAGAAATACCGTGCAGTACAAACTATATTGTATATTCCTATAGAGAAACACCGTGCAGTAAAAGCTATTTTGATATATCCCTATAGAGAAAAATGTGGTCCATAAACCACATTGTATATTCCAATAGATAAACACTGTGTAGTAAGTTATATTGGTATATGTCCATAGAGAAACACCGTGCAGTAAAAGCTACCTTGATATAATTCTACAAAAAAACACTAAGCGGTATAAGCTATACTGATATATTCCTGGAGTAAAGCACTATATGGTAAAAGTTTCACGTGAGTCCAGACTGAAGATATTTTATCAAGTAAAGCGAGTCTTCTTGCTGGAAGAAAACTCTAGTGGTACACGATAACCGTATACGCCTGAAGTGGTTGTGCTAAATGAAAGATCTGTCAATCTTAACATCCACGTGACATTTCTTTGTTGACACTTCCGTTCATGGCCCCTGGAGATAAGCTATGCAAGGTTTATATGTCGATTTGTGACTGTCTGGCAGCTCTGTAGAAGTCGTGGGTCAACACGTCATAGGTGTCAGCACGTGAAGCGTTCTACTTGGAGAAGTGTAGATTAGAAGTTTAAGTTTCGGCCATCTTTAGTAAGTTCTCTTTACAAGCATCCATTAATTTTTCATGCACAGGCCACATGTTGAGGAAGATTTCGCTTAATTAATTATGATTAAAGTAATTTTATTTATTTTCTGTCTGCCTATTTGAAGGGACGTTAATTATTAGTGTTTTTATGGATATCGTGATGCACGTGGCAGAAAGTTTGGGCACTGAAATGATGAGCACTATTTCTTCGGCTCATTCAGGATTTGATCTGACACGTGAATCGCTTTAACAAAAAGAAATGTGAAAGGAACTCTGGTTAATATTCGCAGCAAATCTTAAGTCACTTGTTGAAAGTGATACAATCAATTGTGCTTATTTTCTTTTCCCCAAATCTGTTTGCTTGTTTGTTTTGAACTTCGCGCAAAGCTACACAAGAGCTATTTTCACTACCGTTCCTAATTTAGTAGTGTAAGACTAGAGGGAAGGCAGCTGGTCATCACCACCCACCACTCTTGGGCTACTCTTTTATCAACGAGTAGAGGAATTGACCGTCACATTATAATGCTCCTACGGCTGAAAGGGTGAGCATGTTTGGTGTGACGGGGATTCGAACCCGCGACCCTCATATTACGAGTCGAACGCTTTCACTCACCTGAAGAATTATAATTTAAACAGGTTTGTAAGTATGTTTACTTTTAGAGTCTTTATTCCCGTTTAAGAATACATTTTAGGTGATAATATTATAATTTCTTATTAACTTGGCGAAGACTAAGCACTCTGCAAGAAGGACTTAAGCAACTATAGTTCCACCTTATATTTTAGTGTTAACAACTGTAATAACCAAATATAGAAAGAATGTGATTTGGAAGTGTTGCAAATAAAATTGTCATTTGACCATTGAATATTTTACCAGATTTATTTTTATTCTGTAAAATCTGTACTAAAAATATAGATAATTCCACAGAACTTATCCTTACATTGCGTACATTATCCTTATATATGAAGCATATCCAATTTCAATTCTGTTTGACATCAGATACTTTTTTTCTATACATGTTACGGTTATTTTCTCTCTTACTTACTATGTAAGGGACTGTACAAAGTAAGTCCAATTAATGTGATCAAAGGCGATGAAAAGCAGATGGGAAGGCTACTTTGCGTCGAGTCTCGTCAAATACTCTAATACACAGATCCTCTCCTGACTAACGTCTAGGGGGAGTATCTTCCGAACACAACTAAATAAACCAAAAGTTTGTTTTGGTCATCGTCCAAAATGGAGTCTGCCGATGTGTTTGAAAATTTGATTTAGCGGGACTCTGAAAAAGTGATAGCTTCTGTTTTCGCTGCGAATCATTCAGTAGCCTAATGTCAAAATTATTACTGATGTAACGCCAAATATGTTGGGTTAATTGGTAAAAATAAGGTTTCTTTTTCCTATGGCTCATTTATTATAGATCTGGAGGCTGTAGCCAAGCCAGCATTTGAAACAAACCAGGCTTCCCTCAGTAATAGCTGGAAGTGGGGGGTAATGGTGTGCGAGTGATTTCTCTGAACACATACAACTTTAATCTGTGATGTGATAATTTGAAAGAAATCGTGCTGATCTTGAAGAGGATTTTATTAATGCGACGTTGACCACAAAACGTAAGATGAGTACCCTAAATTGCTTTAAGTTAGATCTTTCGCCATTTCTGAGCTTATCTGCCAACAACTAGGTTTACACGCATTAATCTGAAGAAGTAAACACAGCTAAATATCTAAATAACACATAAACAAACTTCTTATAAACATTGGAAGGGGAAAAAAATACGATAGTAGTTTGAAGTGCCATTTAATTCAAACTAATTTTACCACTCTGGTAATGTTGACAATACAACGGAATAGTTTTGTATCACCAAATATATAACCATCTAAGAGGTTACTAATCTGTCTATGATGTGTCCATAAAACAACTAGAATGTGCCTTTGTTGGTAGTTTATGTATAAAAATACCATAAATATAAACGCGTATCTCTGGCGTATAAAATAAGATGATTTTCAGGATATTTAAATGATCAATGATATTAATTTCAAATGTGAAAGCATAGATTCTGTGCTAAGCTGTTGTTTTATATTTCATAGTTAGCAATTACTACTTTAATATTTTGTTTGTTTATTGTTAAGCACAAGGCTATACAATGGCCTATCTGTACTAAAAACCGCGAGAATTGAAACTCGATTTTTAGTATTATAAACCAAAAAAATAATGCTAAGCAACCGGAGGCAGAAGAAGAGAGCTGAGTTTTGTCTATTGGTCTGCAACGCATGTTTGTAGTTTTTCTGAAAAAAGCTTTCCTTTTTAGGGGATTTAAAATTTATATTTTTCTGCAATTTCACATAACGATATATATATAATTAACTAACTAGTATGACATCATATTTTTTTCCCAAATAAGTATAACATGTCATTTAGGGTGATAAGAATCTTCCGGTTAGAGAAAGGCCAACTCAAGCATAAGGTATTTGTAGTGAATAGGGTGAGTTGCCACGTTAGGACTCATGGAATTTCTGGAAAGCTTTTCTTTTCATGACGATTTCTAGCAAATGGCCGAAGTATGTTTATTAGAAGCAGAAAGAACGGAATATTTTTGTTTTTGCATCCTTGTTACAGAGATATTTACTCATGTATTCCACATCAGAGGTAGCCAATTCGAGGACCTGTGTAACATTTGCGAAGGGTCGTGTTTTTTACCTATCCCACAAGATGTGACTGCTTGCGTGTCGTCAGGCTGCTAATTACAGGGCAGTACATCTTCATTGCTAGCATCGTCTAACGATGGCTACGTGCCAGCAGAGAGCTACAAATCAGGCTTGTTGTAACGAGTCCAGTGTCAGGACCACCGTTTTAGAACTCAGTAACAGGGATAGTTCCAGAAGTATAATTTTGACCCATGTTGCTGATGTTTCTCGTGCATTAAGGCAGGGGAAAATACTCTCTAACCAGACAGGAAGTAGAGAGGGTCTCAATTTGTCAAAAGATAGCATTCATCTTCTATACTAAACCCACCCTTAGAAGTATAATACTTGTAATAGAGGAACAAGGCATGTTAAGTATGCTACAAGTGAAAGCAGAGATATAACGCTATCACTGGCGAAACGACTAGAAAGAACTCTTTTTGAGGGCATGTTTATTTTGATGTTCAATGTTAAACTTGAAACAGAAAAACTGCCTTCCACGTCTGGTGAGGAAATATTGGATTAATAAAATGATAAAATGTTAATAGCTAGTGATTAACTGACTTTATTTCAATGGTTTGAAGAATGGTGTTCTGAAAAAATGTTTATTACTTTTTCGTTCACTTTCCACACACAGCATTCCTAAAGTATTAAAGCGCCATCTATAGTAATATATAATAATTATGTCATCATGCAATAGAAACTTCTCTAAGGCCTCTGACGCAAAATTTTGAAGCGTTGTTTTATGATTGATAATGTTAACGCGTTTTAAAGTGTTATGTAACAGACGTACAAACAAAACTGAGATTTGTTAAAGACAATTTCGATAGTTTTACCAAAGGTTTCTTTAAACATTACTACAAACAATTAGAGAAGGCTGAGGTTCTCAATCATTGTAACAAACCATTATACTTGCTACATCATAAGTAAGAAAACTGACAGATCTTTGTTTCCTTAACAACATTATAAGACGAACTTCAAAATCTGGTCGTATCTAAATATTAGATTACTGTTCTATTTGTGATTCCTTCACAAACATTACGAAATACTACTGCAACAAGAACACTAAGTTTTAAACAAAGCAAAGAGAATTGTTTTTTGTTTGTTTTTGAATTTCGTGCAAAGCTAATCGAGGGCTATCTGCGCCAGCTGTCGCTAATTTAGCAGTGTAAGACTAGAGGGAAGGCAGCTAGTCATCACCACCCACCGCCAACTCTTGGGCTACTCTTTTACCAACGAATAGTGGGATTGACCGTAACATTATAACGCCCACACGGCAGGGAGGGCGAGCATGTTTGGTGCGACCGGGATTCGAACCCGCGGCCCTCGGATTACGAGTCGAACGCCTCATCACGCTTGGCCATGCCGGGCCTAAGCTGAGAGAAACAGTTAGAATATAGTCTTCTAAACGTTATAAATATGGAACTGGAAGACTCAGAATTACCTCTCAATGGCCTTTGAGAAACGCATCTGAAATGCTTTATGACTCTTAACAAACATTGAAATAAACGACTAAGTGTTTAGAAAAAACGTTGCAAAAACACTCTGGGTAGCATCGATTGTTGAAGGACGAATACATTTGTTAGTACTTACGCAACGTTACACAACTGGTTATCAAAGCTGAGCCTACTCCAGGTATCTAATTCTTATTTCTAGTGTTATAAGCCCATAAGCTTACTACTGGGGGTGGGACTAGATTAATAAACACCAAACACACTGATATGCGACTATAATTACCTTGGACATTAGAAAATACGACTAAAAGACTTTTAGTCTCATGACAGAAACTGTAGATCATGAGAAGAAGACGCGATCTTTTTATCCACAAATTACTAACTTCTTTTAACACCGTTCTCTACCGGTGGGGTCTAAATACTGATTACGTATATGTTCTTATTACAACATTTAGTTTTAAGAACTGACATAAAGTAGTGGATGAAATTGCCTATTTTCTGTGTAAAAACAACAAGAAAAATGGAACCCCAGCAGTAACTGTAGAAGAAACTTAAATATTGATGTATATGTTATTTAGTATGGATATTTTGTGTTACGCAGATGTCATTATGGAGCATGTAATGAAGAAAATCATACATTTACATTCAGTTTGGGGTATTAATAGTTCAGAAGAACGTGTTTCCAAAGCAATCGTGGTATAATATGGACACCATCAGGAGTTCTAGGACTAACAAATACTACAGAATAAGACTAAAAGATCGTGTTTCCAAAGAAGGCGTGGTGTTGTATGGACATCATTAGGAGTTCTAGAGTTAATAAACACTATAGGATATGGTTGGAACAACGTGTTTCCAAAAAAGGCGTGGTTCCATATGGATACCATCAGTAGTTCTGGGGCTATTAAACACTATAAGATATGACAGGAAGACTTAAGGTCTGCTAACAAATTGTATAAAATATGTTAAGTAATTAAGGAGGTTTAGTGTCTTAATAAGCATTATAATGAACGATTAGAAGTATCCTAAGCATTACATGATATGACTGGAAGACTTCAGGTCTCTCGACAAGCATTACAAAATATGGTAACAATATTTGGTCTTTTAAACTTTACATGATTTGACTGTTGTCATCATAAATATTAAAAATAACTGCGACAACGTTAGATTTTTTAAACATTACAAAATACGACTGAAAGTCTCTGCGGTCTGTTAAAAGAACATTAAAAATATGACTGAAAATCTTTGAGGTCTGTTAAAAGAACATTATAAAATATGGCTAAAAGATCGAGTATACTATTTAATTTAAGGTACAGCTGAAATATATCATTTTTAAAATTATATATCAGAAAATGCAACTAAAAGATTGGATCTTAATCATACAAGACATATTAAAAATCTCAGACATTTCAATAAGCATTACAAAATACAACTAGAAAATATTTAGGCTGTATAACATTCAAGATTTATTAAACCTTATAAAGTACAGACTCTTGGCACGTATTGCAAAGAAAAAGCAATTCGTTGTATTATATGAAATCCTTCTTGTTTGTTTTATTTTTTAAAAAGCAAACGCATGGGTAAAGGAACAATTAAGGTAATTTCTAACAAATAGCCATTTGAAACGTAACCTCTTTTTTAGATGAAATGGATCAGGAATTCGTGCTTTGTTTTCTAGAATTTCTGTATGTTTTATTGGAGAGAGTGCAGGCCACAGATGGTATCCGATAAAACCCAGAACAGTTTTAAAGAACCTTTGAAAAACAGCAGCATGTTAGTTATACAATATATCTTCATTACTCTCCTTGCCCACTCAATAGTATCGCCCCAGGCCTTCTCATCTGGCGTCTAATTTTGCCTCTGAATATTGATTCCCCCCGGTCACGGAAAGCAGGAGCGTAACTCCTTAACCAAGCATTATACAAAAGAAGCCGACAAGCTTAGAATCAATAATAGTTTAGGATCCTGGGCTCATTGGACGCAATGACGCGTGTAAAGGACATAACGCCCTGGTAAATTATTCTGACAATCATTTGAACGGTGAACATTTTCAACTCCTCCAAAAAACAAGATTAAAAGAAGAAGATGGGGGGAGTAAAAAGGCGTGTTTCTTTGATTATGATAAAAGAAATGAAGATTAGTTTTTTTTTATTTTTCAAGAACAACGTACTAGAAACCAGTTTATTGATGAAAACACATACACACAAATATGCACAAGGTACAAATACTACGTCTTTTCACGTTCATAAACATCAACAATGTACTGAAATTAACTCATATTGACGCACAGTAGAGCTTCTATTAAAAAAAAACGAACAATATGTAACGATGACAAATTCGTACAGTAAAAAAAAATTAATAGAGTTAACTTTTGTCTTCTTGTATGCCTTGAATATGCCAATAATAATAAAGAAGAAACGGATGAGAAAAAAAAAGATGAATTATTAAAACTGCGAAAAACAAACAAAGAACAAAGAAAAGATTAAACAAACGATCCTAACTGATTAATGGGGTAATATATAACCTCATTGAAAATTATTTAGATTTATCATCTCATTTTCATTCAAAATTTATTCTAAAAATTCTTACAAAAAACACTCAAAATGATTTTTTTTCCAATAATCAATTTTACTATTACGTTTTCATTTTTGATCTCAGTATTCAAGCAATTAATTATTAAATATTAGGATAAATTAATATCCGCTAGGTCTCAGTTTCATGAGATTTATTGTCTTTTTATTAATCTTAGTTCCATCTAATTTCTTTACGTTTTGTAAATGAACAATTGGGAGTTTTATCTTCAGAAAGTTTGGATGATGCGGACATATTAAAGAAGCTGATTGGACATTTGATATTATCAAATTGTTAATAACTTACTGTTTGAAATTCAGCCTCTCTCAGGGTTATTCTCCTGAGTGGAAGAAAGACGAAAGCTTCACTTCAATCAATAACAGTGGTTACACAAAAAGTTTCAGCTATATACTTAAGAATAATTTTTGTTATCACGTTAAGTCACAATCTCAAAGGTGTCGCTGTTAAACATTGCTTTCGTAATTAGATTATAATTTACTCTACCCTAAATAGCACATTTTTCTACGAGAACTTCAGCTCTATTGGGAGATAAATGTAAGCAGAAAACAAAAATTGGGAAGTTTGTATTATCTTTGCACAAACACCTACAGTGAGATAAAGTTAAAAGCCAGTTACTGATTTGTTCATGATAAAATTAAATAGGAACACGGAATTGTATTATTTACTAGTTCACGTTACGTTTCTACTAAAATAGTTGTATGTACGAGTGTACAGTAATATAAATATCAATAATAATATTATAGATTACATTGCTGTTTTTTGTTTTCTAACAAATGTTAATAATGTGATAAAAAAGTAAACATTATATTTGTTTAATAACATACATTCCTATTAATAATATCAAACTATTAAGTATGAGTGCACTGACTTGTTAAAAATGAGAATACAAACTGTGATGATATTTTTGTACTAGTATACGTCATTATTGAGATGTTTGCACATAGGTATTCGTTAATAATCAAAACCTGCATACATGTTTATATCTATGCATTATACCTTATGATTTATATCACAGAAAGTGTACTGTTGCATATATATAGAAGTATATTTATCAGTAACGAAAAACAATGTATTTGTGTAATAGTAGTTGTTAATAGTTAAACCATGTATAACGTTCTATATGAGCAGGTGAAATGTTATACTTGGTTATTAATGACACTAAACAGTACTTTGTTATGTCTGTAAATAAGTATTACTCATATGAACACATAATATAACTATGTGTGATAGTAAAACCGAGCAGAGACCCACAAAACATGTTCTTCAAATTAATAACTTTATTGTAATATTACTTCTTCAAATACAGGATCATAGGCCTTAAGCGGTAATCGATTATATTTCCACTTAACTAATTTAACAGAAAGCAAACTAATGCCAGGCATTAAGTTGAAGTATCAGAACTTTGAGTTACAAATGCAAAAAAAATCCTAATCACAGACACCGAGATGCTTAAGTCCACTTGTTGTAGGCCTAACTTTAGTTAAGCCTTTATTAAATAGGCCTATTTTACCACAGTAACTTGTGTACGTTTGTACTCAAGTTTAAGAGGGACTGAACATTACTTTTAACCTCTTTGTTAACCCAAAGATGACCTAAGAAGGTCGGGACATTGTTCTCTGCGTTATTAGTAAAAGTGTTCATACACATACCAGCCGTTCTGAGATACATTAAAACTTTACTGTACTTAATACTGTGAATGAATGTTTAATGTTATTCTACTGTCTAACGATAGACCTTTTTATTATATAATTTAAACACTTTCCTAAAGGAAAGGCGAACGCTCTCAGAGAGGGGAGGTACAAAATTCTAGCCAGACAAGTTTCTGACGGCTCGGGCAAAGATAATTATCACATGAACCGCATCCAAGTACAATCTAAACAACAATGAACACATGCGATTGAACAATGTATATATAATTTCTAAGACCTACTTTTCAACCAATCAAAAGTGTTAACAGCACATATCAGATAAGCCCTTTTAATCTAACGGAGACACTATATTAAGAAACCAAGAAGTATTTTCCCAGTTTTGCTGTCTGTAGACATTTCATTATAAACTTTCAGTGCATCAGGTGATGTACTTTTGTTGCTAAGTAATATAAAATAAAAGTCACTGTTGAAAATGCATATCATATTTTATAAAAGTGACAGATGAATCTTGAATAATTAAGAAATCCACTTAGAGTGAAAACTAGAATACGTTTTAAGTTAAAGGTGTCGTTGGCTTCACGGTTTTATTATCAAAAGAAAATAAAAATGTAACGGTTATTCTCTCTGTGGATTTTCCTTGATGTATAAACCTTTTTCGACACCAGGAGTTAGTTAAATAAAGTTTTTCTTTCCCTAGAACTGCAACTTAGTGTCTCCTTGAATCTTAATAGGGTTTATTAAAACCCACCGTATCGTACAGTTTACGTAATAAGTCTTCCTCGGTCAATAAAGATAGGATATGCTGCCTGTAAGTTAGACTTTTCTGGCTGCGATGGAGTGTAAACTAAATTATTATACTAATCAGCACATCTGTTTCTTAATAGAATGAACTGTTGTAAATTTTCTAGGCGGAAAACTGGTTATGACTTGCTTTATTTCTAGAATAGCGCCCTCTTATACCTTGCTCGCTAAACAGGGCTAGTTTGGCTAGCGAACCGTTAAGGAACGTGGTATTTAACAAGTCCTCTAGAAAAACGTCTGCCATAGACAAGACAGCTGTTAATGTTCATCTTCCATTCCTGGAAAACTTTGGACACACTCTGCAGATTCCGCCATTTGTACCAATCCGTCGAGTAGGCTGGTGTGCGTAAGAATATCAGCTCTCAGTCTCCTGCAGTTCATGTCACTCGCTAAAGTGACAATGAAGAATGGCTACCCAAAACAGTTCTCAAGGGAATTAAGAGTGCAATTTTACAGGCTTCACACACCGATTCACTTGGGTTTTCTGGCATTTAACTTTAGATGGACAACTAGCGTTATGGATGGTGATAATCAAGGATTGTGAGTTTAAGAGCAAACTTCGATTCCTTTCGAAGATTGATCGCAGTGATACTTGAAGTACAAGCTTTAGTGGACATTGACTGAAAATATGGACTGAAAGTATACCTTAAATATATATATAGTGCTCGAGACAAATAATGTCCGAAATGCTTTCGCAAAACTTAGATTTTTAAAAATGATATGACTTTACTATACTTATTTTGTGTTTATTGTTTTCATATATCAAGTCCTAAGGGATAAAGGTGTTACACAAAGCTAGGGTAATAAAGACAAATATGTAACAGATTTGCCGTTGTACATTTATTATAGTGCCTACCTATATTTCTGTATAGTATTCTTTTTGCATGTAACGTATATTCTTAACCATGTATTGCGTAAGTTCTGCTTGTTCTCGAAATCTGTAGAACGTTCTTGAATGTAAAAATGAACGATACTTGTTTACGAAAACGCGCTACATCATTTTTGTAGAATATTATGGGACAGCTACAGTCCGTACACTATAGGCCTAGGAATCTGTAATTGTGATTAACATCTATTAATCGGAAAACTAGAGAATTTGACCAGGAACGCTATAGATTTCGAATATTGCAAACCGTTCAACCTTGGTGAATTATTTCAGACGTTACTGTTTCTACGAAGATATTAAATATCTTTTTCGGTATGGCCCGGCATGGGCAAGCGTGTTAAGGCGTGCGACTCGTAATCTGAGGGTCGCGGGTTCGAATCCCCGTCACACCAAACATGCTCACCATTTCAGCCGTGAGAGCATTATAATGTGACGGCCAATCCCACTATTCGTTGGTAAAAGAGTAGCCCAAGAGTTGGCGGTGGGTGGTGATAACTAGTTGCCTTCCCTCCAGTCTTACACTGCTAAATTAGGGACGACTAGCGCAGGTAACCCTTGTGTATCCTTACACTGCTAAATTAGGGATGGCTAGCGCAGATATCTCTCGTGTAGCTTTGCGCGAAATTAAAAAATAAACAAACAAATAATCATGCTAATAACCCTTTCCAACGGCCCGGCATGGCTAGGTGGTTAGGACGCTCGACTCGTAATCTGAGGGTCGCGAATTCGAATTCAAAAACAAACAAAATCTTTTTCGGTAAGAAGTGAACTTCTAACCGGTGTGAGGCTAGCCAAGAAAAACGTCGTCAGTTTAAGCGAGGTGCAACAATGTCAACTCAGAATTAATTTGTTCATAGTGGATTTCGACCGTTGATAAAATATTCAGTTCTAAATCGGATATAAGACTCAATGTTGTCTGTAACTTTGTAAAAATGTTGTATACAAACCATCATTTGTAATAACTATTAGTAGTAACCCTTATTGCCCCCCAGTGGCTCAGCGGTATGTCTGCGGACTTACAATGCTAAAAATCGGGTTTCGATACCCGTGGTGGGCAGAGCACAGATAACCCATTCTGTAGCTTTGTGCTTAATTCAAAAACACACACACACAGTAACCCTTATTATAAATTGTATTGCTTTTAGGTTTGAATATTAAAACACGTGTTAAAAAGGACACTGTGTGCATCAATCTTGTTGGCAAGTAACATAAATTTAATATTTATTAGCATTTAGTTAACTACCAAGCTCATATTCAAATTTCCGGTTAGTTGAGACAGTAATACGTAATGTACATAACGCAATAAATTGGAAGACTTGTCCGAAACAAGTAATAATACGTAACAAATCAAAAATGTAATTTATTGTTGCAAAAGGAGAAAAATTGAAGATATTTTCTTATTTACTCTTCACCTAGGTTCGATTATCTAGTTTGTTTGTTTGTTTTTTTAATTTCGTGCAAAGCTACACGAGGGCTATCTGCGCTAGTCTTCCTCCTTAATTTAGCAAGAAAAGATGAGAGAGTAGGCAGCCAGTTATTACCAACCAAACGAACTCTTAGGCTACTCTTTTACCAACTAATAGTGGGATTGACCGTCACATTCTAACGTCTCCACGGCTGAAAGGGCGAGCATGTTTCGTGTGACGCGGTTCGAACCCCAGATTGCAAGCCGAGCGCTCTCATTACCTGGCCGTTCCAGGTTTTCGATTAACTATTTATCAATTCAGAATGTGCCTTATTCTTCTGCGGAGCATTTAATTTTGAGGTGAGTGGTTTCAAACTAACTGCAAATCAATAACAGTTCCCAGATCAGTTTCTTTTAGAAACTACTGATGAGAATAAATTAAAAACTTAGAAAAGATCAGCTCCAAACTGCTGTCCTATCGATCTGTATAATAAATATATTTTTTCCAGCTTACACAACAGAGTATTTCAGTCTTTCATTTTCATCAGAGTGCAGACATCACTGAAAATTAAATCACTAATATGGATATAAGAATAAAATGAAAGGTTTCAGTTCTTCCTTTCAGTTGCTCTTTTCTGAATTTGTGGCAAGGTCTGTAAATAACTGAATCAACATCAAGAGGTGATTTTTAATCATTTTGTGTAACAAGGTCACATTCGAAACAGCGTTTTTTATAATGCAGTTATTCTGAGTGCATGAGCAGAGGCAGGGAGGTGATGAGACACATCGGAGGACACTTAGCGACCCCAGAACAAGTAAATCATCTGGTCTTTGAGTGTTCGAAGCTTCGCGGAATTACGTTTATATATTGTAGAGAAGGAGTGTTTAAATCTTCTTTCATTTAAATTTTCTTTAACTAAGGATTGCTTCTGGTGGCTCGGCATAACTAGGTGGTTAAAGCGCTCGTCTCATAATCTGAGGGTCGCAGGTTCGAATCCCCATCATACCAAACATGCTTGTCCTTTTTAGCCGTGGGGGCGTTATAATATTACGGTCAATCCAACTATTAGTTGGTAAAAGAGTAGCCCAAGAGTTGGTGGTGGGCAGTGATGACTAACTGCTTTCCATCTTGTCTTACAATGCTAAATTAGAGACGGCTAGCGCAGATAGCTCTCATGTAGATTTGCGTGAAATTAAAAAAGAAACAAACAAAGACTGTTCGTATGAACCTTTCGCCAGAGTTTCTGATTGCTATTTTTAGTAGAATATGGCTTTTAAGAATGGAGTACTAATGGTAGGTTATAAACCTATAACTTTAAAAAGTTTTACTGATCTTGCTTAAACGATAACTACTGCTGTAGGCTGTAATGAAATATTTACCATGCCCATTGAAACACACGTAAAATTATAGCTGACTTATAAGTCGACGTGAGCATTATCTTTCGATGAATAACTAAATAAGTTTCATTTAGAATGTGTATTGAGAGTCGTTCCCTTAGTTTTCCTTTTTGTAAACTCATTTTTTATTTGTGTTTCGACTTAAATCTACCACTCGTGTTTTAATTACGAACGAAGGTTCGCATCTTTTGCTTCTGCACATGCAACATGAAACACATTTAAAAAAAAAACATGCCAGTGAAAGAAAAGAAGAGTGTGTGATATTGTATCAACTAACACTACATGTGATATGTGCAATGCCGACAAGGCCTTTTTACAAAATATCAAGACTCATCAGGCCGTCTGGGATGCGACAGACATAGTTGTGCCATAAGCGTTATTCACATTTCATGAATTATAATGTGAGTTGTATTAAGCAAGCGTGATTATCTGTCTATTCACTACAAAATTTACTTAGAGGAGCTAAGCAGTATATACAGATATATGCGAGACCTCAATGTCCAAGATCAAGACACAATAAAAAGAAACATGGAGAATTAAAAAAGAAAAATCATAGGCAAAAAACAAACATTATTTGAGATCTTTGAAGCCAAACAAGATCATAGCAGATATGCCAAACATGTTGAATATCGGTGGTAATAGCTAACGTTTGACGTACATACGCGCAACAGACGAAGTTTATACAAACTTGTGGTAAGCCTACGCCTAATACAGTGTACAGTCGCAGCTAACTTTAAAAGCGTGTGTTATAACTGCTGATTGGTGTACAGGAAGCATTGCGGTTGATGACGTAAACAGAAATAAGGGAGGTGCTTTAGGCATCACTTCAAAGGTGTTGTGCCAACTACCAGGGGATTTTACTAGTAAAATATCTTTGATGCTACGTCGTGCCTCGTGCGAACTGCTGCGTAATCGATATTTAGTTTTCAGTAATCCAGCGAAAAACATCGAAACCGAGACCTTCCGAAAGGTGTTCTCGTGACCTACAACAATGTTATATATATTTCACATCAATACATTTCAAGTGATACAGAAAAAAAAAAGAAACATTTACTGTTTCTAAGTGTAAATAATACATACTTATTGAACCAAAGCTGTTCTTAGACACGTAGTGTCTATTTCAGGATTATTCATTTCTGAACTTTTATATAATTAAAGTTTAATGTGATCTATGAAACATCTGTAAATTAAAAAAAACAACATTTTTTTTTTCAGAATTTAGTTACAAACAAACGAGACTGGAAATTGTTAGTCAGTAAAAGTATAATTTAGTAGCACGAGAAATTAGGAAAACTAGAGAAGCGTAAGATATAGGAAGAACTACAACGTAAATATGAAAATAAGAAATAAATAAATAAAAAGACAATAATGCATTAAATAACGAGGAATTTAGACTAATCTTTAATTTAGAAGTAGAAGGAAGAACAAACTTGATATAATCACTAATAAGATATGAGTATGCAGATAGCAAAGATAACGAGAAAAGAAAAAAAACAACAAAATAAAATATATTATGGCAACAAACCCAGCAACAAAAATTCAAATATTGCTTTTGAGACTTTGAGGGAAACGAACTTAATTATATTTTAGTTTTTAGGCCTAACAAGGTCCATTGGTTAACAGTGGATCTCAGGTTCTATGATTCACGTTTCATTACAGACAAATAAATAAATAAAATTTGTTATAAGAGTGACTGTCGAATTGCACTTTTTTCTGTCTTACAAGATTGGTGCAAGAATTGGCGGCGGGTGTTTTTGAGTAGCTGTCATTCCTATGGTTTATGACTTTAAAATTAGTGATAGCTGAACACAGGTAATTTTCGTGTAGCTTTGCGCGAAATTCAACAAAAACTATAATGATTGTTTTCATTGCTGAAATGTTTAATATGAGGGTAGTCATCGTGAGCGTCACGGACAGTTTGTTTGTTTTTTGAATTTTGCGCAAAACTACACGAGGGCTATCTGCGCTAGCCGTCCCTAATTTAGCAGAGTAAGACTAGAGGGAACACAGCTAGTCATCATCACCCACCGCCAGCTCTTGGGCTACTCTTTTACCAACGAATAGTGGGATTGACCGAACATTATAACGCCCCCACGGCTGAAAGCGTGGGCATGTTTGGTGCGACGGGGATTCGAACCAGCAACCTTCAGATTACGAGTCGAACGCCTTAACACTCTTGACCATGCTGGGCCTAATGCGAAGTAATACAAAAATAGGATTAAATCAAGGTGTTTTTGAAAGAAATACTAATTTGAGCTGTCACACAACTTTATTATTCAAACATAGGTATTTCTGACTCTTTTTTTCATTGCTATTTCATTTTAATCAATGAATAAATACGTAACTTAGTAGAACAAAAGAATTCCTTGCATGTATCCATTTGTTCTTTCCAGTGTATTTAGTGTAATATAGGGTCTCTTGTCAGCCGTTTGATCTCTTCTACACAATAGTTAAGCACAGCCAGCGTTTGGATTTTGGGTAATACTACTTAAGGATTGTCATATTAAAGATGATCTGAGTACTTTACGCCAATCTGTTAGACTCCTAAACAAAGCAAAGTCAGTGAGTTTCTGACAAGGGTGTGATGTTGTCGTTAAGTAGAAATGAAACTGGGGTTTGGATTGCTTTTTGAAAACAGATTTGGGTATTTGTTTATTCTAAGAACTGACGAGTTAAAGCAAAAACCAGCAATTGATAATATTCCAACCACACTAAATCTGTTATATCCAGTATGGGCGAGATATTTCGACCAACTGCTCATTAGGCCAATTGGGTTACAACATAGTAGAGCTATAGCTCTAACGAAGCTACCACGGCTGTTTGTTTGCTTTCGTCCTAATTTCGAACTGCCAACCAGAGGAGATAAAAACTGGCTGATAGCACCAACTGCTAAATCTTCAGTAGTGTTTTATCATCGAGTACTGGGATTGATTGTAACATTATGACATCTCCATGACTGAAAGACCAGGTATATTCGGTATCGGATTTAGATTTGTGACTTGCAACGTACAGCAAACCTGGCGCTTTAACCACCAGGCTAAGTGCAAAATTCCCAAGATGGAATGTGTTGGAACGAGAGTAAACTGGAACAACAATACGATGACATAAAGTCTCCATTCACATGGAAGAGGGCAATGTCCGACATGAATATTTAATTACTGTGTGTGGAACCTGATGCATATTAGTTTTGACAGAATATGCTTAAGTTAGCATTTCCTAAAGAAATATATCTCAATCAATCTCAACAGAGTGCTGTATTTGAGCGAAGCTGAACTTCGTCATATTGTCCACAAGGAGATATGATCAAGTTGGTTGAAAATAAATTTTCAAATAATGTTCAGAGTGTCAAATTAAAAAGTTGACAAACCAGAAATCGTATTGGTTCATGTTATGCAACAGGTTAGATGTTGATAAAATTCAGAAGGGTTGGGCGTGATCTAATGTGTACTTCTTAGAGTACTATAAACACAAACATAAAATACCCATAATCTCTGAAGAGCCCTAGTGTACAGATGAAGATTGTCCATTGTTCCCAATTACTTTGGCAGGTAGCGCAAAGACGTTTTGTGCCCGAAAACAAATTGCTTCAAGACATTCGCCCGTGGTACCTGGGCACATAAGCGACGTTTTGCCCGCTTTCGCTTGTGAATAGAAGTATAAACTATGTTTCAAACATGGCGCCTCCGCAATCCCAGAGGTGACAACTAATACAAAATTCGATGTCAGATACAAGTTTATCGACCCTGAAAACCTACCTCTAGGCTCCTATTCTGCTTACATAACCTTATGGACACGTTATAACCACTTTTGATAGGGGTCTGCGCCATATGTCATTTAACGTCCATCTACTATATTTGGTCCTGTTAGTTCCAAAAGTGTGGTAGGAATTCACGGACAAACAAATTCGCAGATATACAGTGTAAATTAATATAGGTTTACAGCCAATCGCGCTGTTCCATTGTGAGTACTCGTAAAGACGATCGGAGCCCTTCTAATTGGTTGTCTACCTATTCCTGCTGTTGTTAGCTACAACTATTGAGATTTTAATAGTAACGTTTTCCTCCTGATAACGGTAAAAACAGCAATGTATCAACTCGTATGGTGAAGTTGTTAATTTTAGCAATAGTAAAAACAAAAGGCAATGTATCAGCCCGTACAATGGTTTGTTAATGGTAGCAACATCTAACAAAGGTTGTACGTCAGAAAAGCGTAACGAATATCACTCGAGTTCTTAGATTATTCTGTGTGACGTAATCACATTCCGTTTAGTAACTCTTGTGACTCTGATGAAATTTGTAGCTACTGATGAGTGGATGGAAAAAAAATCAGTAACGGAAAAAATTTACTTGTTTTCTTCTATTTTTACATTTACTGCTATAGCAAGCTGCAAGTTTCATGTTTAACTAAATATCGCAGGAAATCTCGAAACATATATCAATCGTCTAATTAACTAGTATTAGGACCATTGTGGCCCGGCATGGCCAGGTGGGTTAAGGCGTGCGACTCGTAATCTGAGAGTCGCGGGTTTGCATTCCCGTCATACCAAACATGCTCGCCTTTTCAGCCGTGGGGGCGTTATAATGTGGCGGTCAATTCCACTATTCGTTGGTAAAATAGTAGCCCAAGAGTTGGTGGTGGGTGGTGATGACTAGCTGACTTCCCTCTCGTCTTACACTGCAAAATTAGGGACGACTAACGCAGATAGCCCTCGAATAGCTTTGTGCGAAATTAAAAAAACAACGAACAACAGAACCATTGTTGGACAATGGACTTACTACACTAAAGTGCAACTTTCTATTCCCGCAGTGGAGAGAGAGCATAAATAGACCAATGTATTGGATTAACCTCCTTTTTTAACTATTATTAAAAAACAACAACATATAAACATGGTGAGCAGTTCGTCCACTTTTATTACTCACCATAAATATAATTAAAAATCTTCTCATTTGTTCTATTGGCTGTTACTACTATCAGCAACAAATATTTAGGCCATATGGGATAAAACGTTACTGTACGCGTTGTTAGAAAACTAAACGTCTGGTAATAAAATTTTGCTCCTAACCGCTAATATTTGAAGAATCCAGGGCACTACTATCTATATTCATTTTATTGCATTAATCTCTGATAAAAAGTACAACACCAACTTAACAGCTTGCGTTAATCCTTGATAAACTATTACTTTGATTTAATACGATGTTTAATCCTTTCTAAAATAACTTAAACAATTCAAAAGCTTCTTTTAATTCTTGCTACTAACATATAAGCCCTAAATCAGTGATTAGTTTTATTCCTTGCTACCGAAATTTAATACCCTCTTTTAGCCCTTGTTAAATTTGTTCACCAAATTCAACAGATTGCATTAGTAATTCCTGCTAATATTTCTATTCTAATCCACTAAACTGGTTTATTGCTCTTCAGATTAAGCTGTTTTGTTTTATTCTTGCTAAGACCCAAGTTCAAGAGTTTTTCAACAGTATTAAAATTTATTTCTCAGGTTAACAAGCTTTATAAATCCTTGCTAAATGTTACCACACAGATTCAATATTCTGCCTGAATATGCGGTGCTGTTATCACCCACCCAAGTTCAGTCAACGATCTGTTTGATGAAGGCTAAAACCTTCTCCCAAACCTGAATAGCTTGTTTCAAGTTTTAACAACAAAACCCATTATATTTAATAACTTGCTGTAATCTTTATTCGATTTACCTCCTAAATCCAATAACCTACATTTCTATCTGCTACTAGTACTATTAAAATTATGCAGTTTGTTTCAAACTCTTCTCACAATCAAAATTCAAAGCCTTAGTGATTTATCCTTTGACTTTTACGGCTTGCTTTCCACTGACAATATCAGCATAGACGTGTTATTCTTATCTATTAACCGAAGTGTTTGTTTTGTTTATTTTATCAAATTTGTGCTCTGTTCAATTAACCAGTAAGTCGTTTTAAAATAAAGCCAACACGATTGAAATATTGTATTTTAAAGAAATGACAGTTATTAACGAACAAGCAGTAAAATATGAACGTTTAAGTATCGAAAAAAACACAAGTTATATTATAATAGGGAACATTATTTAACCTTAATAATAATAATGTTTCGGTTTGGTAAGTAACGAGCTTGTCTATATCTCCACAGTTGTCGCCGGAGTCTCTGGTGACTTTTAATCTAACCATGTAATTTGAAGAGGCTATTAGAGAAGTTTTGTTAAGAGAATTAGTTCCAGCACATTCTCACAGCTGCTGCTTAACCTACAACATGAAAGAATTAGAGCAAAATAACTCAGTCATAAAACTGGAGATACCGTTAGAAACCCCCCAATTAGCTCAATCACGACAAGGAAAAATACTATCCATAGCTAAATATTACCCGCTTCAGCGAACAACGAGTTCTTAGAGAGACAAGAGAAAGACCCACTAATCTTGTTTATTATAAGCTTAATTAAAACCTAATGACACCCTTTCAGTACATTACTTATAATGCTAATGCTGCATATTATGGCAAAAGGGGGCGTTGTTATTTGCGTTTGTAATTTCTTTACTTTCGCAGATGTGAGCTGAAACCTATTCTTGCGCCAAAGATAGTTTTCATTTTGTACAAAACCCAATTATAATAAAGGAATAATACTGGTTAATATATACATAAAAGTCAACTGGGAGTTTATTTCAGCTCATAATTCAGAACTCTCCAATAATGAAGAGTTATAGTCCCTAGAATTAACTATTTATCGTTTAAATATATATTTTTTATGAAAAGATGCACAATCTTTCTTTTTAAATATACAAAGAAAGCTGAATAGAAAAATAAAAGGTTTTTACAATGAAGACTAAACGCATTATTATTTCAATATATAATCCTTTCTACGCTATTTTATGAATATTTGAATAGCCTAATAACCTAAAAAATTACTTTGGTGTAGGCAGATAGATACTTAAAATGACAGTATAAAAGTATTACTCTTCAAACCTTTCAAAATATGCACACTATAACTCTATTATTTTAAATTGCCAGAGTTTTAATAATAATTGTTTTTCCTCTCAAATGTTCGTGGTAATAAAATATTTCTCTGAATAGCACTTTATAAAGTATTTTTTGATCATTTCAGTCACATAAAGCAACAGCTTCATTAAGATGCATGCAAAAACCCAGTAAAATTGAAACATTATTTGATTTCATAAGAGAAGTAAAAATTAGTTTTGTTTAATTTCATTGGTGTTTTAAGCAGTCTTGCTTTGAGTCAAAGAATTTAAATGAATGCTTTCAGAGGTAGTTGGTTTAATCTCGAACCAAAAATGTGAGATCACAATATGGTAAAACAGACACATATTTATTTCTATTGTACCATAAACCCCGTAATCCAGTCTTTTTTTTTTTTTAGTATTGTTTCAAAGGGCTTTCTTATATCATATATTATATATTATGATATAGTCGGCTGTCTGTAATTATAATAGACTGGTAGGTGTTATATGTTCAACAAACACAAGTCGAATAGATTTCCGAATCGTGGTTTTTTGTAGTTTTAGACTAAAAAACTTGATATAAGTCGGATCAATAGAAATAATAAAGAAACTCTACAAGGAATGCTCACTCTTTCCTGGTGGTTCAGCGGAAGGTATGATGGATTATAATAATAAAAAAACAACAACAATTTCGACATCAGCGATGGTCACAACACGGATAAGGTCCGGTATGGCCAGGTGAGTTAAAGCGTTTGACTCGTAATCTGAGGGTCGCGGGTTCGAATCCCCGTCGCACCAAACATGCTCGCCCTTTCAACCGTAGAGGCGTTATAATGTTACGGTCGATCCCACTATTCGTTGGTAAAAGAGTAGCCCAAAAGTTGGCTGTGGGTGGTGATGACTAGCTGCCTTCCCTCTAGTCTTACACTGCTAAATTAGGGACGGCTAGCCCTTGTGTAGCTAGCTTTGCGCGAAAATCAAAAACAAACAAACAACACGGATTGTCCGTTGTGTAACTTTGCGCGTAACAGAAAACAAGGAAACTATGGGGCATAGACTCCCTTTTATTTCACAATACAGGAAACTAAATTAATTTAGGTTACTACACGGTGAAAAAAAACTAGTTCTAAGTTCCCTAGATATTATATACACTTCACCATTATAAGAGGCCTGATGGTATTTCTTTGGTTTACTGGCCCAAACCGTGCTGATGAGCCTTGAGTAAGCGAAACTGTAGTCCACAGCAAGTGGTACAACCAAAGAATATAATATGTCTCTACATCATAGATTATCTTTTGAATTTCACCTCTGGTGAAAAGTAAGCAAACTACAGTTTTTCTGATTGTTGCCAAATCACCACTTTTGTTTTTATGATTGGAAGTGAAACTCGTGATTTGGTTTGTTTTGCATTTCACACAAAGTTATACGAGGGCTATCTGCGCCAGCCGTCCCTAATTTAGCAGTGTAAGACTAGAGGGAAGGCAGCTAGTCACCACTGCCACCCACCGCCAACTCTTGGGCTAACTTTCCATCTGCTCTTGTGATGCTATCTTAACTCGTATTATTTTTGTAACTATTGTTGAAATACTGAAGAGTTAGTTTAATATCTCATTATCTTGCAAGTTCTACTAAACGTTTGAATCTCTTTGTTTTCCCTACGTTATTCCAAAAATATGCACGTGTCTTATAATATTCTAACAACTGCTACATTTCATAATTTTCGTCTAAAGCTACACAAGCTTTTGTCATCCCCAGTTTGGAAGTTACAAAAAGATAGCAGATAATCAACAGAACCAACTACCAACTTTTGGCTAACTCATAACTGATTGGATAATGAAAATTTACCATAACCCTTATTGTTCACTCGTGGCCTCAAATGCGAACACGTTTTAAAGACAACGGACGCAATCCTCGAACAGTCTGGGTTCACTGACCTCTAGGCCACGCCAACCACCTTTAAACAGCTTCTTTTCAGTATAGCTCAAAATGAACCCACAAAATAGTCTTAATTAATGACCAAGTCACCGAAAAGGTTGTAAAGAGTTTGTACTTGATTCGATAATGGATATCATACGTTTATTCTGTGTTCACCAGTATCTCAACCAACATTTTGCCACCCATTGGCACAGCGGTATGTTGGTGGATTCATACTGCTATAATTCAGGTTTCGATACTCGGAGTGAGAAGAGCACAGAGAAATCTTTGTGTAGTTTCGTGCTTTATAACCAAACCACAAACAATACGCAACATTTCTGACGCTACAAGTGTTTCTGATATCGAAGCTGCAATGTAAAATGACAACAAACGGTATCAGAGTGAAAAGGAATTTTTTGCTGATTGATTAGACGTCAGCAGTTTCTTTTACGCAGGAAAAATGGTTTACGCACAGTTTCTGTACATATTTATCTTCCCCCGCCGCCAGGAAACATACTTCTAGTGTTACGGTTGCTTGGTTCCTAGTGTGGGAGAGTATGAAAAACGAAGCTTAAAAGTCGACCCGAGTACAAAATTTTAATGACGGACTGTCTCTGATGTTGTGCACATGTGGAGCATTTTTTGGGGGAAGTATAATGGCATATATTACGGTAATAATAGTCCTCCTAGCGGCCTCGCTAGTTACCTTAAAATGTAACGTTACAAAGCGTGTCGCACAAAATTCAAGGATGAAGCGATTCATCATTCATTCTCAGTTAATCAGGCTATGTTTTGAACAAGACGAACACGTCAAACCAATGAAGATTCCAATAAACAAATTAATTTTACTAGATAAAAACATTTCATTGTTAATATAAAAAAATATCTTAAGAATATCCGAATTACAATATACAAAATATGTTTAAAATATGTACAATTAATTTAAGAAACAAACAAACAGTTTTAGTTTTTGTCGTTGGCACAAAGTTGTGTATATCTATCGACTAAGTTTCAAGTAATTTAAATTCAAATGAGGGGAGAGGTCTTATATATATATATATTTTGTATAAGGTTTAACATGATTTTACGCAAAACTTATTACAAGTATTTGCATAAAGGCAGTTGAATTATGTACTATAGGTATTTACACTGGGGCATGTTGAATTGTAAGCATTTACGTACAGGCATGTTAAGGGATGAATGTATTATAAGTATTTAAATACAGGCATGTTAAAGTATGTATTACAAGTATTTACATATGTGGATGTCAAGAAGTGTATTATAAGTAATTACATACCGACGTGTTAAGATATACATTACAAGTATTTGAATACGAGCATGTTAAAGTACATATTTCAAGTATTTACCTGTCGACATGTTAAGGTATGTATTACAAGCATTTACATACGGGCACGTTATGGTCAAAATTATTTATCTGGTAATGTTATTTATAAGGAAAATTTAATCTCAACCAAACATATGATTAGAGCATTAAAAAAAATCGAGATGAACGAACTGAGTTTTAAAACTTCACCTTACCTGTTTGCAGTCCAAATGAAATCTTCCAGATGCTTGAAGCAAACACTAGCATCATTAGCAGCCGTCTCATGATGACTGACGGACCGACGGGCCGCCTCATCCTCCTAACTTGTGACAAGTGTCCCCACTTTGTCAAAATTGACAGTGGCGCCACAAGTGTCGGGCAAAAAATTCAACGTGGTGGATAATGTTTAATCGTAGGTTTTGAAAAATGTGGGATTTACTTCGTACGGCATTCAACTCTTGTAACCCCTCAAAAACTTAGCAGTCCCCGTCATCCGGCATTCCGTGACTAAGTTTGTCTAGAAGGAAAAGCAAGAGAAACAGTAAGTACCGCTTTGTTAAAACACGTGTCTTAAGAGTTTCGAAACTACGTTCAGAAGATACCGCGAAATGATTAACCAGTAGATATAACAAAGAGCAAATAAAGTGATGTAGCCTTCCCTGAATCAATGTTTACCTAGCTGAGCAACCCTCTGTTTCTGTTACACTAGTCAGCGACCTCCTTCCAAGTAACAACAATCTCCGACTTTTATAGTACCTAGGTACCTCGTGTTCCGTGGATGGCCATATGCACAGACCTTATTTTCCTCACCCACCCAACAGTGTCACATCCTTGGCTTCTGCAAGCACCTCTTTGTCCATTTTAGGTTTATATAGAAGTTAGTGGGTAATTTTGGAAACGTACTTTAGGGGAACGAACCTTAAGATTATCAGAAAATAAACGTTAATTCATGGGGAACTGGAGACAAGCGTAGCATGTAACATTAGCTTTTCCCGCCTGACAGTCACGCCTTGCAATAAAACTGTTCTTGCTCTGACTTTCGAAATATGTTAATAAAACCAGTAACAAAAACTCTTTTAAAATTTCTCTCGAATTTTCCTTATTTTTCAAAACTCGATTATGTTTAAATTTAGCAAATTTTTATCAACACTTTCTATTGACATAAATTACAATACTAATTATGCCAACGTAACATTCACGAAAACATGTGTCAGGAAGCCCTCACCAACAGCAATGACTCATCGTTAATTGCGGGAGCTAATAACACTAAAATGTGAGTTTAGATACCTACAGTGGGAAGTGATATATCATTTTTTTAGCTTTGTTATTTAAAATAAAACGTAACAAATATATTTTAGAATATAAATTATTTTAAATTTATCTTAAATATTTTAAGATATTGAAATTTTAATTTATTACACAAGACTTAATATTTCTGTTAGATGTGTGTGAGCAACCAACTTCCCCACACACATATACACACCTTACATCTCTAAGAAAGATAATCACTACCATAGATACTGAAGGATATTAATAAGATAAATAATTGATGCCTGGGGTATTATTAGATATTAAAGTGGATGCTTTTATAAGAGAACATATAGTCGGGATGGTGTACATTAAACTTTCCCGAAACTAGAAAGATTAGTTAAACCATAAACAGTCACAAAGACGTTGTGGATACATTTTCTATACCATGTTTTAATCAGAGGGCTATATGTCAGTAGAATGACTGGACACTCTTTTATTGTTATTTAATCGAAGCCTGGTGTGCTAGCTTTTACAGAACTCTATATCACAGGATTAACATTGCATATCAAGCTAACAACTTTCAAAATGTAATACGAGTTAACATGAGCTAGATTCCTTTTACATCAGTTATATAATATTAGGCCCGGCATGGCCAGGTGGTTAAGGCACTCGACTCGTTATTTGAGGGTCGCAGGTTCGAATCTCCGTTACACCAAACATGCTCGCCTTTTCAGCCGTGGGGGCATTATAGTGTGACAGTCAATTCCACTATTTGTTGGTAAAAGGGTAGCCCAAGAGTTGGCAGTTGGTGGTGATGACTAGCTGCCTTCCCTCTAGTCTTAAACTGCTAAATTAGGGACCACTAAAAGCTACTTCAAATCATACACTGTATAACGTATATTTGACTTTGCTTTATTCCAAGTGGTATACAGTTTTTCTTGAATATTATATCAAACTAAACGAAATATATGAACATCTATCTGAGACTAGGTATAGACACGTATTTATAAACATACCTAATCGGTAACAATCAATGTTTATTTTATGTTGGTAGTATACAGGACATACCTTTTTATCATTATTATAAATTAACTTATATGATAATGTACATTTTTAATACAACTTAGGAAATCATGTGCACAATAATTTTATTAGAAAACACGTGCATATCTGTCAATGTTTGGTTGGAATTAAGCACAAAGCTATACGATGCCCATCACGGCTATCGAAACCCGGTTTCTAGCAGCGTGAGTGAGTGTGCGTGTTTTCTTATAGCAAAGCCACATTAGGCTATCTGTTGAGCCCACCGAGGGGAATCGAACCCCTTATTTTACCGTTGCAAATCCGTAAACTTACTGCTGCACTGGGGGGGCCGCGCCGTGAGTCCACAGATATACTGCTATACCATATGTCTGTCAACTTTCGAAAATTCCTATAGACAAGAAAATATCTTTGTGACATTGTTTACAAGTTGAATCTCCGTTTCAATTATTTTTCAAGTTTACTCTAGTTTAAATATCACCCAGGCAACAAAATGTGTAAACATTAACCCGAATAATTTTAAATAAAAAATACTCTCATTGGCTAACTTATTCAGTTCTCTTAGGGTTGGTGTTTATTTATTTACTTTTTGTTTTTACGAAATACAGTAGAGATTTAGTATGTTATAAGCTTCGGTAAATTTTAATTGTTTTTTTTATTTATTTTTAAAAAAGGCCTAACTAGGTTGAGTTGATAGACATTTACCCAATTATCGTATTTTCAAAGCTCGATTCAAGATAATACGATTTTGTGAATCATGTTGTACACGTTAATGTAAATGGAACTTAATGAGTTTTCCTCTTTTCCTTTGCTTCACTTCATAGCATTCTTTATATATAAAGACTTGAAACATAATACAATTGGAATGTCTTTCTAGTGGTGGTGAAACATTATGATTTCTTGGTTAGAAAGAAAACATTCTTAACACTAATTATGGTAGAATTAGAAAATTTTACTCTTGTTCAAAATGGAATGAAAGACTTATTCTATTAAAGGATTTTGAAACATTAAGTATTGTTAATTAGCCATTTAAGAGTGCAGAGTGCACTTCTCAAATAACATACGTAATTATTTAGCTACTGAAATATAATTGACAGTGAATGTGTGTCATCAAACTTATTAAAAATAATTTTCCATTTCATTATATTTTTACTTTATTGTAGCGATACTATACAGGCTAGAGAAACTAACGCAACAACCTTATTATTTAATGTGTTAACATTTCTACTGACTGTGTTATGTTTATATTTTAAAGCTTTTTCATTAAAATGTGTTTCATGGCTTCTTGCCTTCTTTTTGTCTTATCAGAAGCACACGATAATTTTAGAACTCTTTAAAGGCAGTGCTTAATGTATATGTTTTAAAAAATCTATCTTGGCCTGTAACTTCTATTACAATTATACTTACAAGAAGCTTTATCAACTTGAAACGTAATATGCGATCTGTATTTATAAGATGGTTTTATTCACCGCGGGTGTTCTCAAACATATAACGACTTCTACTGAACTACATCCACAAAGTGTAATATCATGTGGCCGATAAAAGGCTGCTAATGAGATGTTACATGAGATAGTTCAACCCATGCTGGTAAGGATGACGTCGACTTCCTCTGATGAGATGATTTCTTCAAGACGGTAATTAGGTAATAAACAGCCCGAAATAGGAAGCCCCCTGGCGCCAAACAAGATATAGTCTCGATACTTGAAGAAAGAAATCAAGCAGTTTCCAATGTTCCGTTGTTTTTCTTCAATACAGATACACGCAGAACAAGTCAGTACAACATCTGACTTTCTAGTTTGCATGTGATACGATAAGAAAGAGGAAAGAAAAATCAAGGAACTGTATTAGATAGTGATAAATAAATACACGTTTATCAAAGTAAAATTCTACACAATATCTGCTATCTGTTCTCTGTCCACAACAAAACGAGTAAAAAAATCACACTATAAACATGAGTAGAATCCACCAAGATTAAACCTTTTTTCTTTCAAATCACTATATATCGTTATGCACACTATTTGTATATCTTTAATGATACTTCTAAAACAATGACTGTCGTAGAAATTTCAAAATTGTAATTCAATGTTATTTCAATGCATCGTGAAAAAAAAAACACCCACAAAATGTCATATTTGATGTATGTTATGTTTTATTTATATTAATTGAACTTTAAATACAATTTTTGTTTTTGCAGTTTTAATTAATATCAAAACTGGCGGCTTTAACATCTCGTTTCCTCATTTCGTTTTCAAATAGAATATTAACTTTACAAACTAAACTAAATAAACTTTAGCTCTCTCCATCTGTGGAACAAACCACCGTGTTAATAATATTGGTAGCTCACTTTTAAGCGGCCTGGCATGGCCAAGTGGTTAAGGCACTCCACTCGTAACTTGAAGGTCGCGGGTTCGAATCCCTATCGCAACAAACATGCTCGCCATTTCAGCCGTGGGGGCGTTATAATGTGACGTTCAATCCCACTATTCGTTGGTAAAAGAAATGGCGGTAGGTGATGATGATTATCTGTCTTCCCTCTACCTTTACACTACCAACATTAGGAACGGCTTTACGCGAATTTGAAGCCAAACCATATTTAAGAGAGGACAAGTATAACAAATACATATATCTAAATCCATGAATATTCTATCAGGTAAAACGATAAAGATAATAGGATGTGTCCTACTGTTAACGTGACGGACAGAAGATCGAAACATCAATTATTCCACCTAATATTTTTATACTTATAGCAAAAATAGTTAAACCAGCTCTGGTTAATAATAGTGTGCTGTTAACTGATTGCCTTTTCTGTGGTTAAAAGAATTAGGACTAGGTATGCCCGAACATTCGGGATCTCTGACATAACTGTTAAACCAACGTTTCGCATAAGATTCCATTCAGGTTGAAAATCCCAGTCACTACTCATATATATCTGTATAATTTAGTGTCATGTTTTTGTTTTTTTGCATTTTAATTTTTTAACCATAGCCTTAGGTAAACTAAGGTACACTAAAGTATACTTAGGTATACTAAGTGTCAGTAATCAGTTTTCCTTTTCTTATAGCATAGCCATATCGGGGTATCTGCTGTGTTCACCGAGAGGAATCAAACCCTAATTTTACCGTTGTAAATCCGTAGACTTCCCGCTGTCACAAGGGGTGACGTCATTATTCGGAATATGGAATATTTATTCTAAGTATGAATATGATAACTGATATAAATGAATTTATGCAACTGAAACGTTCGGATAAAAACAGTTTTATTATGTGGAATATTTATTTTAAGAATGAATATGATAATTATTATAAGTGAATCCGTACAACTGAAACGTTCGGATAAACTAAATGCCATTGTGGAAAATATTTATCTTAAGCGTAAATGCGATAACCATTAGGAGCACCAGAAGGAAATTTCCTACAAATAAACAGTTTAACTCACTAATGCATAGTTCTTCTACTGTTCTGTACAAAACAAATTAGGACAAAAGTTTACAGTACGTTAACACGGGTCTCAGTTTAGCACGGGTTTAAATAAGAAATATAACGCAGCATTGTTAAGCTAACATTTAAAGGGAATCAATCAAAATCGTTTGTGTTTTTAGCACAACAAAAATACAGACATATTTTCTAGCTGGCTTCATTAAAAGTAGACATTACAGCCTGAAAAATCAATGAAATAGTTTTGCTTCGTTATTATATGTTTTATCGTAATTACAACTTACTCTATGGATCGGTAAAGCAATCAGTCATGCAGACAAGTAACGTTTTGAAGCTAAAGGAATAAAACTGTATGTCAATAATCACAGACGAGATGAAGCAAAATCTGGCCCGTAGTACTGTTTACTGTACCCAAAAAGTGCTTTGAATTTATTGTTATGCAATGTTATTGTTACGATGTATTCCAGGATTATGTACAAACAACAGTCAAGATAACAGGAATATCAGGGGTCAAAATAATTCTAAAAGTAACAAGATTTGGAGGTGGTTATATACAAACAGGGGTCAAAATAATTCTAAAAGTAACAAGATTTGGAGGTGGTAATATACAATCAGGGGTCAAAATAATTCTAAAAGTAACAAGATTTGGAGGTGGTTATATACAAACATCAAAATTCTAAAAGTAACAAGATTTAACAAGGAGGTGGTTATATACAAACAGGGTCAAAATAATTCTAAAAGTAACAAGATTTGACATATACAGGGGTCAAAATAATTCTAAAAGTAACAAGATTTGAGGTGTACAGGGTCGATTCAGAGATCAAGATTACTAGCAAAGTCACAAGGGTAGAGAGATGTTTTATACAAACAGAGGTCAAGATCATTCTCAAAGTCACAAGGTTTTGAGATGATTATATACAGAAAAAGGTCAAGGTTATTATTAAAGTCATGAGATTCGGAAACGTATTTATGTTCTTATCGATATCAAGCGCAAAATGAGACGAACTGAACGGCTTTGAAGGTTATTAGATTACATCAAATTACAACTATAATTACTAAAAAGGTAATTGTCTGACTTCGTGTAATACTCATAGATAAAAGTCGATTGTTATTTCAGTCACACCTACCCGGTCCAGTACGGCCAGGTGGTTAAGTCATTCGACTCGTAATCTGAAAGTCACGGGTTCGAGTCCCCGTCCCAACAAACATGCTCACCCTTTCAGCCGTGGGGGCATTATAATGTGAAGGTCAATTCCACTATTCATTGGTAAAAGAATAGCCTAAGAGTTGGCGGTAGGTGGTGATGACTAGTTGCCTTCCCTCTAGTCTTACACTGCTGAATTAGGGACGGCTAGCGCAATAGCCTTCGTGTAGCTTTGAGCGAAATTCAAAACAAGCCAAACCACACCTATTTTCGTTGTCCGAAATGCCAGATTCAACAATATATATATTGATGTAATTTGCCATGAAAATGTTTCGCGTGGCGTGTGTTTCAATTGTTTTTTTTTTTTCAAATTATCCTCATCATTAGAAATAGTTGAATCGACTGCTGATTCTGGTACAGATTTGGATGGTGTACTTCCTGTCTAAAAAGGGATTAGAGGGAGTCCCGTGAAGGCAGCTGCCACAAGTACCACATAACCAAACATCCAAAACGCTTCTTTATGTGTGAAGCATCAACAGAAACATGAGTTGGGCTGGATTTTGCCAAATGTCTTGATCGTATTTCTTACGGTAGCACGGTTGACCTATGAATGTCACGAAGCAGATTAACAGTGAAAAAAAGTGGTTTCCTATGTACAATCTCGGGGTTAATTTTGATACCTCACCAGTACCATGCCAATCCAAAGCAGGCTATACAACAGTTTACCTACAACATCAAATCGTTATCATATTACCCTCCCGCATTACGAATTTCCAATTGGTCAATTATAAAAATAAAAATAACAATACAAAAACAAATTAACCACAGGAATTTTACGTCCTAATACGTTGGCGTTTGAAAACAGTGTCCTGTTTTTTCTGATTGTAGGAAACTAACCTTTTTGGTAGGAAACTAGAAATTGCAATTCATGAAAACAGCTGGAATTTGAATAAACATATACAGATATCTAAAAATATTCAAACTCTCGAATTTTGTTTTACTTCGAACTATGTGATTATTTCAGTGGATTTCTCGGCCTGCTAGTTTATAATTATATGTGATTGGTAACACCTTTATTCAGTGTGTAAACAACATTTCTCAAATGTTTATTTATTCATGCGATCAATAAATTTGTAACCACATTCAACTACAATTTAAAAAAAAAAATTAATACTTTGAAAAACTGTTCTTAATCCTTTGATCAAACTTTTTACAAATATTTTAATGTAAAATCCTAAAACAGATCAATCACGCGTTTATGAAATAAAGCTAATTCTTCAAATTATTTATTACATTTATTCATTCGCAACATTTCATTGAAGTTTTAAATAGTAAGCCTACAGATGGCGCTGTGTATTATATGTGGAAAAATCAGGGAACCTTATTTAAGATTTTACGATCACAAATAGCTTAATAAGTTCAGTATTAAGTTAATTATATTCATATTAAAATATTCATTTTGACACAATGTGTGAAATTTAATATATTTTTTTATTTTCTAAAAGTAATATTTTAGTTTTTATTCTTACTTTTTATTTAGTGCATGTATCATTATTTTCTTTCATTATAAAAACAAACTTTATAGTTTATAATTCTGGTTACAATACATTACTAAAGTGGGTAAAAGAGTTTACAATACTACACACAATGAAAACAAAACAAATATTGTTGACCAAAAAACAACGAGAATATACACAAACTTAAATTAACATGGACAGAATTGAATGACAAATTGCATTAATTTGATATCATCAAGACATTTTACAAGTACAAAAACAACCCAGGTAGAATAAAAGGGTTGGCTATATAGATATATGATACCATAAAAGAGTCAGGTTATATAAAAGTGCAAATTCTGTGGTGTTTAACATCATAACGCTAAAAATTGGGTTTAGATACCAACGATAGGCCGAGAACAGATAGCTCATTGTGAAGTTTTGAGCGTAACAAGAAAACAGCAAACAAACATTATTATAAGTCCTTCAGTTTCCTGAAAATAACGAACAGCGAATCAGAATTTCCCATTTTTGACGTCCTGTCGTTTGTGTGCATGACTCAAAAACGTAATTGGTTGTAATAATGTTTCGACACCCACATCTATACGATAAACAAACAGAATGAGATGAAACAGAAGTAACAGTCCCAACAAATAAGACAACAGGGCACACAGTACATTCTCGAAGCGAATACTAAGGATAGGGAATGTTGTTAAAATGCACACTTCAGCATTAATAAACTAAAAGGACTTGCACGGTCCAATTTGAAATAAATAAACAGTGCTCTGTACATTTGAGCTGTCAGAAACGCCCTGATAGTTAACACAACAGATTCACTTAGTGAACAGTAACATTTAACCTTTGGCGTTTTCAGTTTACCATTCTCGCAACAAAAGCACGTATCATGTTTGAGTGTTGGGGAAGTTTGTACAGATTGTACCTATAAGACATCTGCCAAAATCTAAAGGCCATAAAGTTAAACCTCGTTATAAGAAAATGTTAGTGATTTTTTTCGTGAAAATTTGGTGTCGTGTCCTTTACAATGGTTGTCTTTATACCTTTTTTTTTTTTTTAATTCAGCTGCATCTTAATAAAGACACAGTTTCCTGCTCAAAACATTCCGTGACGCGGTGAACTGACTAGTTTAGGCCTAACAAGCTTAGCACACTGATGAGTTATTAAACAATATTACGTCTGTATTTTTCCTTTACCATAATGCACACTCTTAATACGTAAGCTTATGTTAGAAGTATAAAAAACAGAAGTAGAATATTTGCTAATACTGCCACTATTTAAAGATAATTTCCATACTTGAATTTTACAGAATCACTTTGCAAAGCTTTGTTCGTGATAATACAGCATATACGAAAATGCAAACGAGCTAATCCTATGAAAACAGCAGATGTTTTAATACGTTTACTACTTTTTTGTTACTACTTCATTTATTCGTTTATAAAATTGTTTATACCATATTATAACAGAAGCTTTCAACGAGACAGGCCATGTGATTAATAATCATAAAAACATGTTCCGGATGTATGTTTCAGTCTAGATTACAGACAAAACATTGTGAGTGACTAATGCGTCTTTCTAACAGTTTATAATAACCAGCGCCTATTTGTTTGAACATGCAAATAAACAAGTAATTGTACTATATGGAAAAGTTAAAGAACCGCACTAATACGTACATATAAATTTATGTACATACAACAGAAGCACGTCTTCCTGGAGTATTTAATTATAGTGTTTTAAACAAATCTTATATCATTAAATAAATTAATACTTTATGTTAAATAAGCATCTTTTCATCTCTCTGGAGAAGACATGCCTTGAAGAGTTTTTTTCTTTCCATTAGTCACTGGATATTCCAGTTAAAAGCACGTATAAATCCGTATTCTTAAGTGACTTTTTTTAATATTCAATATATCTTTCACTTGAATGTTTTATTGGCCAAAGGATGCTAATTATGAAATAGTAGAAGGGTATGCAAAAACCAACCATCTTAAGCGTTTTGGACACCGTTAAGAAATTAGTTATTTTTTACAATGAACTTCTTGGAAAGCAGTTGATTTTTTATCTTGTTTTTGCAGTTATTGTTTTAGTGTACTCTCAAGACAGCTGGTATGGGTATTAGCATTGTATTTAAATAACGTACAGAACAATGTTTCTGCCTTCTTAGGTCATCTTTAGGTTAACAAACAAACATTATTATAAATCCTTCAGTGTATTGAAAATAACAAACAGGGAATCATAATTTTCCATTTTTGACGTTCTATCGTTTGTATGCATAATTGGAAGACGTAATTGGTTGTAATAACGTTTCGACACTCACATCTATACGATAAACAAACAGAATGAGATGAAACAGAAGTAACAGTCCCAACAAATTATCTGTTAACCTGAAGATGACCTAAGAAGGTCGAAACGTTATCCTGTAGTTTATTTTAATTAAAGTGCTAATACCCATACCAGCCATCTTGAGAATACATGTTTACTTCAAGTGGGTTTCTCGTCATCACGAGTTATTGTTTTACACTTTATTTACCACGAACAGTAAATTCAGCGGAAGTCATCAAAAATTAAGGCTGAAAAAGAAAAAAAAAACGTGTTTTTTGTTCATTACTAGTCAACTAGGTAAGAATCATTTATTCACTAGAAGATCTTCGCCAACATTTCTCATCAAGATTTACAGTAAAACATAATATTTTCCAACTGGATCCCTTGTGATTCATTTCGTATACAGTGAAACAACCTGCATTATTTCTTTTCCGTCTTAAGAAATGCGGTCGTTGATCTTACAGCACACAGAATTTCTTTTAAATGCTTTCCTATTTTTATTTCACCAAGAAACCTTAAATTAAACCAGTAACTTTTTCCCCTTCAACATTTGAATGGTTTCAACCAAGTTCTATTTGTATTAAATAACAGCGTCATATCAAATACAGTTTGCTGCGATTATTTTTCGCTACTGTTGGAGGTGTGTTTAAGAAGCATATTTCCGAGATTTACTTACTTTACGAGTGTGTGTTTTCTTATAGCAAAGCCACATCGGGCTATGTACTGAGTTCACTGAGGGGAATCGAGCCCCTGATGCTAGCGTTCTAATTCCGTAAACTGACCGCTACCAGCGGTGGATCTACTTTATGAGAGTTTATTTGTAAGGAAGTTTTGAGAGGTTCAAGGCTTAGTTAATTCATATTTCATTATTATTAATCGGTTAAACCTGAAATTATTAAAGAGGTCCCTGGAGATATTTTTAACATTTCAACAATTATTCTAAACTTATTTATACACCAAATTTCTTGTGGGTCCATGACTTTGGTGGTGACAGAGTTTCTTAGATGAACCACATATTAAAATGTAAAGAAATTACCATCACCAATGTAATTACCTTAATTAGTTACTGCTGGAGTTCTCTTTTTAAATAGGCTTGGCATGGCCAGGTGATTAAGACATTCGACTCGTAATCTGAGGATCGCGGGTTCGAATCCTCATAATACCAAACATGTTCGCCCTTTCAACCTTGAAGGTTTTATAATGTGACAGTCAATCCCACTATTCGTTGGTAAAAGAGTAGTCCAAGAGTTGGCGTGGGTGGTGATGACTAGCTGCCTTCCCTCTAGTCTTACACTGCTAAATTAGAGAGGGCTATCTGCGCTAGCCCTCTTGTAGTTTTGCGCGAAATTCAAACCAAACTTAATATTTTAAAATAAATATGGACTGAACTTACGAAGGGCTATAACCGACAAAAACATAAAAGTTTTCATTAAGTGTAATATATGGTCCCTAGTACGCGGCATAATAACAAATCGGTAATTTGAGGGATAAAACATATTAACAGTAATTACAAGAGTTTACTTATGAGATAAAGCAAAGGGAAACACGTTACAATGTACCAACTACACTACACCTGTCAAATGTAGTGCCGATGAGGTCTTGCGCCTAATACCAGGGCTCGTCAGGTTGGCTGGGACATAACAGACATGGTATCGGTCATGGTGCAAGATTTGTTCTCTTTTAATCAAGTTTTTTTTTTATAAAGAAAACAAGAGGGAATCTTCAATAACCGCAAAACTTAATTTTTTTAAAAACAGGATTATAGTTCATTAATGTATGAGATTTTTTTACCCCTTTTTATTAGCTATATTTTTGTTCGCCAGCAATACCAACAGTGGGGCGCGTGTATACTCGATCCAATTTTATTACTCATCGAGATCTCAACCAGTTTACCCTCGAATTGAAATTATTTTAAGAATAAATTAATCTACGAGGCCTTGGGTACGGTCAAAAACATCAATGCAAAGGATTTGATCTCCTGAGCCTAAAAGTGTAATTAGATCTCAGATTGGACAAAATATGATGGACCTATGAGTTAAAAGTTTGCACTAGAAACACCCGGAGCTATTCTACGAGCAGCCCTACCGCGGTTAATAATCGTGCTAATAATAATAATACAGTTGTATTCAATTCTTTATTTGATGTGAGGTCGGAAGTGGGCAAGTGGATAACTTGCCAAACTGTGAATACGAAAGACCGTGATTTGCGTCTTCACATTGCTGCAAAAATGCAGTCGGCACTTTTGGCGCGTAAGTGCTTTATAAGAGTAACTGTCAAATCCCACTATTCTATAAAAGCTTTGTTTTGGAATTTCGCACAAAGCTACTCGAGGGCTATCTGTGCTAGCCGTCCCTAATTTTGCAGTGTAAGACTAGAGGGAAGGCAGCTTGTCATCACCACCCATCGCCAACTCTTGGGCTTATTTTACCAACGAATAGTGGGATTGACCGTCACATTATAACGCCCCACGGCTGGGAGGGAGAGCATGTTTGGCGCGACGCGGGCGCGAACCCGCGACCCTCGGATTACGAGTCGCACGCCTTACGCGCTAGGCCATGCCAGGCCACTATAAAAGCAGCTCAAGAGTTGGCAGTGCTTACTAGGCTGACTTTCCTCTAGTCTATCAGTTTAAAATTAGATAGTCCCTGTGTAGTTTGCGTACTTCCTAAATATAAAAACAATTTTTCGTTATCAGTATACATTTATATAGAGTTCTAAGTTGAAATATTCTGTGCTTTAAAACGTCCATACGAAAATTTTAGAAAAATTCTAAAATACAAATTGAAATTAAGTAAAGCCAGTGAGTTAAGTTAATATTAATCCGAGAAAAAAACAACAATTTTGTTTTTTATTAATTAGGCTACATATCTACTTCATTAATGAATGTCCTCAAATGTGTTAATTAAAAATAAACAGCATGTCATGTATATTCCCAAAATAATTAGTTGCCAATGTCAGGTCACGATTATAATGATGGAATTGCTACATTATAGATGGTCTTAGTGCCACCTTCTTCTGATCCATACTGAATTAATCTGATAAGTTATAATTTTAATGTTACAATATAGATACCAGCTAGAGGGAGCAGTCGGTTCTATTGACGTCTTGTATAAAATCCAGGAAGCTCTAAAGATTTGCCACTTGTTTGATTAGTACATTGGAGGGTAGTTTATAAACATGGGTGCTAACGAAGCATTAAGAAGATAACTGCGGGATAGTTAAAAATACTTGAGACAGAATTGTTTTTAGTCGGTATAGTGAATCAGTCAGTGTACTTTCGTTTTTAGTGAAGTGTTTGGATTTCTCTTTAGATGTTGCGTTACATTATACTAGGAAGCTTTCAAGAAGAAATTATCTGATTTGTTATCATTTACATGGATTGGAACCAGAATTATGTTAAGCAGATAATACTGGAACCAGAATTATGTTCAAAAGATAATTTAGAATAACCTGGCAATGAAAGAACATCACAGGACAGGACAAACATCAACAGGACAAATATCAACGATTGTGCTCTTACACTGAAACAACCAAAATAAAAAACAACAACAAAGACAGATGAAATGAGAAATTAGGCCATGGATAGACAGGTAGACAAAATGTAATCACCTGTTGAGCTATATCACTTAATCTTACCAATCCAGGTCTTTGTAAGCTCAATCCGAAATAAGTCAGATTTCTTATTAAGCTATTATTTTCACCAAACATTAAGTATACGCACCGGTTCTTCAACTCGGATTATGGAGCCACTCGATTAGATACTGTAATCACGTTGTCAGTGTTCATTAGACCAACGTGGCATTTGACATGCGAATCATAGTAGGTTCTTTGTTGACGGAATGAAAATTCTGGATAAACGACCAAAACATTGTCATATTTTGAAACGTAACTAATTTATCTCCTCTACTGGGTAGCAGCGACTTGAAGAACGTGTTGATATATTTGTAATCATATAATAATCAGAGCAATGTGACCCAGCCGGTGCAAGACGCCCTTTAACAAGCTGGAAAAATTAGACGTGTAAGTGCATGAGTGCATAAAGTGTAGCGTTCATCACGTTTTTGTCCGAGAGCTTTCGCCACAACGTGTCGCTTTCTCAACACAACGTTGCGTACATTACTTCAATAATCGAGTGCAGTACAATTACTGAACTGAAAACAGAGCTGTCAAGCTCAAAAGAATGTCTAAAGAGTTCACAATGGAACGATACAATTAGCGTAATTTAATGACATACAAATATCACTTAACAGTATCTTCTCAATCAACAATAGTCTGTGTTTTAGAGAATATCTTTAAGTTAGTGCTTTATATTTGTCTTCATGTTGTTTCTTGATACGCATTCGATGTAAAATGAATTTGTGCTGGGTAGTACAGGTATATAGAAACATTTGCGGAACACGTTTATGAAAACAACGATTATAGATGGCGCTGTATAGTGGCATTGAAAGGGGATTTGTCTATCATGTGATGGCATTAAGTAATTACGGCCGAAAGTGTGAATTTGATGTCAACGTTCATTCATTCACTTACCAATTAGCAGGACTGTTCCAACTAATCAACGTTAATTAACACTAGAACAAATAATCATATAGAACATTATGTGAGGCACGTCATTGTTGATATGCTTCCTGTTGTTGTCCAACATGTTCTATTTCGTCTGGAGTTTGTTGTTGAAATGAACAGAGGGCATATGAACATCTGGTATGACTAACCTTGGTACTACTGAATTACTAATACGAAATAAATTCACTATATTTCAAGATCATCTTGTAGCGTCACCTATGATTATTTTTTTTTATAGACGTGTTTCTTGTATCTTAATATCAGGTGGCAAAGATCTAGTTTATTTGGTTTTTCTCAGTATTTACAACGCACTATCCCCAACAGGTGTATCGAAGCCTCAATTTTACCGTTATAACTCTTCACAATTTCCACTGGGCCATCGCGCGTCAAGTGTTCTAACGCGATACGCCAAGAATAAGTTTCGACATGAACTTGAGCCAAAATGGTTCTGGGGAAAATAAGCCTATGTCTCGTGTACTTATTACAGAGATTAGGTGTATTTATAAGGCTTAACTCCTTAAGCAAGTACTCCAAGAAGGATAAAGCTTAGAACAATTTAAAGGTAAAAAATATTTGAAGACAAGTTTCAAAAGCCTAGCTTCCATGTATTCCACATCCTTCAGCTATGATATTTAACATTACATCTTCATGGCTGCAGTGTGTGGCTTTACTATGGATTACAGCCATTATAACGATTTTTGTAAGCTCCGAAATAGGCATGCACATTCATCCACGTAGATAAAAACATCAAGCGCTTCATACGTGATACGGCATTGCTTGATGAAGACGCTCCTGACAACAAAATATACAGAATTCAATCTAGGCTTATCACCGTCACATTCCAAAGCGCTTGAAATACACAAAGGAATCATATGCTTCCACCAACAGATCGGGAAAGAAAAACGGCAATACATGGAAAAGTTGACCGACTTTATTAATACTCCGAGGCAAGCTACGCTCTAGGAATCTTTCTCTGAATCGAGAAAAGTTCTAGGTGAGATGAAGAATATGAATTTGATAAGTAACGGTATAAATTACTGAAACTTACACCTTTAGAAAAAGGCAGTTTATGCGTTAAAGTGGTTGAAGAAATGAAATTCAATTTAAAATAGCATGATTCAAATTTTAAATAAGGTTCAGAAATAATTTAATAGACATATAGGTTTATTGGTAGACCAAATACGTGGAGACAAAAATATCTAGAAAATACGAAAGCTTTATAATGAGTGTTTTTCTTGTAGTAAAGCCACATCAGGCTATCTGCTGAGCCCACCGAGGGGAATCGAACCGCTGATTTTAGCGGTGTAAATCCGAAGACTTACCACTCTACTATCGGGGGACTTCTGTGTAATGATCTTAATTTCTCTTATTATTTATTTTGTTATTGCGATATCTGTATAGTAACATTACAAGCTTGAAGCAATGTAAAAAGTTAGTAACCGCTATTTAATAGAAGATATTTTTATCTATCTCAATAATGTTTTCAGTGGCTTAGCGATAAGCTTGAGAGCTTTTAATGCTAAAGTCCTAGTTTCAGTACTTGTGGGTTTGGTTTAAATTTCTCGCAGGGCTACACTAAGGCCATCTGCGCTAGTCGTCCCTAATTTAGCAGCGAAAGACTAGAGGGAGGGCAGCTAGTCATCACCACCCACCACCAACTCTCGGGCTACTCTTTTACCAAAGAATAGTAGAATTGACCGTCACATTATAACGCCCCCACGGCTGAAAGGGCAATTATGTTTGGTGAGACAATGTTCGAACCTGCAGTCCTGAGGTTGTGAGTCAAGCATCCTTACCATCTGGCCATGTCGAGCCTTTATACGTGGGGTAGACACAATACATACTCACAGCCAGCCTATTGTGTATCTTTGTACTTAAGAACAAGCAATCTAAGTACCTATAATGTAAGTGATTATATTTACAGTGCGCGAGCATGTGTGTATATGCAACATTCAACAACACGTTGTGGTATTAAAAATACGGACGCGTAAGTACAGTTCTAAGAGGTGAGCAGTTATGAACAATTGTGTTCAGAGATGCTAATTTATATGGTGATGCTATTGTGTTTTCTCATAACAGCTAATCAGTTAGTTCTATTATTTTAATTTAGCAAAGTGTTTGACAAACGGTTATGTTCGATGAAATCTCTGCATTTTAGAGAGTTTGTATGTTTTTTTTGGAATTAAGCACAAAGCTACACAATGGGCTATCTGCACTCTGCTCACCACGGGTATCGAAACCCGGTTTCTAATAGTGTGTGTTCGCAGATGTGCCGCTGTGCCATTGGGGGAGGGCATCTTAGAGAAAGAGAGAGAAAAGATACAGAAAAATAGTTCAAGCCTATCAAATATATATTTTCATCATAAATAACTTATTAAAAGATAATACAGTAAAAGAAACGATGTGTGGAGAAACCAGTCAAGCTTATGTAACTATACAGAAATATATACAACTACACGTATTATATATATACAATCAACAATATGGTAAAATGATTAATTAAACTGTGTGAATAAATAGTCATACAATAATGCATCAGATTACGTGTATATATTATACGGCTCGTGGACAAGTAATAAACAAATCAGAAAAGACATATCAGTGGTCAAGAATGTTAATTTAAGAAAAACAAACTAAAACAGATCAATAAATGCATGCTATATTTGAATCTGTAAAGATCAATAATACGACTGATATCACAGCTATTTAGAGTATTTCGATACCACAACTATTTCACTCTTCTGTTTTTAAAAAGAGTGGAAGAAAACAAAGTGGGATCCATGTTATTTCCTAAACTTTAAGATTTGTGTTTTGTGCTCAAGCGTACATTTCTGAATGTATTATCGTTCCGCTAGCAGCATTAGAAGTTAATTTGATAAATAAGTTGGTGTCTTACAATTATGTAACTGAGTAACATAACTTTATGTTTTTCTTTTCAGTTTACTCAAACGAAAGGACACATTATTTTATTTCACATACAGTGCTGGAAATTTTAGTTAAGAAAACAAAAGTGTGTTTGAAGCAACAAGCTTCCGTTATCTTGTTAAAAACATTTTTGCTTTCAGTCAGACTACGAATTAAAAGAATTAAAGAAGTCTTTAGTGAGAATAGTAAATTTTGGAAAATGATTTCTATGTAAACTGTCAACCCCATTATTCTGTTCAGAAAGGTAGACAAGTCTTTGTAGAGTAGGGTGCTATTTACTGTCTAGCTTTCCTTGGGCCAGTAGTTCAATTTAGGGACAATAATGAGTTTATGACCCGGTCGTTTAGCCTATAAACGAATACGGTGTGGTTCAAGTTGAAAGATTCCGATTTGTGATGAACTGTAATTCATAACATTTTTCAGAAACTGCATTAGGTCTTTGTTCTGTGTTTCACACTTAGTCTATTAAACACAGAACAATTATTATTGCTAACAGCTAACCCCAGATTTGGACATTATTTAAAACAGTAAAAAAACAAACTGTGACTGGAGTAATATTTTATGGGACAGCTAGAGAGGTAGGCCATAAGCTTTCTTTAATAATGTCTGTAGATTAAAATTACAAGAAGTTTTATATGTTTCTACTTTAATATTTTAAAAATAAGCACAAAGACAAAACTGGCGGTAAAACTATGTAAGATAAAACTTGTTGCTATAATACGATTATTTTACTTGTCTCACGATCAAAACAGGACAGAAATTCTTGGCCCCTTGGGCAAAAACCCAGTAAAAACACTCTACTTCCAGGGCAAACACGAAACGATAGACCGTGTGATATAGATTAATTTCCATGTTATTACAAAAAATTAAAAATTAAAAATAGGAGCAGTAAAACATATAAACATTTCCATATACATAATCCTGCTGTTACTGGGTTTTCTTATACCATTTACGATAGCATCTTTCTCTGAATCAATATTAAGAATACGCAGGATTCTACCGGTCTAGGTGCTACAAGTGTATAGAATTCTAACACTATAGATGCTTCTTTGCGATACCGTCTACGACATTTTTCTTTTAATCGATGTTACAAATATACGAAACTACATATACAAGAAAGTTTACGTGTTTCTACTTGCATACTAAAAGTAAATAACGTTTGTTTTGGGTTCAAAGCCTTCACATTCTTTGTAATGGCGAGTTTCAAGTAATCGTAATTATGTTTCTAGATTTACCTATTCAGTCTAAAAGTTTTTTTTGGAAGATCAATTCTACTGGTTCGTAAGTAGAAAGATTATTTTTAATTACCAGTGGTGTTAGTGTATTAGATCTACGTGTGACATATTCATGACATCATATATGCACACTGAAAATAGAGAAAAATAAAGTTCTTTGTGACGGGAAACGGAGGCGAGATGGGAAAGTCGTGACCCCTGTCGTAAATTTACATGCACACAGAATAAAAATTTCGTAAAGTTAGGGTTTGTATATCGCGTAATAAAAATGTTTTTCCAGTATCATATACGCAAGAGTTCCATTATCGTATGATGATAAATTCTAAGGAATGTTTAGAGCTGAAATATCCATCTATCTGGATTCGCAATTAGAATTGTTTCTGTAAGATGAAATATAGACTCGGGCTATTCAATATGATCACATGGATTAAGTAGCACAAGTAATTATGGAATTACACCCATTCTTCAGCAAAATAAGTTATATTCACGTAAGAAATATCGATACATGTACCAGAAACCTTTTGAAGTGATATATCTTAAGACTAAGTCACAAAATTATGTGATTTAGTTACACAGCTCAAGGAAATAATACAAAACCGTTTTTTTTTAAGAAAATTAAATAACTCATTATCAAGATACAAAGAATGTTGTGTCGTAAATACGCAAGTCAGTAATGGTTATATTACAAAGTATGTTAATTGCAGGATTCATGCCTAAACTACGAAGTATATTTTATTTTAATTACTCAAGTTATTGCTAAAATACAACGTACATTTTATCTCAGTTACATAACTCATTGCTAAAATACAAAGAATGTCGCGTTATCATTATAAAAGTATAAAGAATGATTAAAAATGTTCCATTATTATTTTGGACAGGTCGCCTTAATAAAGTGGTCTGTCCATGTGGTAAATATCCAACTTCTACAACCGACTGTAAGAAAGCGTTCAAAAAATAATGTTATTTACTATCTGATATAGTAAACTCGTAATATTCAGGCTGAAATCGAGAAAATGGAGTCTTCATTTCCGTTGCTCAGGAAGTAAATGGAGTCGAACGAACGGTATGTAACTGTGGCTTACTACGAAGTAATATAACTGTTCAGATTTGGTGTTCTAAGCTCTTTCGGTTAATTAAAGAAATATTTAATTTTCACATATTTACATATCTGTATTAACAGAAAATTACGTAAGATGACTTTGTCAAATATTCAGGAACAAGACTGTTAAATAAATTATTTAACTTTTTTTTTTTTTGTAAATTAATAAAATCAATGGTGATATTGCTTAGTTGAGTGTGAAACCAACAGTGAGAACAAAACAACTATCGGATGTAGTTGATAATGAACATTCTACTCCTTTGTTCAGAAGCTTTTGTCTTCATATGATCTTACCGACACATAGTAACCCGAATACTGACACTCGTTGTACCGATCTCATTAACTCCATGATTTATTTCATAAAAGATCTCTGATAAGATAAGAATATATTTAAAAACGTTGTTTACAATGAGAGGTGTGATGGTGTTGAAATAATGCTTAATGCCAATTAACACAAACTTCTTGAATGTTGAGCAACAGATATAACAACTCTCTTAAAAAATACAAATTAACGAGTTCTTAGACATTGCGCGCCCGGCACGGCCAGGTGGGTTAAGGCGTTCGACTCGTAATCTAAGGGTCGCGGGTTTGAATCCCCGTCCCACCAAACATGCTTGCCCTTTCAACCGTGGGAAAGTTATAATGTGACGGTCAATCCCCTATTCGTCGGTAAAATAGTAGTCCAAGAGTTGGAGGTGGGTGGTAATGACTAGCTACCTTCCCTCTGGTCTTAGATTGCAAAATTAGGGACGGCTAGCGCAGATAGCCCTCGTGTAGCTTTGAGCGAAATTAAGAAAAACAGAACAAAAAACAAACTTAGACATTGCAAAATAGTATTTTGTAAAACAAAATTCTTCTAGTTTTAGTAAAAGATGCGTTGGGGTTTGATCTTATTTGGAAAATGATGTGTCGAGATAATAACATCTATAGATTTTGGTTTGGTTTGAATTTCGCGCAAAGCTACACGAGGGCGAGCATGTTTTGTGAGCAAGCACAGTGTTGTGTTGGTATAACAACATTTATGGAAAACACAAAGTTTTGTGTTGGTATAATAACATTTACAGAAAACACAAAGTTTTGTGTTGATATAAATAACAAATGTAAAAAGGAACACGTGTCGTGGTGATTTAATAAGATATTTAGAGAGCACAGTACGTTCTATTGGTATAATAACATCAGTAAAGTTTTGTGTCGGTGTATTAAAATCTGTAGAGAGCACAAGATGTCGCTGTGGTGTAATAAACATTCTAGGCGAAGTGTAAAAGTATATTTCTGTTATCTGCGTTTAAATGCTTGAATTTAAAGCCCCAAACTTTACGTTATACAGTGAACAAAGCATTTTGTAAAGGAACTATAAATGTCAAAAAATTTTAGTATCAACTATACACTCTTAAACTAGATCACGTTCGTAAAATGTTTCAGAATACTTTTACGGTAAATTATTATAAGATAAAAAACAACAACAAAATAAAAATATCTGTCTGTAGTCCGGATATGCACTTTGTGTTTCAAGAAACGACAGATCGATTTATGACTGAATAATATTTGGACACATCTCTTTAGCTAGTGTGTTTTAATTCAATGTCTACCGTAGCTTCTTTGGCGAGCTCTGGGACAACCAGTAAAACAGAGAGTCGTGATCAATACGTTTGCTTTGTTCGAGTATGTGTGTATGTGTCTTTAAATATATATATATATATACATATATGTATAGCTAGATCCATAAATCAATATTGAGTCACAGTGGAACGCTGTTCTTCTGGTATTATTTTAATATTCTGTTACTTTTTTTAAGGTATATAGGGCTTTAGTATTTGGGTCTGAAGGCCATTTGAAAGAAAAAAGGTTGGGTATGGCTCTGTGTATAGCGCGAATCAACTAGTTAATGGTTCGCGTCCCGTTCGCAGTTTGTGTTGCTGATTAGCTGCCTTCCTGTACTCAGTCTACCAGCTCAAACTTATGAAGGATTAGCACAAATATTTTTGTGTAGCTGTGCGCGAATTTTCGTAACAAACGAACTAAATAAAAAGTTCAGTTTTCGACATGATTTTCGTATATTTTTTCTCAAATGCATAAAGTATGATAAACTTGACGAAAGCCAGTTTAACGTTAAATGAACTAAGTTCGTAAAAAGAAAAAAATAATCTTTAAAACTTGACTTCGTAAAATTCAATTTTAAACAACTCGGTTTAAATTTAGATTATAACTCAACTGAAACAAGTGCTAAGTTGAAGACCGACTACATACACAGTTATGATTTTAATTTATTCGATAACATATGACTTAAACTTTCATTTAAACAAAACATTGTATTAATTATATTTGTAGGTAAGTGATAAACACTTAAAGGCTAGTAAGTTGTCAATAATTTTGTTTAAAAATTACGTCAATGCATTTTTCTGAGACATAATAGTTTATCGCAAACAATGAAAATTGAACAGGTATTTTGTTTGAGTGCGTGTTAAACTTCGCGTAAAGCTACACATCGGTTATCTGCGCTAGCTGTCCCTCATATCTAAATGAATGAATGGAGTGAAGGCAGCCAGTAAACAATACCTACTGTCTACTTTTGGGCTACTCTCGTCAGACTGAATAGCAGGATTTTACCGTCACACTAATTACGCCACCATACCCCAAAAGATCGAAGCGTACGAGCTGTTTTGTTGCTGGTTAGGGTGCTTGACTCGCATTCCATGGGTCACGAGTTCAAATCACTGTCCCACCAAACATGTTCTCCTTTTCAATCGTGGTGACGTTATAATGTTACCGTCAGTCCTACTATTCGAACTATTAAAAGAGTAAACCAATAGTTGGCAGTGGATAGAGATGACTATCCTAAAAACTAACTGATTTTATAGCAATTTAGTTTGTAATGTCTTCCAAGCCCTGAAGGAGCTTGAGAGAAAACCAAGGGCGTTCAGAAACTATTGTTTCTCTTCAGCCCCGCCCCGGAATGTAATATTTTAATTATACAAGGGAAATATTTATCATATAACCATCTTGACATGTACGTTAGATACTGGTAGCTCAACTACCATGAGAGGTCAGAGTTCCATCTACCCGGGAAGCCAGTCTATCAGCCATTCGGGAAAAACTGAGACTAAAGAGTCCGAAGAAACGAAAGGCGGGAAGAGAATTGGAACACGACTGAAGTTGAGCTCGGGGTGTCCTCATCTTCAGCTCGGATGTGTTTTTGGGCTTTTCCGCCCTTCTTCACAGCTTTACAGAATACTTGTGGCGGTATCTCTAGTCTTTCACTGCTAAGTTAGGGACGGCTAGCGCAGATAACCCTCGTGTAGTTTTGGGGACGGCTAGCGCAGGTATTCCTTGTGTAGTTTGGCGCGAAATTAAAAAAACCATCTTTTCCTTTTTTTCGGTAACGATTCTCGAACCATGGAACTTTAGATTCACAATTGGACACGTTAATCCCTCTCGATTCTTCTCGGTTCACCTGAACGCCCATGCTCGTATTTTAAGTTTTCAAATCCATGTCGATTTACCTCACTCCCTTTTCCGAAGTTATACGACTCACTATCAAATTTTGCGTTTTACAAACGTGAAAGATCTAGCACAGACGGATGATCGATAAAGGTCATTTTCGCGAGATGATAAGAACTGTAAATATCCTGAACAGCTTTCTGTAATTACTACGCAAAATTCATTGACTATAAACATTAGGGTTAATAAAGAAAAAAGAACCATTCTTTACAAAATATAACTCTATCATTACTGAGTAAGTTTTACAAAATATAATTCTATCATTACTGAGTAAGCTTTACAAAATATAACTTTATCATTACTGAGTAAGTTTTACAAAATATAACTCTATCATTACTGAGTAAGTTTTACAAAATATAACTCTATCATTACTGAGTAAGTTTCACAAAATATAACTCTGTCATTACTGAGTAAGTTTTACAAAATATAGTTATCATTACTGAGTAAGTTTTACAAAATATAACTCTATCATTACTGAGTAAGTGCTTTCAACTTGAGCAATATTTAGCTCTTTGTCCTTTTTATACTATCCTTTGTAGTTTTCGTTTTCTTACACGAGGTTTAGATATTTGCTGTTCTTCTGGCACGTGGTTTTCATTCAGTACGAGCTATTGTTCCTTTTTTATTAATGCAGTAACTGTGTTTATCTTCTTTCAGACACATTAACCACGGTTGAACTGCAAGATTTTAAAGTAAACTTCCTGGTGAGGAAAGAAATAATTCGGCCTCAACCTGTTTCAGGTACAGTTCGATCAATCTAAGTAATCAAATAGAGAATAAATCAAACTGAAGTGTGAAGGCTTTTGTCACAGAAACATTGGTGTAAGACATTATGTTTTACTCAAAGTACAATTAATGCGTTAAGAATAATTAATGATACGAACGAACACTGCCGGTTCGCGAACTAGCATAATAAAGAAAAGCACAAGTTTAAGATATCACACCGAAACTTCTAAGTGAATAATAAACGAAGAATATACTTCTATATATCATACCGACATTTCTAAGTGAGTAATAACAAGGAATACAGATCTATATATTCTCAACAGTGTATTACGTGAATATTATAGAGATAGTATATCTAGTTTGTTTTTGGTTATGTGAAATAATCTATTAAAATAAATGCAAATAAAGTATCTCTATCACTATTACTGTCAAACAATTTGATACTGTGGATTCGGTAATCGTTTGTTTGTTTGTTTTTGAATTTTGCGTAAATCTACTCGAGGGCTATCTGCGCTAGCCATCCCTAATTTAGCAGTGTAAGACTAGGAGGAAAGCAGCTAGTCATCATCACTCACCGCCAACTCTTGGGCTACTCTTTTAACAACGAATAGTGGGATTGACCATCACATTATAACGTCCCCATGGTTGAAAGGGCAAAAATTTCGTGTCGCGAAATTCAAAAACCAAAACACATTTGAGCTCCTCTACATAGAAAACAAACTAACAAACAATAATAAAAAACTACGTTTTATAACTACAGGTGGCTCTGTCATTCACTTAATTTTCTCGTTAATATTTCGGACAAAAATTTCCGAAAATGTCTGTTGTTCGTCGTTACAATTAAAAAGCATTTTTTATTTGTTTACTTTAACTTTCATCGGCGCCCACTCAGGGTAGCTCAGCTGAAAGCCTGAGGGCTTATAACGCTAAAAATCGAGTTTTGATACTCATGGTAGGCTGAACACTTATGGTACGCTGTTTATCATTCTGCTTAACCACAGACAAAATTTCAGCTGATTTTGTTATAGGTATGAATCGTAATAGAGTGTAAATAACGTAAAATACAAGCAGATTTGATTACTGAGTACAAGAGGCATAGAAGGTGCAGAAAACATTAAAATATATTATTAATTACACCTTGACGAAAAGACACTGAATAAAACGCATAAACGTGTGACTATCAGGTCTGTGGCGTACACAAAGTGAAAGAAATACTAATATGCATTCTTGTTGAGGAAATAACAAAGACAAAGTGAAATTCCAACACGTGTGCTGAGGGAGTCAATGTTAATAGCGAAATAATTAAATGTTATCACGTGCTTTTAATGAGCCAATGATACAAAACAAACAAACAAAAAACAAAATTCCAAGAAATATCTTGAACATGTGAAACACATTTGTGATTGCAATCATCGTAAACAACGTCGATAATAGATTTTTACGAAGACTATATCTTCATAGAATATTTCCTTTTGAAATTTGGGAAGTTCATAATCAACCGTCTTAAGCCTGTATTGTAGTCATTTTTGCTACCGTTGACTTACTTAGAAGTTAAAAAGAGTATGACGCATACCCATAGGGCCATGTGCTTGACATATGCTTCCAATTATTGGGCCTACAAACAGATGAGAAGTCGAAACGGAGCAACAACGTATCTAACTTTCCGGTTTATTCCCATAAATCTTTCTATTGAGGCAGGGATTTGAAAGGTTAGCTCCACATTTAAATCAACCGATAATTAAAAATAGCCTTCCTTACAAATTCTCATATTAAAAAGTGCGTATTTTTACCATCCTAAACATCAGTATTAACTCTACTATTTTGTCTCCTGCTAGGCGAAAGTTCATATTAATTTAGAGTGTTTCTCGAAGCACAGTGAGAATAAAATCATTCGCCTGTTGATAGTTTATCGCGTTTGATTCAACTGGATTAAGGCTCTCTGACCTATTACTGTTTCTGAAAAACGAAATTCTGCGTCGTATGTTCACAGTTCTTCTGTCAGCTATGTACAATGTATACACAAACCTTTTTGTGTGTGTGTGTGTGTGTGTTTCTTATAGCGAAGCCACATCGGACTATCTGCTGAATGTATCAAGGGGAATCGAAACCCTGATTTTAGCGTTGTAAATCCGTAGACTTATGGCTGTATGAGAGAGGGACACATTTTGTTGTTAACAGCAAACAAAAGATCTTTAAATCTGATTCATGGGAAACATCGTCGCCAAAGCATTTCTTTAAAAATAAATTACCAAATAAGTTGTATCTCTACCGTTCGGACAACACAATACATTATCTTTATTTGATAACTTTGCAAATATAAAAAAAAAAAAAAAAAATTCAATCGCTTTTTGAATATTATGATAACATTTTAAACTAACAAGAACTTAGTGGAGTCCGTTACTGGTACAGCGGTAAGTCTACGAATTTACAACGCTAAAATCATGGGTTCGATTCCCTTCGGTGGATTCAGCATATAACCCGATGTGACTTTGTTGTAAGAAAACACATTCACACACACTTAACGGAGAGCAGCATGATGGTAATGAAATCCACAAGTCTATACAAGGTATAATAACATAGAAAATACACAGCAACACTACTAGTGTTTGTACCAGATATGATATTTAAGTATGTGGATATCAAACCACGATTGTCCCACCTATCCCAGGCTTATCTTTAATACAATACTACAAATATACGACAGGAAAGGGATAATCTGTTCTCGTTCTCACTGTATTCCAAATTATCTGTACTTGGAGTTTTCATTGTTATCCTAAGGTTTTCTGGAGTATACGTAGAAACTTTACGATACCGTGAAAATATTTCCAGTTGAGCTAAGCTAGCTTATCAATGTCAGCTTTCTAATAATCACCTTCAGGAGAAAGAAAAAAAGTGCAGAAAATTAGCTACGCAGATAGGAAAAGTCTGCCATCAAGAAGGGTGTTTTTGTAACCCAGAAATGATTTCCCTTACGGAAACTCGTGCCTTGACAAACGACGCAGAACTGGAATAAATGTTCCTGGCACGAAAGTCATAAACGTTAATAATCAATCAATACGTAAATAGCGAGTACATGCAAAAAAACTCATAACATCGTACAATTACTTTTTTCTACATTTATATCTGTTTCTCATACCTTTTCTTCCAAGATGGTTACGTATTGATTTATATAGGACTGAAAAAACAACAACAAAACATTATGAAGAGAAACTTGGCACGACTTACCCCGTTCTAGTCGTTTCTATCACATCGCTCTACATAACATTTCTTTGTAGGTTGAAAGGAACACGGGAAAGTCTCGAAACAGGTAACAAACGTCTTCTTGAAGCAGCAAAGGTGAATGTCTAATTCCACGGAAGAACCATACAGCGTTACCTCGCCAATGAACTGATAGCAGTTAACTGGGCGTTTCTACACGGTCTGATCACAGGTCTATAGGCCAAGATTTATATATGGCGCTGTCTTTGGTTCAACTGGCAACGCTTCAGGCATGACCGGTACACGAGTTTAGAAAGAGATTCACAACGACCTTCTACCCACAACATGCCAGGGTGCGTTCTGACGGCGGTGTCGCTTCTGCTCTGGTACACATTCTAAAAGCTTTTCTTCTAGCGACATCTAGTGATCTCCGGGAGAATTTAGATTCACCTTTCTTTATGTTTCTCCACAGCCTGCTCATTTCTTTCTAACAAAGGCGATTTCTGCTTACGTTTGTAATCTAGTTTCTGCTTATTATTATTATTTTTAAAAAATAAGAACACCTATATATGATATTATTACTATTTTATCATTTAAGAATAAAACATTTTAAAAAAATGTTCTGTTTGTGTGTTTACTCATAGCAAAGCCAGATAGGACTATCTACCGAGCCCAACGCGGGGAATCGAACCCCTGATTTTAGTGTTGTAAATCCGGAGACATACTGCTGTACCAGTGGCGGACTCCACCAGAGGCAAAATGTTCTGAACTAATTAATACTAATCGCAAGGTATATTAACCATTTCTTAGAGTACTTACACGTAACAGAAATAACGTTAGAAACTCTGTAGTCTAAAACTTTATGACAATATGTGGTTGTGTTAAAATGAACCTTACATTTTTGAAGACTCTTTAAACTAATCTGAAAATAAGGCAAAACAAGATATTGTGAGAATGAAAAATACCTTTGATCTACGGCTAAAAGTGCTCGACTTAAAACAATCGATTGGCGTTTGAACAGTGACGAACTTGTAAGACGTGTCTGATACTATTCTTTTTATCATGAAACGTACTGCTAAGGGAGATTATAGCGTGTGTGCTGCTATGACCAATGAAAATGGGTTTGTTGCTAAACTTTCGATATAATTTCTTTAGTGTTTATATACTTTCATACAATATAAAGGCTAGTTGAGTTATGTGGTTTCTCTATTATCCATTTGCATATATAGGCATTGCTATAGCTCATAAATAATAGTTCATATAAAGGAGCATGGTCAGGTGGTTAAGGCGCTCGACTCGTAATCTGAAGATCGCGGGTTCGAATCCCTATCGCACCAAATATGCTCGCCCTTTCAGCCGTGAGGGTGATATAATGTTTCGATCAATCCCACTATTCGTTGGTAAAAGAGTAGCTGAAAAGTTGGCAATGGGTGGTGATGACTAGATGCCTTCTTTCTAGTCTTACACTGTTAAATTAGAGACGGCTAGCCCTCGTGTAGCTTTGCGCGAAATTAAAAGACAAAGAAACAAATTATAAATCAGTATAGTGGAAATGTGTATAATTAGATGTATATTCGTGGCAGGGAAGAAGAAGAAATTCCAGCCACAATACAAACGTCCAACAAATAGGAACAAATCATGAGCTGGGCCATCATGTATTGTGTCATGATTTTCAGAGGTAGTAGCAGAAGTTTCTGTTTTGATTGTTTTGAATTTTCCGCAAAGCTACACGAAGGCTATCTGCGCTAGCCGTCCCTAATTTAGCATTGTAAGATTAGAGGGTAGGCAGCTAGTCATCACCACTCACCGCCGATTTTTGGGCTACTCTTTAACCAACGAATAGTGGAATTGACCGTCGCATATAACGTTCCCACAGCTGAAAGAGCGAGCATGTTTGGTGTGACGGGGATTCGAACCCACGACTCTCAGATTACGAGTCGAGTGCCTTAACCACCTGGCCAGGCTGGATCGTACTAGCAGAAGTAAGACCCAAATTACGTTGGGAGGAAGATGGGTGTACCATCTATCTAGCCTAAACCCAACTTTGCTAACCTTACATAATTAAGAAAAAGAAATTGAGTGCTTGTGAGTAACTTAGTTCACAATGCCTCACATTTTTACTACCTTTCGCTGTCTCCAGCGAGACGTGAAACGGCGGTTTCTCATAAGAAAAAAAAAATAACAAAACAATGAAATAAATAAAACTAAACTAAAAAAATCAGCAAAACGTAATAGACAGCAAAATAATTCTTGGAGTTAACATTCAAACCTTCAGAATGACGTTTGGACATAAATACCAGGATGTGATGTACAGTAATGTATCACAAAATACCACATAAAGCATTACTCACTTATAATCTGGCTTTGAACTGATTAAGGGAATTAACAGTCACTTGATAATGCGCTTACAGCTGAGAGTGCGGAGCATTTTCAGCTACATCAAGTCTCGAACCCTAGATCATCAACCTGCTACCTGATACGCTTATCAAAAGTGTATGTACACTGTATGCGTGTATATAAAAACATACTGGTATATATTTGATTAGATATTTTAAATTATGTCATAATAAATATAAAATAATGTCTAAACAGATTTGAAAATAGTGATTTAAACAACATTATAATATGCTCAATAAACATAATTTCTAAAAACTTATTATAAGGGATACAAGTGGAATTACTTATTCAATATTTCATATATTGTATAGATAGATCAATGTAGAGGTAGTTGTATCACCTTCCTTATGTAAGACCTTTCACTGTGTGGATCTCTTTTAGGTATATTAATGTAGTAATAGTTAAATCACCTTCCCTATATAAGACCTGCTACTGTGTGGATCTCGTTATGCAGATTAAAGTAACGGTAGTTATATCGCCTTTCCTATATAAGACCTGCTACTGTGTGGATCTCGTTATGCAGATTAAAGTAACGGTAGTTGAACCACCTTCCCTATATAAGACCTGCTACTGTGTGGATCTCGTTATGCAGATTACAGTAACGATAGTTGAACCACCTTCCCTATATAAGACCTGCTACTGTGTGGATCTCGTTATGCAGATTACAGTAACGGTAGTTGAACCACCTTCCCTATATGAGACCTGCTACTGTGTGGATCTCGTTATGCAGATTACAGTAACGGTAGTTGAACCACCTTCCCTATATAAGACCTGCTACTGTATGGATCTCTTTCAAAGCATTGTAGATCCAAATAGTACCATGGAATAATGAAGGGCTGGGAGCTATATTTATAATATTGGTTAGGTTTAGTACAGTAATACCTTAACATCCTTGTATTTATGTTCAAATGTCTTCAAGGACAGTTTTACTATATCCTCATTGTGATAATGTATTCTATTTTTTTTGCTGTTTTTTAGTTTCATTTGTTTCACTTTTTGTTTTTATGAAGTATTCTTCCTACATTTAGCTGCAGATTAACAAAAGGTGGTAAAGATGTGATACATTGCGGGCTCGAGCACTCACATCTGTTCTTACGAAAAATCATGTGAGGTCGGCGAAGTAATGATGAAATAAATAAAACTAAACTAAAAAATCAGCAAAACGTAATAGACAGCAAAATAATTCTTGGAGTTAACATTCAAACCTTCAGAATGACGTTTGGACATAAATACCAGGATGTAATGAGTAATGATGTATTTCAAACATAATTTGGATCTGACTTCCACCAATATCTCCAAAAACCTTCAAAAATTAAAGCTCAGTATTGATTACATAGAAACACAGAAATACATGTATAAAGAGAATGACATGTTCATTGATTTGATTTCTTTGTTAAAATAACTACTTATTTCAATTCAAAAATACAATAACAGTAACTTGTACAGAAGATAAGTTTTGATTTATAATGATTATAAGTTTCAACCCATATTAAGCGGTTACTACGAGGCGAGAGTTACATTAAAAAGTAAGATGAACTCATGACTTACCTTCTGTAAAAATTACTGTTATTGTGTGTCCAATAAGTTATTCAGTTCAGTAAATTCCTCACTAAGTATTAAGTAATTATTTTATGTTTATTCAGTGAATATAACAAATTATCATAAGTATTCAGTTTATAATATAAGCAGTTACAGGCGCACAAACTCACGCGCTTTTAGCTAAAATAAATAGTGCATGTAATAATTTACCACAGTTTTCACATATCTGAGCTTTCGTGATTTTTCTTCTTCAAACAAAACTTATTTCTTTGTGTAAATATATGTGAGAGCTTATCTGTGCTTGTATAGCACTTTCTTTTGTCAAGGCCCTGCATGGCCAGGTGGTTAAAGCACTAGACTCGTAATCTGAGGGTCGCGGGTTTGAATCACACCAAACATGCACGCCTTTTCAGCCGTGGGGGCGTTATAATGTTACGGTTAATCGCACTGTTCGTTAGTAAAAAAGAGTAGGTCAAGAGTTGACGGTGGGTGGTGATAACTAGCTGTCTTCCCTCTAGTCTTACACTGTTAAATTAGGGACGGCTAGCGCAAATAGTCCTTGTGTAGCTTTGCGCAAAATTCAAAACAAACCAAACCAATCAAAATATTTGACAATATCACGTGATAGCACAAACTATTTGGGGTGGTGAATACTGTAGACAAGAATGCTGTTTTACTTTGTATTTATGACGAATGATCACGATAAAAGAACCGATTGTTCTGATATTGAATTCAAAATATAACAGCCATTATACACAAATATAGAATATATGTATAAAATAATGAAATCGTTGTACACATTTGAATGTTTAAATTACAAACATAGAACATGTCTATAAAATAATAAAGCTTTTGGAACGTTCAAAATATTTACTCCAGTTATGTTGATAACGAAATATTAACAAATTGTTCACATTCGTAAATAGGATTGTGCATAATTATTTGTATCCTTACATAGTCTTTAAATATTTTAAAATGTTTTATACGAAAAATACGAGACATTTTTGATATCCTTTACTAGCAAAAATAAATATCTATTTCACGAGAAATATAAAATACTTCGAATGGTTAAACACAGGAAAAATGATATAGACCTGTACTGAAAACATAATTAATGCCCCATCTCCGGCTGGGTCAGCAAAAAGTTTCTAAACATAAAATGCTAAAATCCAAGGTTCGATTCCCCATGGTAAGCAGTGGACATGTAAGCCTAGTTTAACTTTGTTCTACCATCAGACCATCAGCATTAACATGATTTGTACATGCACTGCATTAAAAACTACAGGATGACGCAAGACTGGTCATTAAGTGTTCGATTTAATGTATAGAACGAATCATTTCTTGTAACATTAAGTCTTCCACAAGTAATACGACAGGGTAAATGAGATTAAGTACATTTAATATTATTATCTACACTGTACTCCGAGAAAAATAAAATAAAAATTGCCATAATGTGTACTGCTAGCGAGAATGGGTAAATTTTGTTTAGGACAATGTCATATTTTTAACCCGCAAGCCAAATCAATACAAAGAAATTCACGAAACAGAATTCGTATCATAAATCACTAGATAAGATAATTTTTGTTTTTTTAAATCTAAGATTAGGGAAGAAATGATGGTACCTTAAAGCAAGTAAATACATATAACGTACAAACGTTTTGGAATACTGGAAATAACACGCTAGAAAATCCACGGAAATAATTTCCACAGGAGAACTCACAAAAGGAAACCCTAGCGTAACGTCCGTTTTGTTCTTTAGGGTGAGTGCATTATCACGTAGTGTCTATTTCAACACCGTAAAGTACGTCAGGTTTCTTTCAGCATAACGGTATTTCAGTACTTGGAATGCGCTTAATGAACCCAAGAACAATTTGAACCACGGGAAACGTGATAACAGCAGAATAAACCAAGACGAGTAATCGTTTAATGGTGGCCAGATCGTGGACTTTTAGGGTTTTAATATAACCTTGCATGATTTTCAGCTATTGAACAGAGAAAAGACAGACAACCAGTGGTATTCGTTACAGGAAGAAAAAATGCTTTGTTCGGTTTTGAGCTGATTAAGGAGATTAGCCACTACTTTCATAGCGCGCTTACAGCTGAAGGTGTGAAACAAGTTCAGCTACATCAGGTCTCGAACTGTGGATCGCCTGGTAGGCTTATCACCAGGCCAAGACCGACTTACACAACAATAACGGTCTTCATTGTATAATTTACCTCTCTAGTCAAGAGGTGGCGTTTTACTCGTGATTATAAACGTATAAATTAATAAACTACGTTATGTGAAGATATACACACAGGTACATTTCAATATTTATTCTGTACATTTGACACATATAGATACACTCATGTGCACACACGCACACATATACATATAGATACACCCATATACATATATAGCCCAATTGGTAAAGTGGTATGTCTGCGGACTCACTGTGCTAGAGCCCTACTTTCGATACCTGTGGTGTGAAGAGAACAGACAGTCCATTGTGTAGCTGTGTACTTAATTACAAATAATTAATCAATATACATATATTTATTTATTATCTACACTTTATATATATATACATATACATATAGACACACCTATGTACATATATTTATTTATTATGTACACTATATATTCACACACACAAACCAAGAGTAAAAATGTGTAATAACGTTAGTGACAGTGTGTCTCCGCGTATCATATACGATAATATTCGTGTTGTACAGGGTTACATAGTGAAGGCGAGAGTTCCAATTTAATTAACCTTTCTCCGTGATCGATACGAACAGTTGTTCTACTGTATATGTAATCCGTCTTTAATCCGGAAGTTCCTGATATAGTTTGTATTTCGCGCAGAGCGGTGCCGCTCGGAGTAAGCCTAGAGGGTGTTGATAGTTATTAATTTTTTTACTAAAATGCTCATGTTACCTGAGAAGATGCTTCTCAAATCAAAACGCAGAAATGTAACAAATGAGCAGCTTACGCAAATGTCCGTCAGTTAATTGAATTCGGATTTAGTTTCTATTTCACTGATTTATCATGCAAATAGCTGAGAGCTGAGCGAGCGTATATAATAAATCAGTACATGAACTTAAAGAAAAGAAGCAATCATGAGAACATTAATGAAGCGAATAACATACCAGTAAACAGCGTACAAAGTATAAATTTTATTTCGCAAGTTTTGTATTCTTTCAGAGATTTCCTATTTTTGTTGTTGTTCATATGTATGATTGTTTGTTTGTTTGTTTTGAATTTCGCGCAAAGCTACTCGAGGGCTATCTGTGCTAGCCGTCCCTAGTTTAGCAGTGTAAGACTAGAGGGAAGGCAACTAGTCATCACCACTCACAGCCAACTCTTAGGCTACTCTTTTACCAACGAATAGTGGGATTGATCGTTACATTATAACGCCTCCACGGCTGAAAGGTCGAGCATGTTTGGTGCGACCGGGATTCGAACCCGTGACCATCGGATTAGGAGTCGAACTCCTTAACACGCTTGGCCATGCCGGGCCCCATATATACGATCCAAACGAAAAGTAAACTAAGCAATTGGTTTAGCTTTTTTCTTGTATACTTAAAACTCATAGATGGAAATCTTAAGTTTGCTTGAGAAGTTATATATGTGGTTATATTTAGATGAAAATCGCTTCTGACAAGACACTTTTAATGAATAAGAAAGTTGAATATAAAATCACTAAACTTTGGAAATGAAAATATAAAAACAGACACAGATGTCGCTTAGTTTGTACTATGAAGTGTCCAAGCAGATATGCTCTAAACGGCCAGGACTAACGTATAACCATTCCTGCTGTCCAGAGAGAGGGCAACCAGCCACAACACCTGCTCTTCTGATCAGAGAGAAGGTAGCCAGTTACAACACCTGCCCTACTGTCCAGAGAGAGGGCAACCAGCCACAACCCCTGCTCTACTGACCAGAGAGAGGGTAGCCCGCCAATAACACTTACTGTCACATACATTCTCAATTGAAAGGGCAGAGTTCAGCAGTATTATGTTTCGATTCACAGTCAGGCATGCTACAACTAAGTTACTTCAAGCCCTTAAAAACGCAGTTTTCAAAACACGATCAATTCTGAGCTATGATCTTGAACAGATATATCTATCTGTAGATATTTTATCATACGTATTGAATACATTTAAACACACTTTTTGGTTTGTTTTAACGAGAAAGTGTACCCAAAACCTTCAGCGGAGGTCAGTTATCCAAAGTGAGGTTTCCAATTCCATGAGGAGGTAAGAAAAAGTTTTACCGACAAAACTTCGCCGTCCCTTTAACACTGAAACTTGACTTTATTGGAATGAATCTACGGGTGTTCAGGGTTTTAGCTTTGATTTGAACAAAATTTATCTACAAATAATTCAACATTTTTAAAGTAATTTGGTATATTGTACCGTATTTGCAAAAGAGAATTACAATTGTTTGACACAGAGTCACGAGAAAGAAATATTTTAAATATAAGTTGTTACAACATGTTAAACAAAGAACCATAACAGAAGAAGTACACAGTTTGGTGAACTAGTGTTCTGAGGCTGTTCTTATGCATTTCACTTGTGAAATATAAAGCAATACCTATCAATTATCTGTTCTTAGATGGTGGGCAAAAGAACTGGTGAAAATAGATTAAAAAGTCTGTGAAAGAAACGAACTTACAGTCGTAATGAACAAGTAAATGAAACAGTTCTTAGCGAGTGAGACGAATCTCTTCGATATAACTCTAACAAGTCACTCCAGTCTCTTGTAGAAAGGTTTAAGCAAGACATACCATTCTTTTTCGAAACAGCTCTAAGCAAGACAAACCAGCCTCTTTGAAATACCTTTAAGCAAGACATACCATTCTTTTTCGAAACAGCTCTAAGCAAGACAAAGCAGTCTCTTTGAAATACCTTTAAGCAAGACATACCATTCTTTTTCGAAACAGCTCTAAGCAAGACAAACCAGTCTCTTTGAAATACCTTTAAGCAAGACATACCATTCTTTTTCGAAACAGCTCTAAGCAAGACAAACCAGTCTCTTTGAAATATTTTTAAGCAAGACAAACTAATTTATTGAAACAACTTTAAGTAAGTTACGCCATTCTCCTCGAAATAAGTTTATGCAACTGACACCAATCTATTGGAAAGAACTTTAAGGAAGTCACACCAGTTACTTCAAAACAACTCCAAACAAGTCACACAAATATTTTCAAAACAGCTCTAAGCAAGTCACACCAATCTCGTTGAAACAATTTTAGGTAAGTCACAGCAGTCTTTTCGAAGCAACTATAAGCAAGTCACACCAATCTCGTATAATTTATTCAGTGTTTCGAATATTTCTAATAATTTGTTATTCGCATAGAGAATAAAATTGCAATAAAGAGTTTTAAGGAGAGAAGAAAGCGAGTTTTTACAACATTTTAATAGTGATTGATACCTTAAGGTTTAGTATAATCTGTCATAGAATGATATAAAACTACTGTACGTGTTGGAAATGATATTACAGTATGTAGGTGTAGGTCCAATGTAGTTTCTGTTATATTTGTCTTTTCAAGTCGTTGTTATTGTAGAAACCGAAGATTTGTTGAAAGGTTTGCTCTTTTAAGCTAATAAAGTATAATAATCATTCAGATTTTCACTCCTTCGTACTAGGTTTGCTTACATTTGACAGCACACACACACACACACACAAAGGAATGTTGGTATATTTTTTAGTACTCTAGGTGAAGACAGACGGTTACAAATTACACAAGGTTTCGTCGAAAGGTGATCCTAGCTTGTATTTATTTTTACTAATAATCGCTGACAACGCAAATCTGAAAAACCAGCCGTCTCGCGCCTCAGCTTATGTGGACTCCCCACCAAGGTGCTGTGCGGTAGCGTTCCAAACTGTACACTTCCAGTGATCCCCTCGTGCGTAACAGCGCGGTGAGTCACAAAACACGAAAACTTTCTTTCTAACATTTTCTTAGTATCAGCAGGACCCTGAGGGCAGGGGTTGTTATCTTCAGATGTCCTACCACTACTGTTCAGTACACCGACTGTCCTTTAAGGTGTACGTTAAATGTAGGTTTCACTTGATAAAAACAACCTTCAAGATTAACTATTTTTACTGATAGCCCATAATGACTATGAAATATTTCGGCTTGAGTACAGCGGATGGTATCTGTGAAAGAACAGTGGAAAGTCTCCAAACGATATGCCCCTCTTTTACCACATATCATATAAACGTTATGCTAAAAATGTCTCTTATCTGACCTATTTTATATCCATGAGTCAGAGAAGCAGAGTGCCATCGAAAGACGCAAATATAAGTGGTGTTCAGACGAAAGTCTTGTTTCACATGTGATACGGTACCAAACCAATAACTTATAAATAGCCGTAATAAGTAAAGTTCAAGAAACAAGCGCATGCGCACACGTGTTATATAAACATGTTCTTTATCCACTGCGGTTGTTCCTATAATCCTTACAACCATCTAATGCAAAAACTCGCTAACAACTTGAGTCTTGTATTGTTGAACAAGTCATTTCGAACAGCCCGGCATGGCCAAGCGTGTTAAGGCATACGACTCGTAATCTGAGGGTCGCGTGTTCGAATCCCGGTCGTACTAAACATGCTCGCCCTTTCAGCGATGGGGCGTTATAATGTAACGGTCAATCCCACTATTTCGTTGGTAAAAGAGTAGCCCAAGAGTTGGCGGTGGGCGGTGATGACTAGCTGCCTTCCTTACACTGCTAAATTAGGGATGGCTAGCACAGATAGCCCTCGTATAGCTTTGTGCGAAATTCAAAACAAACAAACAAACAAAGCATTTCGAATATTGTTTTCAAATCTTTATGAATTTCAAGTGTTTTCGTGGAATAAGCAAGATAACTTAATAACTTCTACTTAAAAAGGTATCCCAATGACATAGTTTTAATACTTTGATGCCCAGATAACTGTTGAGTAGCTTTGTACTTAACTACAAACACACACACAAACTACGTAAAAATCGCAAAAGAGAAACTTCACAAAAGAGAATCCGTTTCCACCTACCATAACTGAGTCCAAAGAAAAGGTTTTCTCTTTGGAAAACGAAAATATTCTGATGTACGAATTGAATTGTATCATTGCCTTTTTTCTTTCAATTATTGGCCCCGGCTTAGCCAGCAGGTTAAGGCGCTCGACTCGTAATCCAGGGTCGCGGGTACAGCGGTATATCTGCGGATATACAACGCTAAAATCAGGGGTTCGATTCCCCTCGGTGGGCTTAGCAGATAGCCTGATGTGGCTTTGCTATAAGAAAAACACACACAAACACAGTTATAATGTGACGGTCAATCCCACTATTCGTTGGTAAAACAGTTGCCCAAGAGTTGGCGGTGGGTGATGATGACTAGCTGCCTTCCCTCTAGTCTTACACTGCTAAATTAGGGACAGCTAGCGCAGATAGCCCTCGTATAACTTTGCGCGAAATTCAAAAACAAACTTTCAGTTATTTCTTATTAATAGGGAAGTGAACGTATTGGGGTGGTTATTAATCACTTCATTTAAGATTAACTTTTGATTCAGTGCTGCCAACGGATACGTTTGTTAACATTTTGAATTTATACGTAGAAGAAATAATGAGTAACTAGCCAATTAAGGAAAATTTTCACCAACACGAAATTTCCGTGAGTTTGTAAATAACTAACATCAGCCTCGACTCTGGATATAGAAATTCAAATAAGGTTCCTTAAAAATAAAATTGTTTTGAATTTCATTATTTTTTCATAAATATAGTTTTAACTAAAGTTCTGCATCTATTTATATATCTGTCTGTCTGTCTCTTTTTATAGAAAATCAGATTAACCATGACATCACAATTAAATCTTCGGTTTCTTGGAATAAGTAAGAAATTATAAAGCACTTACCATGTATAAAATGTTTGATTTCAAAGTTTGTTTGTTTTGAATTTCGCACAGAGCTACACGAGGGTTATCTGCGCTAACCGTTCCTAATTTAACAGTGAAAGACTAGAGGGTTTGTTTTGTTTTGAATTTTGCGCAAAGCTGCACAAGGGCTAGCTGCGCTAAGACTAGAGGGAAGGCAGCTAGTCGTCGCCACCCACCGCCAACTCTTGGGCTACTCTTTTACCAACGAATAGTGGGATTGTCCGTCACATTATAAAGCCCTCACAGCTGAAAGGACGAGCATGTTTGGTGCGACGAGAGTTCGAACCCGCTACCCTCGGATTACGAGTCGAGCGCCTTAACCACATGGCCATGCCAGGATGGTCGAACGTGCCACAAAACTCCTGTTTCACACGACTCACAACAAGATCTCTCTGTCAAGTACGTCAACTATTAACAAAGTGGAAAAAGTATAAACACAGTTGCCTGAGCTGTATCTCATGTTTTCTTGTTTCTATTGACAAAATCTAAAGAAAAGTTATCTAGAGTAGGTTATCTTTATATTGATTTCGAACTGAGGAAATTAAAGTAGTTGGTTGATTATATATACACACATTAAAAATGTTTATGTACTATATATATATATATGTAAATATTTTATAAATTATACATACAAATTGAAATATTTTATGGAGCATATATACATTAAAATAGTTTATGGACTATATATACACATTAAAATAATTTATGGACGATATATACACATGATAGAGAGAGAGATAATTAAAAATATTAATGAAATCTTCATTATGTCTTATGATAAAATTTTTTGAAAATTTGGACATCAAATAAAACGGAAATTTCGGCAGTGTAATGCTAATTATATAACATTCTGTATGCTAAGCACATTTTGATTTTAAGTGTTATCGTAGTCGCTGTGTTCAACATATCCAAAGCTCATCCAATATAAGATGAAACACCAAATAACAATACTATGTTTACAAGCGCCACCAAATGATTTGAAAGTTCTTGGCCTTGTCACTTAAGCATTCGATGATGTAAAAGCTGTTACAGTAGTTACAACCTTTGTGTCTTTAGTCAGCTGGAATCAGTGTCAGCTTATTTCTGACGTTTGTCAAGGATGATACGGTTAGTCAGCCAGCGTGAAGAACTGTTGTTCAGACGTTTGGTATCTTAATCAAAGACATAAGTTGCTAGTCAGTTCATCTGTTGTGTACGAGTTGTTTGTGTCAACAGTTAGCAGATAAACCAAAAAGGTTCGTGGAAGATATGCAAAGCCAACAGTTCCAGATCAACTTACTGGATCGTGTTTGGTTACTTGGCATGAAAATTGCTTTAAGTTTCAAAGGAGAGTAAAAATACCCCGGAAAGATGTAATATCCTGGCGAGATGGTGATATTAGGCAGTTCGATTTGTGCTGGTTGTTCACAACCTTTCAAATTCGACGACATTTTTGGACGTCTATTTTATTTTGAACTTAAAATTTGGTGTTTTGTTGCTGTTTTTTTTCGCAACACATCTTTTTTTATATATATTTAGTTTGTTCCCTGTTCTGTAAATACTTTTTCAAAATAGGTATTCAAATATGGTAGATTCTTCAAGAATAAAAGAAAGCGATCTAAATTGACAATTTACTCTAGGGTTGAGGTATTCCAATAGATCCTTAGAATTCGTGAGTGTTTTATGTGTATTTATCATCAACAATATCGTTATTTCTGGAATGAAATATCTCAAAATTAAATCAAAATTATCTCACCATCTCTGAATTAGAGACAAGATTACTTAAATAAAACGTTTCATATAGTGTTCGATGTTTCAATACAAATTTTTGAAAGTTTTCTATCGACAAATCCTGGTTAAAACTTTTACTCTAGATTGAACATTGAAATGTTGTAAGCAGGGCTGGGCTATTAAGACTTCTGTTCCTAGTACCATTACGAAAGCCACAACTGAAACAGATAGTGAAAGCATTTATTCTCATTAGGTTGCCTAAGTTGCCACCAAAATATTTGCTTATTAGTTCGCATATATGTAAAATAATAATTGTGAAACAGGGGCCGCTCAAAAGTAAATCCAAAAATTACATAATTTATTTTAGTTTTGCGCAACGCCATACGAGAGCTGTTTGTTTGTTTTTTGAATTTCGCGCAGAGCTACTCGAGGGCTATCTGCGCTAGCCGTCCCTAATTTAGCAATGTAAGACTAGAGGGAAGCCAGCTAGTCATCACCACCCATCGCCAACTCATGGGCTACTCTTTTACCAACCAATAGTGGGATTGACAGTCACATTATAATGCCCCCACGGCTGAAAGAGCGAGTGTGTTTGGTACAATGGGGATTCGAACCCTCGACCCTCTGATTACGAGTCGAGTGCCTTGACTACTTGGCCATGCCGGGCCTGTTTTGTGGGACGGGGATTGAAACTCGCGACCCTCAGATTGCGACTCATGCATCCTAATTACCTGGACATTTTATTACTAGCATCATGTGATCATCAGTGAGAACATAATTAATAGGGGAATATATCAAAAACTGCTTTATTAAACGATTTAGCTTTCCATTTTCTAATATACTGATTTTGTTTCAATGTCTTTTCTGACCAAACGAATTTTTGTTTTAAAGAAGTTCTTTTTTATATTGCTACAGATAGTAGTAAACCTTTCAATCATTGGTCTATCGGTTATCCAATGGTAGGACATCTTTGTAACGGCTATAGAGTTTCTTATTTACATGTTAATTCTTTCATATGAAAATGGACGTTTCATATAAAATGAACTAAAGATAGGCGGGCTACAGTTTCTATCGTCGACACTTTGTTGTAATTGATAAAACAAACTCATCGGTTCAGATGTTATATAGCATTCCACATTAATTTTCTTCTTGCACGAATGACAGGTTTTGTAAACGCAACATTTGTAGCAACTCAATAGCATTCGTAAATAGAGAACAAAAGGCTTGTCCTATAAAACCAACACGTCTTATGTACATATCCACAGTTGACATCTGAGTTACAGAGTTTCAAGTTTCTCGCCTAAGGTACTGGCGGGATTCGGTTTGATTATAATAACGTTTTAAATTGTGTAGTGACGTGGTAAATTTCCATGAAAAACTTTGGAGATTTGTCAGCATTCTGTTATAATATAGAATGTAATTGTTTCGAACACAGACATGATCTCAGTGGAAAAGCACTGTTCAATTATGTTTCCTGTTTTCGTTTCAGTATGTCTGTGAAAATGAAGTGTGCCTTTTCTGTAAATTCTTGCACATGATTACTAAATTTCAAATCGTCTTGTGACCCAGTAGGTTAAGAAGATGGTGATGCACTTGTCGTGTTATGGCCACTTTTCATTCCAAAAACAGCTTCGGTCATGAACTTTGAACCTCAAAAGGTGGTTTATTGTGTTTAAAATTCACCAAAGCGGGCATATTATGTTCCTAATGGCCCCCACCTACAACTAGTTACCTGCAGACAACAACGTGTGAATCTACCCAATAAGATACGTTACTCTCCAACCCATACGCACTTTCAGCTGACCTTCATGTTGCTCTTGACTTGTCGTGATCTTTATAAAGATTCATAACAATAACGACGCTTTGAAAGCGAGATTAAATCATCTTATGATGAACTAGCTTTTAACGTACGTATAAAGTTATGCTAAAAAACTCACGTCCGCTCTATGGTACAGCAGTAATGCATTTTTATCCTCACAAACATGTAATTCAATGTTGACCTGTGATTCGGAAATGCTCGAGCTGTCCGTGAAACCATCGGATTACTATCCTTGTAGCATAAGCCGTAAACTCATAATGAATACTCGGGCTGCTCATAACAGAAAACTTACTACCCATTATCTTCCACCTTGTCCCTTAACACCCGTTTCAGTTCCCCAACCTCGAAAACACGAATTAAATTGTACGATCTCACATGTAAGGCACTGGAGAACAGCATTGCTATATCTGGCTATAGCTATCAATTCCGTTTCCGCTGAAGCTAAGAAATAGAACGACCAAAGAGCGGAATCCAGATATAAATAAATTTCTTGTATCTTTGTGATGTGATGCTCGATCCACTAAAGGAATATTAGTGACAAGTGAAGGTTTACTGTAGTTTATAATCCTTCATACGAGCAAAATTATGTCTTAGTCGTTTGTTGTTTTATATTTAAGCTTGAAGCTACACAACAGGCTTTCTGTACATTGCTCAGCACGGGTATCCAAACCCGGTTTCTAGCATCGTAATTCGGCAGACATACCGCTGTGCGACTAGGGCGCTTTAGTTGGGCTACTAAGAATAAAGCAGCTAGAATCATAATTCAAATTTAAAAGCACTTTTCGTAATTAATTAAGAAATGCGTATATTTTTAGTAGAAAATATAGATAATTATTTTCGAGATTGCTTATCATCTTTGTAACCAGGCTTGGACTATACCTACCCCCAGTGACACAGCGGTATGTCTACAGATTTATACTGTTAGAAACCGTATTTTGATACCCTCTGTGGGCAGAGCACAAATAGCCCTTTATGTAGAATTGTGTTTAATAAGAGACATCAACTATTTTAAAACACCAGTTTAGAATATACGTATTTACAGAGCCGAATTTGAAGGAGGGGAAACAAACGGAGGTAGTTGCACTGGACCCTTTGAATCGAAGACCCCCAATATAAGATAAAAAAAACAAACAAACAACATAATGAAACATGTCACTCTGACACCAATGAGTTCAGTCTTATAAGATTAGTCAAGAAGACGAATTTACTTGCTTTTAATAGTGGTGCACAAAAACACAGACATGATCTCTGTGTTTTATTCTAAGAAATACAATGGTACTTGTAAAAGAAAAACACATTCCAAGGCGAAGTTACTAATAAAAACGATAAATTAGAAATATCATGTTATTTTGTAAATATTTTGTCGATCTTTCAACAAACGCATTCGTTATCGTTACTTTCTAGTTATTACAAAAACAGCAGCGAATAATTAAAATTCCCTGGAGTGGATGACAGAAGGTTTGTAGCAGTTTATTCACGATTTCGTTTGATACAATAAAGCGGTAAATAAAGTAAAAATAAGCTGGGTGAAAAATAGTAGGAAGTTAACAGTAATGAGAACAACGAAACTAGTTCTGGTAAATGTAAAATAATATACATAAATCCAAGGTTCTAATCTCGCATTGTTGTTTACATCACATGTCACATTAATACGTCGTTCAGGTTGAAAGTAACCAAAAACCACACATATTTCACTCGCTCTCTCTCTCTCTATAAGGGATTATAGAACATTTAATGTTCTGTTTTGTTTATTTGTTTGGAATTAAGCACAGAGCTACACAGATGGGGATCGAAACCTGGTTTTTAGTAATTTGAGTCCACAGACATACCGTTGTGTTAATGGGGCAGAGGAGGCAAATTCAATGCTCTGACAAAAGTTTTAAACAGGATGTGCGTGTTCTAATTGGCCTGGCATGGTCAGTTGGTCACTAGTTCGAATCTCCGTCTCACCAAACATGTTCGCCCTTTCGGCCATAGGGGCGTTTTGATGTTTCAATCCACTATTTGTTGGTGGCGTTGGCGGTGGGTGTTAATGACTCATTTGCCTTCCCTCTAGTCTTTCATTGCCAAATAGGGACGGCTAGCGCAGATATCCTTCTTATAACTTTGCACGATATTCAAAGTAAAATAAACCAAGCGTTCTAGTCGTATGTTTATGTAGTAAAAACACCAACGTTGATTCAGACAGAACGAAACTTGACCTCTAACTCAGAAAATTAGAACTTTGATGGAATGAACACACCAATTTACTGAAAAGAGCAGGTAACAATGCGCAGAGAAACCTAGTGTTAAGATCTAAGAACAACAAAACTAGCTAAACGCTGAGTGAGATGTAATAGTTGTGGAAAGGGGAAATCAGGTTGTTTATCTGAGGAAATAAGATATAGACAAGAAAAACTAAGAACCTCGATGAACGAATTAACCTTTTAATTAAAAATTAACAATGTGGGATTTGTATTTTTGTTCCGAGTTAAACATGATAGGTTACCGTATATACAAAACTATAGGTAAAACTTATGACGTGGCATAGAATCTATAATTAAGAAATAACACGATTTTTCTATCATGTATATTTTATATCTTGTTAAAACAAGAGATAAATAATCCTTAGTGAGTGACTTCTTAGTAAGAAAACGTGAAAGAATAAACATATATCTTTAGTTTAGAAGCAATTAATTTAAAACTAAACCACTTTAATCAGTTTATTAATGCGTAAAAAAATCTGTTTTTTTTCTTTCTTTAAACGCTTCGGAGTGAAGGTATTTATTCTACTTAAACTAAATCCGGATTTTAGCAGCTTTAACACTGGAATTGTTTAGCAGGCAAATAATTTGGTTGTGAAAGGGAATGAGAATTTGTTAAGAGTAAACGACAGAGGGCTTCTCTTAATTTATTTATGATTTCATTAGGTACAAAAGTAATAGAAACAATTTATTTATGATTTCATTAGGTACAAAAGTAATACAAATAACACTTCCCGCAGTTTGCTTCTTCTAAATTTGACATACAATATCAGCAGAAAAGAAACAAGGAATAAATGATGTCCTGCAAAATACGAGCAGCTAAGGTTAGAGTAGAGTAGCCTGTTGTCAAGTAATAGTGATAAAATCACCTATTTTGTCTCAAGAGGCTATTTCAGAATAATGTAATGATTTGGAAAGAATTCAAAGAGGGGTGTAAAGGAATTTTAAACTGCCTTATAAGACCTCGTACTTACTACAACTTTCACAAGTGCTTTTTCATCACGAGAGCTTAAAATAAGACAGAAACACATTGGAAGGTTAAAACAAATTGACTCGTTCTCAGTTAGTGTTTGTTTGTTTTGAATTTCGGGCAAAGCTACACGAGAACTATCTGCGCCATCCGTCCCTAATTTAGCGGTGTGAGGCTAAAGGGAAGGCAGTTAGTTATCACCACTCACAGCCAACTCTTGGTCTACTCTTTCACCAACGAATAGTGGGATTGACCGTAACTTTATAACGCCCCCACGGCTGAAAAAGGCAAGCATTTTGGTATGATGGGGATTCGAACCCGCGACCCTCAGTTTGAGAGTCGAGCGCCCAAACTACCAGGTCATGTCGGATTACAATTAGTGTTTGCAACATGTTTTTTTTTTCCAAAATAATATTCTCTAAAACATAATAAATACTAAAATATCAAAAAGGACAATAAAAAACAATCTTATTACTGGGGTGCGTTTTTTAATCACACGTGTACAAATCAAACATGCACGCAATTACTCATATATATACGCATGTGTATATTAATGTTCTAGTTATTTATAATTAAATATTTCCATCACTAAAATTATCTCCTCTGTTTGGAAACATTAATATTATAAGTTCCTGCCTGTGCAGTATGTAATGCAGTCAATAACAAAGCGTTTCTTTGGAATATCCAATATCCCATCATCACGACAATCCTACCACACCCTGAGGTAAAGTTCTTCTTTTATGAGTTGAATAAGAGAAAGTGATGACAATAATCTTTATAGAAATGACAGCCCCTTGAACCCCAACTTATTTCCAACATGTCCAAAAATTAAATACCTGAGAAAATAATACGATATCCTAAAAACTTGCTGAAGCGGCCTCTTTCAGAAATCCCGTGGGCACAATTTTTTATTTACCAGATTACGGTTCAGTATCTTTTCTAATATGATTATTTACTTTTTATTCTTATCGGCATTATCTGTTTGAAACTTCACTGCGAATTTCTAACCTTAGCTTTGCTTTTAAATTTAATTCTTGGGATAACAACGTTTACATATGGTTTATGATCCATTTCAATGATCATTTTATACCACAAGGCACTTCCTTCTATTACACTATGTAACACAAATTTTGTTCCTGGATAGTATGTGTTATTTCTTAATTGCTTATGTTGTAAAAGTACAGAAAATGACCATTATTTCATTCAAACTTTGCTTTTGTGAACTGGATAATGAAATTTAGAAATTAACCTATTTTCTATGTAAAAACGGGCAAATTTGAACATTTTTATTTGCATAAGGTCTGAATAAAACAACATATGAATCAAGATTTACATGTATTGATACTGAAGTTATACAAAAGCGAACAAAAATGTTTAGAAGTGAGTAGTTTTTCGAGATTTGCGACTGTAAGTCTCTTTCACGTATCAGCCCCCAAATATAGCCTCCCACCATATTTCCGTTATACGCTCCCAGGTCACAAAAGTAAAATCTAAAGAGAAAAATAGGTCTTTTTCCATTTACTTTATGCATAAGCAATTGGGAACTAACACTTTCTGCCCAGGAACAAGAAAAAGTAAAAATTTTGTTACATAGTGTTATAAAACGTAAATTGTAGGTTTCAAATTTATCCAGTGCTTTTATTTTCATCACATATCTGAAATTCACAAAAGCTGAGTGACGTTTGAACCATTAGAAACGTAACAACATTGTAGGCTAAGTATACCCTCAATACCAGAATACATGCAGTCATTATAATAACAATATTTTATAAAATCTGAGTAACGTAAACAAATCGACTTGAGGCAGGTGGCTTGGCACTAGAGAAGTTTGTTCTCCGAGTATCAATTTTGCAATATAATATTATGGACAAAATTTTGACTAAAGAATATGGGCCAATTTAAAAAAAAAAACAGATTTTCTTTTGCGTAATAATCAAAATGTAATGACATGGTCTAGAATCAGCAAACTCCAACTAGTTTATAACAAGATCATATCTCTTTAAAAAATCACATTATCAACACACATTGAAAGGCATTTGACAAATAAATCAATGTATGCCGTTCGAATGCTTGGTTTAAACTTATCTGTTCTTTTATGTGGTTGTCAAGTCAACCTCAACTTTTTAAGTGAATCTTTATAGCACACAAAGAAAAGCCACTAATGGTAAGTGAATCTTTATAGCACACAAAGAAAAGCCACTAATGGTAAGTGAATCTTTATAGCACACAAAGAAAAGCCACTAATGGCAACTGAAAGATTTACTGGTTGCTTATCCCTCTTCTTATTCAGGATAACTTATATCAATGAAAACTTATTGATTTGTCAAAAAGATGAATTTTTCTTCCTCTTAATAGTGGTAAGCAAAAAGCTCCCCTTGAGGGGGTTTTATTCTAAGAAATACAATGGTACTTGAAAGAAAAACATTTTAAAGTAAAGTTACCAGTAGGAACGCTACATTCGCTACATTTAAAATAGGAAGGCAAACAAATCAATCCAATGTTTAGGAAATTTACCGATATTACGAGCAGATGAAAAAACAACGACAACTTTACGGATAAATACACAGTATTGTTTGTTTTGGAATTTCGCACAAAGCTACACGAGGGCTATCTGTGCTAGCCGTCCCTAATTTAGCAGTGTAAGACTAGAGGGAAGGCAGCTAGTCATCACCACCCACCGCCAACTCTTGGGCTACTCTTTTACCAACGAATAGTGGGATTGACCGTCACATTATACACCCCCACGGCTGGGAGGACGAGCATGTTTAGCGCGACGCGAGCGCGAACCCGCAACCCTCAGATTACGAGTCGCACGCCTTACGCGCTTGGCCATGAAATACACAGTAAATCGAGGCTTAGTACGTACAGGAGAAAGCTCTTGTTTTTATTTCTAATAAATTAAATCTTTGGTCGCTAAATTTATGACAAGACAAATCAATTATTTTGGTGGAAGTTTAAAATGTTTAAATATCAGTTTTCTTTGTATAAATTTTTTATATTCCTTCATCTGGTTATACAGTGATATTATCACAAATATTTGTGAATATTTACATCCAATCGTTTATTTACAGTCAAAACAGAAATCCTTTGGCCTGGCATGGTCAGGTGGGTTAAGGCGTGCGACTCGTAATCTGAGGGTCACGGGGTCGCATCCCCGTCGCGCCAAACATGCTCGCCCTTTCAGCCGTGAGAGAGTTATAATGTGACGGTCAATCCCACTATTCGTTGGTGAAAGAGTATCCGAAGAGTTGGCAGTGGGTGGTGATGACTAGCTACATTCCCCCTAGTCTTACACTGCTAAATTAGGGACGACTAGCGCAGGTAGCCCTTGTGTAGCTTTGCGTGAAATTTAAAACAAACCAGACCCACTAAACATCCTCGCCCTTTCAGCCGTGGGGGCGTTATAATGTGACGGTCAATCCCACTATTCCTTGGTAAAAGAGTAGCCCAAAAGTAGGCGGTGGGTGGTGATGACTAGCTGCCTTTCCTCTAGTGTTACGCTGCACAATTAGGGACGGCTAGCGCAAATAGCTCTCGAGTAGCTTTGCGCGAAATTCAAAAATAAAACAACCAAACAGAAATCCTTTATTTCAAATGCTTCGTGAATATATGCTGATGTTGGAGGGGTGTTTAGTAAGTAGATTTAGAATTTCGAATATACGCTGATGTTGGAGGAGTGTTTAGTAAGTAGATTTGGAATGTTGAATATACGCTGATGTAGGAGGGATGTTTACTAAGTAGATTTGGAATGTTGAATATATACTTATGTTGGAGGAGTGTTTAGTATGTAGATTTGGAATTTCGAATATATGCCGATGTAGGAGGGGTGTTTAGTATGTAGATTTGGAATGTTGAATATATGCCGATGTAGGAGGGGTGTTTAGACATAATGAGCTACTTGTTACCTGAAATTGTCATCATATAAAGATCAAATAAATGTAAATCAAAGCTTTCTCGTAAACTATGAACCTGAGATAATACGTGTTGATACGGAGGTTATAATGTTTTGTTTTTGAATTTCGCACAAAGCTACTCGAGAGCTATCTGTGCAGGAGGTTATAATACACAACGAGATTACCCCAGAAAAGTTGTTTTCCTTATGGGTTTTGCATAAAATTGCACAGTTTTTCAAATAGAAAAAAAAATCATTTTTGATTCAGAGTGAATTATAAAGTTATTCAAATATGTGCACACCAGTGGTAGGATTTGGATCAATTTAATATGACTGTTTTTTATCACGTCAGGTACAAGATAGCCCCTTACATGTTTTAACATTCTAAGCCTGCTGATATTCAATATTGTGCACTTCCTTCACGACAGGTTGGATGAGGTTGTGTTGGCTTTTGAATTTCGCGCAAAGTTAGACGAGAACTATCTGAGCTAGCCATCCCTAAATTAGTAGGCTAAGACTAGAGGGAAGTATGCTAGTCATCACCACCCACACCAACTCTTGGGCTACTCTTTTACTAACGGCTGAAAGGAAGAACATATTTGGTGTGACGGGGAATCGAACCTACGACCCTCGGATTACAAGTCGAGTGCCTTAACCACCTAGCCATATCTGTCCATTGTAAGGTTAGTCTCAACCACATGGAACATTTCAAATAAAATAAACAGGTCGCAATGGTGTTGTTAAATAATATATGAGCTATTCAGAATTAATATTAATGTATGCATTTAAAAAGAAAAGACATAACAGTAACATTAAAATGCCCCTTTAAAACCAGCGTTTTCTTTCCTTTTCAAACTAGTGTTACGTTTATTCGAAAACGTAGCATTTCCTTTGTGGAAAGGTCCATGTTTTCTCATTCACTTGCTGGATTAGATATTCGTCTTTAGGAAAGAAAAAAAAAATATTGAAAAATATTAACCTAAAAGAAACAAAAATAATATCTACCTTTTTACATAGGAAACTAAGTAAAAACTATTATTCTGAAAAACTTTGTACTCCATTAACAAATATAGTTTACGAAATGGGATAACCGCTCCTTCATAAGCCTGCTTTTGTGATAGCATTGTTCCTCGTGGTTTGTAAGATATTTAGGTAGAGTTTCGGCCACAGTCTGTACGTTCAACTGTTTCATCTGCTAATGTGACTGACAGGTCAGCATGTCACACGTCACCGTTACGTATGCAGCCTTCTTGTCAACAAAAGCAGACGCTTTCCGTATCTCTTCCCCCTAGTGAAAGACATCACTCACTAAGCCTACAGGCTGTCTTCTCTAATCTCATCGTATTGGCAACTTGGATATTGAGATACACGTTGTTTGTTTTTTAGGTAGAGAGTCGTCAGAGAGTCACTCAGGAAAGCGGATCTTGGCATAAATATGTTACGACCTTAGGTTTCAGTAAAAATATGTTTATTATTAGTGTACAAATACATTTCAATAAACAGTGAAGTTAAAGCCAGGAAAAAATCACGTAACGCTAGATTTATGAATATATATAATTTGTAAATATAAATTTCAAACATTTAACAACAATAGACAATAATATCTAGGCCTGGCATGGTCAAGCGCGTAAGGCGTGCGACTCGTAATTCGCGGGTTCGCGCCCGCGTCGCGCTAAACATGCTCGCCCTCCCAGCCGTGGGGGCGTATAATGTTACGGTCAATCCCACTATTCGTTGGTAAAAGAGTAGCCCAAGAGTTGGCGGTTGGTGGTGATGACTAGCTGCCTTCCCTCTAGTCTTACACAGCTAAATTAGGGACGGCTAGCACAGATAGCCCTCGAGTAGCTTTGTGCGAAATTCCAAAACAAACAAACAAACAATAATACCTAAATGTTTAAGAATCGTGATCAAAATCACCACAGCTTATAAGTTAATTAAACGAAATCTGACATATGTGTGTTTTCTTATAGCAAAGCCATATCGTGCTATCTGTTGAGTCTACTAAGAGGAATCGAGCCGTTGATTTTAGCGTTGTAAATCCGTACACAATAAATAATGAATTCCAATGAAAAATTCGAGTACAACATGTTAAATGATAGTTGATTATCTTAATTCCACAACATAAAGATACAACTTTTGTATCTTGTTGGTCTATTAATGATGATAACAAATTCCATTTCTCACTTGTAGGGGCAAATGTAAAGAGAAAATGAAACCATTCAAATAAACTCAATAATTATTTGATCTAAGTAATGTCATGAATTTCAGGGTCACACAAACACAGTTTTTTATTTGTCTTTTCACACAAACGTCAATTATATTACTTTTAAGGGTACTCTAGGTACTTTAACTAAGATAATCAGCTATTATTTTATTACATTTTTAAGCAGAATTCAAGATTTAATAACACCTCTAAGTGGGGTTCTCGTCATTACGAATTTGTAAACTAACTCTTGAAAAGGACATTATTTAAAAGTATACTACAATATGAAGATCAGGCACTTTTAACAGTATTACGTAAACTACGAAAAAAGCAGTATATGTATTATATAGAATGGTTTTATAAAACTAAGGTTTTATTTGATTGTGTCGTATATAGTCAATAAATAGCATAATTCTTGTAATGAGTGGTGCATTCAGGTGACTAACCCTACTGTTCGAACAACCCGTTAGTCATCCTGGCGAGTTATTAAACTTTTGCTACAAGTATTTTAAAATTTTTATGACTTTACTTTTTGAAAATGTCCATAACGTCAAATAACCCGGAACCAGGACTAGAAAGGTCAACTTCAGGTGACTAATGCTAACGGTGGTTATAATTTTGCTACACGTTTTAAAACCTTTTATTATTTTCCTTTTGAAAATGGCCATAATGTCAAGTAACCTGTTAGTCTTCCTAGTGAGTTATGATACATACGTACAGTTATGCTACAGACAGTCCTCTACAACTTGTATCACTGTAGTTTTTCACTTAATGCGGTTTTATTTTACCTTAATTTCCTTTTATAATTTTCCTAATTTTACTTTAATTTTAACTTGTTACTGGATGTTTGGCACATATAGCCTAGCCGCTCTGTGCCATGAAACAAATCCACCAACCAACCAACCATTGAATGATGACTTCCCCTCTGAGCACAGACTTCAGAACTATCGTAAAGTAATGAATGTGTTACTGGAAAAGAAAACTATTAGTGATAATAATTAGGTTTGTTTTTTGGAATTTCGCACAAAGCTACTCGAGGGCCATCTGTGCTAGCCGTCCCTAATTTAGCAGTGTAAAACTAGAGGGAAGGCAGCTAGTCATCACCACCCACCGCCAACTCTTTGGCTACTCTTTTACCAACGAATAGTGGGATTGACCGTAACATTATAACGCCCTCACGGCTGGGAGGGCGAGCATGTTTAGCGCGACGCGGGCGCGAACCCGAGACCCTCGGATTACGAGTCGCGCGCCTTACGCGCTATAATAATTAGGAAAACAATTGTATTATTTCATCGAGGATTGGGAAATCATGCTTAATATATGTCAGTTAATATTAAATAGCTATTAAAAACCAGCTTGAAATCCAACTGATATATTAAGTTGTGTTTCGCATGTACGTGATTGCTATGTAAAAAGTGGTGAATCGCACATGTAAATAAATAGTGTGAAGAATGATGCTTGCATATTTGAAATAATGTTATTCGCCTAAAAACGAGTGGCGTAATATTACGCAACGAGCATATAAAGGCCTTCGTTGCTCGATAGACTTTTAAGTTTGTTGTAGGATTAATTTTCGCTTGCTTTGTGCACCTGAATTGCGGGTAAACTATTGCTCTGTAAACACCACAAAGTCCACGTTAAACTTTTCGTAACCCTAGATGTAACCACGTGACCGAGAGATAACAAATCCCATGAAAAAAAGGAAGCAGTGTTTGTAATCAGTCTAGGACTGTGTTAAAAGTTTTGCTGCCCTACAGAGTTTGTTGTTTTTTCTATGCAAATGAAACTAACATGACCACAGTATAATATTCGAGTTTTGTGTTGTCACATGCAATATTTGAGAAACAAGTTTATTCGAAAAACTAAGACGCAGAAACCAGTGAACTTTTCGTGTGCTAATAAGAACTTAGGTGTATTTATATTCATATATATATATCCACTCCAATATATAATTATGTTCACTAAATTATGTTCGAAGTTAGTAATTATTCACATGAAAATTTACCGAGTTACGAAATTACCATCGGTGCACCATAATGGTTACTTTTCGTATTCTAATAGTGAATTCATTAACGCTTTGAAACTGAATAATTTACCTGTAATATTTAACCTTAATAAGATTTGTTTATTTTCGTTTCTAGCGAAATAACAAAAACAAAAGATTTGTTTTGTCTTACGCTGTATTCGGAGCAAAATAAAAACGCACACAGGAAGCTGTTTTACAGCGGGGCGAGTAACGTAATTCTATGACACTTTCTGAAGTTTCGTTTCTTTACTAGAATAACAGTGACGTGATGTGAAGTGAAAGAACATTCGATCAACCGTTTGAGTCCAAATTGTAATCGGTCTAAACCGAGCTGTGTACTGAGAATCAATGAAAGGAACGTTAGGCAGGAGGTTGGGCAACCTGGCCACCGTTTTACAATTACAGCCACACTGTTGTGTTTTGGAGGACACGTGTCTTGTCGGCGGGAAATCGATACGGATCAATTTATACGGAAGTTTTACATTGACTCGAAATTACTAGCGGCGTTCCATTACTGGTCATCAGTAGCAAACCATTCACTCATTCCTGTGGTAAGTGTGAGATTTGTGGAACAATAATAGCGCTCTTCTTGCTACATTAAGCCACACGGAAAGCATCATGGGAAAACATGGGACAAAATGAAGCTAGACCGTATTAAAATTATTGTGAATTACCATGACAAATAACAGTATATTAAGACATCATGCCATGCATATAAAGGAGAAGATAATACATTTAACTGACACGTTTTCACAGCTTCCTCGTGTTTACTGTTTCTGTACATGTTGTTTAGAGCTGGGCGTGGCTTTCGACAAAGCGCCTTCGGACCGTAGGTCCGATGATTCACAGTTCTCGTAACGCTGTTTTTAAACCTCGCTTTGCAATTAGGCCCGGCATAAGCAAGCGTGTTAAGGCGTTCAACTCGTAATCCGAGGGTCGCGGGTTCGAATCCCGGTCGCACCAAACATGCTCGCCCTTAGAATATTATAAGACACGTGCATATTTTTGGAATAACGTAGGGAAAACAAAGAGATTCAAACGTTTAGTACAACTTGCAAGATAATGAGATATTAAACTAACTATTCAGTATTTCAACAATAGTTACAAAAATAATACGAATTAAGATAGCATCACAAGAGCAGATGGAAAGTTAGCCCAAGAGTTGGCGGTGGGTGGTGATGACTAGCTAGCTGCCTTCTATCTAGTCTTACACTGCTAAATTAGGGACGGCTAGCCCAGATAGCCCTAGAGTATCTTTGCGCGAAATTCAAAAAACAAAAACAAACAATAAACGCTTTGCGATTTTCGAAACTGTGGCTGCGTCATAAGAGTGAAGGTCAAATTCTACTATTCGGTCGGACAAGAGTAGTCCAAGAGCTAGCGGCAGGTGCTGTTGACAAGCTGCTTTTCATCACTAAATTAAGGACGGCTATACGATGATAAGTCTTCTGTAATTTTAAACGAAGTGACTGTCGTTTGTTTTTTTTCGCAAGTCCAATATACGATTATTAGTACTTTAGGCTTAAGTTTGGTTTCACTTACTTTTGTTTAACTGAAATGTGAATATTGGATGCTTTACATGAAACGCAGGTATACAACGGTATCGTTAAGAACATGCCTTCGTATCTAAACCTGATAACGTTAAAGGTAAATTTACACAAAACAAGTAAAATATAATTCACGTAACGTTTGTTTTACAATTTCAAGTTAAGTTGTAAATGTATATGGATATAAATACACGTAGCTATATTTAAACAAGTTTTCTGAGTTTTTCGTGTATGAATGATAAGATTACGCTCCGCCCCCCTCCTAATACACCAGGTGAATTTCAAGCTAGTTCATAATAAGTTTTGTATATTACCTAACACCTATTGAACATCATTTCCCAAACCCTAATGAATTATACTGAATAAATTATATTGTATCTTCTAAAAAGTTTGTGACAGCGCATTTTGTGTGATGGCCTGGCATGGCCAAGGGTGTTAAGGCGTGCAACTGGTAATCTGAGGGTTCGCATCCCCATCGCACCAAACATGCTCGCCCTTTCAGCCGTGGGGGTGTTATAATGTGACGGTCAACCCCACTATTCGTTGGTTAAAGAGTAGCCCAAGAGTTGGCGGTAGGTGGTGATGACTAGCTGCCTTCCCTCTAGTCTAACATTGCTACATTAGGGACGGCTATTGCAGATAGCCCTCGTGTAGCTTTGCGCAAAATTCAAAACCAAACAAAACAAGCATTTTGTGTGATATATCATGAACTGATTCATTTTATATTTTCTGTATTGTGGGATGATGTACAACAAATTTATATAGGTTATCAGAAGTAATGACGTGAAATTTTGTTTCTTTTAAATCTGTTATAAACAGTAATAATAATTCAGAGATTCGTGTTTTGATATTTTTCTTTATTTTGTTTTACCATATGAACTTAGATTATCTGTAGAAGTTCGACAAACGTTGTTTGAATTCGTTGATTGAAGCAAACTTTCAGTTTGTTTTTGATGTACTGTACTTCACTCGTCACTATTAGTCTAAAATATTTTATGTGTTTGGATACCAAAAGATGTAGTGACGAAACGAATTATCTGTCATTATTTTGGTTCGTTCGTTTTTGGGTTTCGCGCAAAGCTACACGAGAGCTATCTGCACTAGCCGTCCCTAATTTAGTAGTGTAAGACTAGAGGGAAGGCAGCTAGTCATTACCACCCACCGCCAACTCTTGGGCTACTCTTTTACCAACGAATAGTGAAATTGACCGTTACATTATAACGCCCCCACGACCTTCAGATTACGAGCTGAACGCCTTAACCCACCTGGCCATGCTGGGCCAGTGTTATTTTGGTGAGGAAGAAATATCCACTAATAAATAAAGCTTTGGAATTTAAACATCTTAAATATTACGTCTAATTAATAAATCTGTAGTCATTACGCTATTATTTTTCGTATTTAACTTGCAATGATACTGAGAAGAAAAAAAGAACCATCCAAAGAGTAATTACTTGTATAGGGTCAAACAAAATTGGATACATGCCACGCTGTTTCCATCCCTTACCATTATTCATACTTTAGCAGTGCGATCGAAGTTGTCGGAGAATAAATAAAAGTGCATTTTCTGTAGGAATGAGAAAAATCTGTAACACCGTGAATGATTTCCAAAGAAAGGGGAAAAACCGCTTCCCTTAACGGCTTAAAGCTTCCAACTTTTTTTCTCTCTCTCTCTCTCTTTTTTTTACGGGATGAATTTACCCTAGTTTTTATAGTGGATGGTAGAAGTGTTATGAGAATTTTTTGGTTCTAAATTTCACCCATGTATATACGTGAATCCCCAGATTAATCTAGCTAAAGTTTGAACACAACACATATTTTTTAATTTATTAGAAAACTAGTTTCAAAATGATTTGCATCGTACGTCTCTCTAACAGATATCAAATGAAGCAGAAACGTACCTAAAAACAAATACTTTTCGATTCATCACGATAAGTGACTCTGGTGTTTTATAAATCTTCTGAACAATAAAATTTAGGTATTTAAGGACCCGACCCCCAAAAGACAAGCTGTGACTAGAGTAACAATATGAACTTTAAGGTGATTGAAACAGAGCTTTAAAGAGAAACACTAGGGGGTAATATTTGTTTTGTATGTATGTCTAAACGAATCGATGAATCACAGAAAAACACTAAAACATTGAATAGAATGTTAGACATCTGGTCATTTGGTTAAACTGCTAGACCCACTTTCGCTGACCGTATGTAAAGTAAATTGTATTTTTCTTCGGGGAGAAGCAATAAATGTGCTATTACTGTCGTGCCTCGAAGCCTAGCTTCTGATTTCTTTTCTTCCGACTAAGACTTAAGTATAGAACCCAGATCGTTATCTTCACTAACGTTTCCTGTTCGATATCTTTGCTGTTGTTTTACCTATCAACTACTGTGTTAAACATGGGGAAGTCAGACATAAAAAATGTCTTTTTTTTCAGGAGTTAATTAAAATGGAGTAGCTTGTAACAGTCAGGGTATACTTGGCTGTCAATGTAAGAGTTTTCAATAACTGCTTATAAGATATACTTAAGATATAACATTATCTCGGGTGTCTACACTTCTTATTACAGTCAAAAATAGGATTGAAAACAACATTTTAGAAAACAAGATTACTGAACTAGAGACTATAATGTGTTTATATTTCATCAAATACTTCGAAAATAAACCTTTTAATAAAAGATTGTAACAAAAAAGAAAAAAACATCGGTTTTTTTAAATTAAACAATTGACCTCAGGAAAAAGTGCGACAGTTTTATTCAGACTAGGAAAGTGGATGATTTTTCGCATAAAAACCAGAAAAAAGTTTCAAATTTCTTTTGTCGTTTAGGTAGAACTACGACAGTTAGATGTAACTGTGTGAATAAATCTTATAAACCTAATTCTTAAAATGTATCAGCTACTGGAAGAAATACGAAACTATTACTGGAAAACTGAGAAACAAATTAATATTCCTATAAGTGAAACAATTAATTTGTAAGTTTATTCAATTAACTTAAAAGAAAACTGGCTCAGTTTTGGAACTTTTTTTCTTATCGGCAGAACATCAGTTCGAAGTGACATCAGAACCTATCATCGCCAGTTGAAGGGCCGCAAGAGTTCCGGACTATTATTGACAACCAGCCCATTGAGTCTCATGGCTGTGATTAATCGATTAGTTTTCAGCAACTATCAACTAATAGGGGTAAGCTACAGGGTGACGAAATATAACTTTTCACGGTTTCCTAGCGCCAATCTGGACTGCATTTCTCTGTTTTGGGCCAAAACGGTACATATAATAATAACGAGGAGATCTGAAATGGGAGTTTGAAAGACCGATTTTAAGGTACATTATTTTGGTTGGATGTTAGGGTTAGGTAACCTGAAGTTATTGTGATATTATAAGTCATTCACCTTGTGCTGATTTAAGAAGGGAAATAAAGGGAATAGACATGAGGGAACCAAGCCCTTTAAATAAAAATTTCCAGGATGTGAATGGTAATGAACATGCTTTAAATAACACAGGTGCATTGGTCTTGCATTAATGAAATGCCAACAGACAACATGCAATACAGTTATAATGAACACTCCATCTGAAACGTATAGATTGAATTAACTTGACTGCTTAACACTGGTTGACGAGAATCGATTTTCTAGATATATGTAAACCAAGGTTTAATTACATCAAATACATTGCTAAGCCTCGGAACAAACAAGCCCTCGTTAACTTGTTTGACCATGAATTGTTCCAGTAGTATAATATAACTTCAGTACCATATTTGTAAGTGACTAATTAACTTAAGGAGACGTACATATAATTTCTTGCTAAATTATTTCATAACACAACATGGCTAAAATTTATTAAATTACCTTGCAATGTCTTTTATTATTGCCAATTTCAACAGTTTTAATGGTTCAAACACGTTTGTTTTTTATTTCGTAATAAAAAATAAAATATGCATTTGACAAAAGTGTTCCAATTTTTATTGTATAAGATTGTTTGCTCACTTATCAATGTTTTTATGACAAATTAATTAAATATGCTCACTAAATTCAGATATTCGCGTCATCTAGCAACTGAAATTCAAGTGTACAAAAAGTGAGAAGAAAAAACGAATTATTTGGTTGTAGATAAAATAAAATTTTGAAACATTATGTTTTTAACCATTCTTCATGGAAGTAAAAATGTAAGTTTGAAACATCATGTTGTTAACTATTCTTCATGGAAGTAAAAATGTAAGTTTGAAACATCACATCTTGTACATTATTTGAGGCAAGTGAAGACGTTCAAAACTACTAAGAGAAAACAACATTCATCATAAAAAACAAAGGTTTTAGCGTGTTTATATTTTTTTTCAAATGAGTAATATACAAATTAAGAATTATTTCCATGTAATAGATCTAAAATTACTCAAAACATTATTTTTTAATTTTAACTTACCAATTATTATATAGATGAGATTATCACGAATTACAATTGGAGCAAGGTCGTTCGTCGCTCTATGTTCTGGAGTACAGAATTAATTTGTGTACCTTTGTTTATTTACAATAGGCGACGTTACTATAAAACAGGTAAGTTGAACATTTTAGTTCAATGTTATAACATTCAGCTTTGGTCTTTTATACACTTTTGATGACCCTCAGTGATTTCAGAAAATGTGCGTTACTAATTTTATTGGAATATTATAACTTTGTGTACAACATGTTTGTGAATATTCAAATATTCGTTTAAGAACTCTTCTAAAGTTTATTTGTATAGTGGCGGTTATCTTTGCATGAAATTCTCTAATTACCATGTGTCAATAACCGAAAGCTCTTCACCGTATTTTCAAAGAATTGAGATAATAGAAAGTATAACTCGCACATTTTCATGGAAAATAAGTATTCGGAGTATATCTACTTCGCGTATTTCACACAGATTCTAAGATTGAATAAGACGCTTTTGCTAACAATCCCCCATGGATCTCCCAAAGGCAACTTTTACTTGACGCAAGCCCCGCTTGACGACAACAAAGCTGGCTACATTAAAAGTTTTGGAAAAGCAAACATTGCCAACGTTGGGTCTCTATTCATTTTCCCGATCATGCAGGAAACCCGAAATCACCAAATAATGACGCTTTGATGCACCGTGACGTTAGTGCCGCTTGGGAGAGAACCCTTCGTTACACACGCACACATACAAAAAAAAAAAAAAAAAAGATGAAGGCATTCAGAGCCATTTGCTTGAGAACACATTATAAGCCTATTTGTTTTCTATTCATCTGGGTTATTTATTCAGCTGTTCTACCCTATTTTAGAAAGACGAGAACGTTGAGATGGAAGAAATGCTTAGCACTTTCTGCTAACTAAAATGGAAAACACCTTTCTATTTTCCCAATCACTTGAATAGTCAGATAATATACCTGATGTATAATCAAATATATTCATGTTAGAACCTAAATAATTTATCCGCCATAAAACATATTAAAACAAATAATAAATCTCCAGATAATAGCAACTTTTTTTATTTAAGCTGTTACCAAAATTATTAATCAGCCTTATGAATGACTGGTTAATGATCGTTTTTAAAGAATAACTATTACATTTTTCCACTGGAAATAAACATTATAGAGTAAGTTCAAGTAACTAGTTCTAATGGCATAACTGAATACCTGTATCATCTATAGCAACCTGTCTCCCCCTAGAACAGCAGTAAATCTACGGATTTACAACGTTACAATCAGGGACTCAATTTCCCTCGGTGGACACAGAAAAAGGGTTTGGCATGCCAGGTAAATAGGGCGTTGGATTCGTAATATGAGGGACGTGATTTTGATTCCCCTCGGTGGATACAGCAAAAGGTCCTGGTATGGCCAGGTGGCTCTGGCGCTTAACTCGCAATCTGAGGGTCGTGGGTTCGAATCCACGTCCTACCAAACATGCTCGCCCTTTTAACCGTATAAGCATTATAATACAATAGTAAATCCCATTATTCGTTGGTAAAAGAGAGAGTGATGATAATTAGCTGCCTTCCCTCTTGTCTTTCTTTCACTGCAAAATTAGGGACGACTAGCACAGATAACCCTCGTGTAATTTTTCCTTAAATTCAAAACAAACAAACTCTAACAACCTCTGATCCATGAAGAATTATCCAGACTTAAAGGTCAAATCCTTCCACATGTTTTCATTTATTTGGATGCACAACTGCGGCCGAGTTCGCTTAATCTTATCCTAATATCACATTTCAAACTCGAGCTTTCATTACTACTTCATCTGCGTCTAAAGCGTCTTTCAGAAAAGACTGAAGGGAGTAATCACTTTCTCTAAAGAATTATGTTATAACGATTCAACAGAGGGAGGATATGATAGTCACATATTTTGAAAAAACAAACAACTTTTATCAACCAGACATACCTCACTGTTGAGCAATATTAGCGCTGATCTAATGAGTTGCTAAAAGTTCCTTTTCTGTCGTTATAATTTCATTATAATATAGTCCTATAAACGAATACTTTGATTCATTTAGTGGCTATAATTTGTAAATTCCCTGTATTAAGGTTAACTGGCGCTCTAGGAAAAACATTTCCAGATGCGGTCCTTCACTCTAAAATGACTCACAAGGAAAATTATCCACCAACACGAGAACAACAATAAGTTAATAATGTAATTTTAATATGATACTCTAAAATTCACCCTTCAACTTGTTGCGAGCTAAGCCAAAGCCTTGAAAACCTATTGGTGTACGTAATAATAATGAATAATAAAATAGAAGATCTTCCATTGGCACATAAGCGTGGTACTTAAATTTTTATAAGTTAGTGTTGTATGTAATTATGCGCTCTTTTATAACTTGCCGATGCAGCTGCAAAACCTACTATAATCTCCCAGCAAATAACACGTTTGGCACATAGGAGATATCTGTCCAGTTAACATTAATTTTTGGTGACAAAACTTTATCGAAATAATCCTATTAATATATCGTTTCTGTGGTAAAACAGTAGTAGTAAATTTAGTCACCGTTGTTTAAATAAACAAAAACACTTCAATGAGTTGATGTGTATGAATTGACACGGTTCATTGTTGCTCTTCATTTAAAAACTTCACGTGTTGTAGCATCGCCTTACAGGTTAAAGGGAGAGGTGTGGCTTTCGTCCTTTTGCTTAAGATTTAGTGAGGAACTCAATAGTTTTGACAGGAACTTGAAAACCAAACTGATGGAGGGGGACATAAGGACTAACGGATTGGTGTACCCGCATTACTATTGTGCGACCATTACACTAACGAGAAAGCTGAGAGCTGGGAATGACGTTCACCGAACAGGAAGCCCTAATTGATAGAACAGAGTGAGTTCCTAGAATTGCTGAACTTGTAAATGCCTGAAAGAGACTAAATTATAGGCCAGACCTCCTACCAGTTAACTTATAGTAATAGCCGCGGACGCCATAAACATGTCTTTTTCTTCTTACCAGATTGCCATTTCAGGAACAGTTCCTGACAAACTAGTATTTGGGTTTAGGAAACAATTTCCGAAAATTAGGTTTCAGTTTCAAAATATTATTAAACTGTCTTTGTCATCATATTCTATGAATGAAAATTCGATGGCTAGCCTCTTCAAACCTGGACCGAAATCATCAAGTGTTTGTTTAAATCAACCTTGAGCATGACACCTGTACATGATGTCACGACGACCTCTTCAAGCCTAGACTGAAATAATCATGTGTTTGTTTAAATCAACTTTGAGCATGACACATGTACATAGTGTCACGACGACTTCTTCAAGCCTAGACTGAAATAATCATGTGTTTGTTTAAATCAACTTTGAGCATGACACATGTACATAGTGTCACGACGACCTCTTCAAGCCTAGACTGAAATAATCATGTGTTTGTTTAAATCAACTTTGAGCATGACACATGTACATAGTGTCACGACGACCTCTTCAAGCCTAGACTGAAATAATCATGTGTTTGTTTAAATCAACTTTGAGAATGACACATGTACATAGTGTCACGACGACCTCTTCAAGCCTAGACTGAAATAATCATGTGTTTGTTTAAATCAACTTTGAGCATGACACATGTACATAGTGTCACGACGACCTCTTCAAGCCTAGACTGAAATAATCATGTGTTTGTTTAAATCAACTTTGAGCATGACACATGTACATAGTGTCACGACGACCTCTTCAAGCCTAGACTGAAATAATCATGTGTTTGTTTAAATCAACTTTGAGCATGACACATGTACATAGTGTCACGACGACCTCTTCAAGCCTAGACTGAAATAATCATGTGTTTGTTTAAATCAACTTTGAGCATGACACATGTACATAGTGTCACGACGACCTCTTCAAGCCTAGACTGAAATAATCATGTGTTTGTTTAAATCAACTTTGAGCATGACACATGTACATAGTGTAACGACGACCTTTTCAAGCCTAGACTGAAATAATCAAGTGTTTGTTTAAATCAACCTTGAGCATGACGCATGTACATAGTGTAACGACGACCTCTTCAAGCCTAGACTGAAATAATCAAGTGTTTGTTTAAATCAACTTTGAGCATGACACATGTACTTGGTGTCACGCCAATTTTTGGCAAGAATGTTTAAAGTGATTAAGCTGGCTTCACGAGTTCTGTTTTCTATTTCGTCTGTGAACACAACGTTAGTAAAACAAAAAAAGAAGTATGCCACTGCCTTAGCCATACTTCCCACTGTGGACTTAACTAATAAAAAGTTACCCAGTGAGATATAATTTTTCACTAAGTACGTAATGTCATAAGAGTATTAGATCTATATAACTATAAATAAAAGATGTGGCTGTCACTAATGAAAAGACAAAGACTTCGTGACACGAAAATAAGAATATTTGGCAAATAGATTTTTTTTCATATCCGATAGACGGAGCCACTGTACGATCTTGATTTTGTGTGTGTGTGTGTGTAAAAACATCTATGACGAAGTTATATTTTACCCTTCGAACATTGTACTTTATCTATTCTTCTGCCTATAGAGACGCAATATCTCATGCGGCAGACACAGGTAAAGATCATGCACTTAGTTGTTATTTTACAAGTAAAAATAAAAATAAACAAAACCATTCTTTAGATTTCTCTGAAGGAACTTTTTTTTTTAGATTTAAATTTAAAAAAAATTATATATTCGATTCTTAGAACATTGGGTGCTTCTCTAGGTAAATTTGCGTGTTAATTCACGTTCTAAGACACTGAATCTTTTATCGTACAGAATCAAACTCTCGTATTAATAATCATTACTATTGTGTGACATTTCATCACAGTGACAATCACAATAATTTCCGACAAATCTTTATTATGGATCCCATTGTAATGTAATGTAACACAAACAATCAATCTACGGGTTGCAATTTGTCGACGTAAGGTGATGGGACCATAATAAAATGCTTTTATGAAAGTAAGGAAACTGAACAACCTGGTAAGCGAACTGAACCACATGACAGTGGTTGTTTTTCTCATTAGCTATAATCACTAGTATTATAAAGATACTTTGGTACAAAGATTATTAACAAACACATATCTTTCTAATGACGTGGTTTTTAGTGTAACGACTGACATTGTTATAAATTTCACCTTTTTATGTCTAGTATAGAATATATTTTTAATCAGTTACGTTATAAATGTTAACGTATACTCTACATGTAGTTAATCACATCTGCGTTGACAGTACATTTTATCCTGATAAACACGTGTTGATCACTTCATACAAAGTGAAGGATACATACTGTGACCTTTGTCCCCTTGTCTCAAGTTAGAGTGTACATGTTTCCGTACGGACTTCAGGAAAGTAGCCTATTCAAACAGGAAATACAAAGACTTTTACTCGAATCTTGGCCCGCGATTGGTTGAAATGTGTAAAATGGGGACTTGTGGGATATTTGAAATTCTTTATTTTTCTCAAGGTCACAAAGCTCTTGATCTTATTACCTCTGTTTTTGCTACCTTCAACGGTTATACCAGAGAAAAGTTGAAGCTTAGTTGAATTTAATCAGCGCAGTGTTTGTGTGTCAAACAACGAATTCTGTGTTACAAAGTACACCTGTGTTTGTTTCTTATTGTCCGTGTTAAATTAATTTTCCAGTCCTTAACCTACTTATTTACAGAGTTTCTTTTGGCTTTTGTACTGTATATCAATGAAGTTTAACACCATATTAGTACTGTTACAACATGTTACGAGACGAGAAATGGTTTGTTTGTTTTTGAATTTCGCGCAAAGCTACTCGAGGGCTATCTGCGCTATCCGTCCCTAATTTAGCAGTGTAAGACTAGAGGGAAGGCAGCTAGTAATCACCACCCTCCGCCAACTTTTGAGCTACTCTTTTACCAAAGAATAGTAGGATTGACCGTCACATTATAACGCTCCCACGGCTGAAAGGGCGAGCATGTTTGGTGCGATTGGGATTCGAACCCACGATCCTCAGATTACGAGTCGAACGCCTTAACTCACCAGGCCATGCCGGGCCTCCGAGAAGTGAGTAATTTAGGAAATAATGAAAACGGTGCAGGGTTCTTACAAGGTAAAATGAAAAATATGAAATCACAATAAGCTGTATAAAAAAATAAAACATTAATAATCCATTACACCAAATACACAACATTATATTCACATTTCTCAGTATGGTATAAATATTAAACTAGATCCCCCTAGTTACAGTAGATCTTTCTGGATATAACAGTTTACACTGTCAAATTAGACTGGCATGGGTATACCAATTACCACTGTTAATTTGTTTTTACAGGAACGACAATATTAATACGAAATTAAGGGTATGGAAATTATTTTTAGATATTGTAAATTTATTTTGGGTGAGTGTTTTTCTTACAGTATAGCCACATTGGGTATTCTGATGAGTCCACCGAATTTATTTTGGAAATAAGTAATATGAAGAAGAAAAAATTACAGGTAATAATATGCGACAAATAGAAAAAACAATGAAGTTAGCGATATAGGTTGTAATTATTTTTCTAGAATTAAGAAGAAATGAATTATATCAGATAAAGTGGGTTTAAAGATTTGGTAGCCGATGCTGTATTATGAGTTTAATATGTTAACATCTATTTACAAACGTAAGGCATATAAGAAATAAAAACAACGTGAATAACATATGGGGTCTTTGGTTTTAATTGAATTGTGACTATACATAGTTCTTTGGAAAATATAAATAACTTCAAGAGACGTTCTCTCGAAATCAAATATGATTCAATTTATTCATTTTTACCATACAATAAATCTGATTTGTAAATTAATTAAATACAATTGATGATTATTACGGTTCATTTACTTAATCTAGTCATTTCATGACAGTCACGCTTCATGAATATTGGTAATATAAATAGCTTGTACATCACTAATAGGTTTGTTGTATCCAAATCGGCCTGATAGTCCCTTAGCATTGAGATAAAGGCCTCGTCGGTACTGGATATGATAGAATTAGTGTGGTTGATATATTATTATTTGCTTTCATTCATTAGTGCTCATGATTGAAATTTGTTGAACGATATATGGCTCACATCAGGTTTGTGTGTATCATTGACTAACAGCAAATGTTAATATCTATACCTATAACTCTAATATCATCCACTTCCGGAGTTACAACGGTAGAAAACAGGTTTACATATCCTCGGTGAGGAGACCACAGATAGCACATTGTATAGCTTTGCGCTTAACTTCAAACAAACAATGAAATAAGTCACTTCACAGCATATTTCTAGTGTCCCTGTCTCACTGTAAATTTTAACGCACACCTTTGATCTAATATCACGTGTTGAGAGTATTGTTGATTATTTACTTGTTGTACACATATCACTGATTCATTACACATTTTAACGCATATATTTTGCTCCAGTATCACCTACTGAGACCATTGTTCACTATATAACTATTATATTAATATCGCAATAGTTTCCGATTCACTGATAGTTGACTCAGGAGTAGCCAAGTGGCTAGCTGGCAAGACTGTTAATCTGAATGTTTGTTTTGCGTCTCGTTGGTCCAAAAAAATGAGGGTGACTAGTGCAAATAACGCTTTTGTAGTACTGCGCGAATTTTCTAAACAAATACAGGGAATTTAAATACATAAATATAAAACATCATTACGAACAGCTCATAGGAAGATTAAATACATTTCAATACCATTAATATTATCAACTCATATCAAACTTCAATACATATCGAAGGTGTCAATATTATCAATTCAATACCAAATGTAAATAATTTCCAACTTATTAAAATCAACAACTTACAGTAACTTCTGATAAATAACCTTTTATTTTATGCCATCTTTTCCCAGTACATACTTTATAAACCAGGATCATTGACTAGCAACATATTCCAACACATATCTATTGCACTAATACCATTGACTCACAGCACACAGAAACGCATATATTTTGCACTGATTCACAGAAAATCTTAATACATAGCTAGAGCAAACATATCACTGATTCAGAACACATTTCAACATAACCCTGAAGGACTAATATTACCAGCTGAGAGCAGAGTTCAATACATACCCAAAGCAAACGAAATACATTAAATGACCTTATGGATCGTTCGAAGGTTGTACACAGAGTTAATTTAGGCTAAATTCCAGCATTGAAAGTCTAATTTGCACATTTTAAAGTATGATAAGTCTTATGAAGTTACTGTTTTTTTACAAATTTTTGTTAACAAATTACAAACATCCTAAATTTATTAACAATGAAAAACAGTGAACCTTACTGTACAGCGTTGTTTCATGTAACAAGAAAGTATCAAATAACACTGATGCCGTATCGTTCAACATTCATATTCGTGTAGCCTACTGTCCCCGAATCATTGCACATTATCAATGTTAACGTTCTAACTACAGTATGTTGCTACACGCTTACTACACACAGATGTGATTTAGAACATTCTATTTTATGACGATTACTCAAGGCAAGTTATTAAGTTTAAGAGTGCAGCATTCAAATACAGTTTTGCCAATGACTCCTAGTACATTGCACCCCAGTGGCACAGGGTATGTCTATGTCTGCGGACTCGCGCTGCCAGAAACCGGGTTTCGATATCCATGTGGACAGAGCACAGATAGCTCATTGTGTAGCTTTGTGCTTAATTCTAAACAAACCAAACAAAACTTAGCACATTACCCTTCAGTGCTGTTAGAATGTATGATATGTTACCATACAGTATTATTTCTGACACAAATCTCAGTTCCAGACTGTTCCCGACTCACAGCATATTATCAAACAATATTTTTTTTATCTCATGGCAAGTTATGAAAGAGTAACAATAGTCAACTCATTCAATATTTTATTAGGACATGAACGACACTTTTGACGTTTCCTCATAATGTTTGAACTGACTCCGAACTTATTTATAAATTAATCAACTCTTCATAAGTTATTAACTTCAGAGAAACCGATAAGAATCAGCGATAAAATAAAAAATAAATACAATTCAGGAAAGACATTGAAGAAATAATAATAATACGGAAATAAAATAAATTATACAAATAACTTTCATGCATTGTTTTTCAATAAGCGAGAGTTGACATTAAGCCCAGCAGGACGACGAATGTTCCGCTGAGAAGCTATTATCTACGTAGTCGGGTTTAGGATGTTGATTAGAAACCCAACGCCAAACACAAAAGGAAATATTTGTTGTAACACAACAACTCAGCCGAGAAGTAATTGGTGTATTCAGTGGGGGTACCCTGGTTGGAAGAGAAACCTACATTAACAAGAAAATTACAACCTTTGGAGCCTCCGCCATCCAGCTCGTTGTTTATTAGCCGACTGTGTCACGACTGTTACAGCCAGCGAGAAAGAGCGTGGACGTTACTGGTTTAACATTAGGTAGTGTAAGTGAACTAGGTCCTGTTGTGTCTCCCACCTGGCAAATAGTTAGCTTTGAGCCAATTCATCACTGGCACACGGGCGCCCTCTCAGCAGCTGGTGGGCAAATCATTTATCAACTCCAGCAGTGCCCCCTTTCAATCTGGCGGTGAAAGCTTTAGCCACTTGTGGATATAGACTTCTTGCAGGAATGTTATACCATGAGCACAATGAGCACATAGAGGCACATATTAAATTTTAGAACGTTTAAGGTCAAACTGAGAAAAACGAATCTGTCAGATTTACGAACATAGCACTATAGCTCATCTGCCCAGGCCTTTGCAAGGGTTTACCCTTAAATCTGATGTATCGTCGCGTTGTTTTGGAAAATGTCTTTCATTTGTAAATTTTCTTTCAAGATTTAGTATATCATACTAGCAGTCATTAATGACCATAGCGACACTTGTCACTTCACGCCTCATGACCAACTTTTTTTTTTCTTCAATATAGGGTCGGAAAAATGAGCGAAAGGTCATATCAGTCCAGAACCCTTGACGTCAGTTCTTAACGTCTTCAATCAATACCTCTCTGACTGTGGCTTAATGACTTCTATCACTCGTTTCCAACATCTAGTTAAGTTAAAAAAAAAAAAAGGTTCAGACATTATAAGGATTGGTATAAAACGCAAACCATTGGTTCAGGGTATTCAAAATTACATGGCTACAACCATTTTTAATTTGTTCAGCCTGAAATTTTCCGATTGGAAATACTTTAGAATTCTTATCCAAGAAACAACCAGTAACTGTTTCAAGAACTGTAAAAAATGTTTTATACTTAAAAAAACACACACGCAAGTAATGAGAACATGATGTGTTGGAAAATGTGTAACATATAAAATTGGCCATTAAATTCACAAGTTCAAAGGGCGCGTGTGTGTCGTGTGTTACAATAATTATTGGATAACGTTTATATCTCTAAAAATAGTACAATAATACTTTTTTCATTATCCAGAAGTTTCCTGATAAAACTGATGGAACATCAACTCGTATCTTTATTTATTTATCAAACACGTCTTTCAAATTATCTTTAGGCATAATGCCCGGCATGCCCAGGCGGGTTAAGGCGTTCGACTCGTAATCCGAGGATCGCGGGTTCGAATTGCCGTCGCACCAAACATGCTTGTCCTTTCACCCGTAGGGGCTTTATAATGTTACAGTCAATCCCACTATTCGTTGGCAAAAGAGTAGCCCAAGAGTTGGCGGTGGGTGGTGATGACTAGCTGCCTTCCCTCTAGTCTTACACTGCTAAATTAGAGACGGCTAGCACAGATAGCCCTCGAGTAGCTTTGTGCGAAATTCAAAAAACAAGCAAACAAACTTTTAAATGTGGTGTGTCGTTTAAAGTCGTTTTAATTAAAAGCCACATTTATCTGGTGTAGTATAAAAAATATTTAGCAGAAAATGAAAAGCATGAACCAGAACTTGAAATCTACTGGTAAACATAAGATGCAAAGTAATTTTAGTCTTTATAATTTTCTTGCCGAAGACTCATCATCTTTCAGTTTGGTAATTTATCAACTCACTCAAGAGCTCCACCTATATTACTTAATTAATTTAAAGCAACGCCTCTTGATTAAAAAAAAAAAAAAATGGCAGTATACAGACTCTTGTTTTATGGCATGAAATTATTTTTTCGCTCCTAGCTTTCAAATAATTTTTTTTTCCTAATTGAATGAGAATTTTTAATGAGCTATAGCTTTCGTTTTAATGGTGAATATACTTTACTAATAAAAACACTTCTTATAAATTTCATTATAAGCTAATGATAATTGGATGATCTTGGTTTACTTCAAGTTCCAAAAACAGGAAAATAATATATAAATAAAAAGGGAAACATGAAGTTTCATTAAATCATATTAACACTTGTCTATTTTTATCTACCTTGAAAACTGAAATGACACATGTTCATAAAAACATCAGCCGTGGGGGTGATGTAATGTGACGGCCAATCCCACTATTCGTAGGTAAAAGAGTAGCTCACGAGTTGGCGGCGGGTGCTGATGACTAGCTACCTACCCTCTGGTCTTACACTGCTAAATTAGGGACGGCTAGCGCAGATAGCCCTCGAGTAGCTTTGCGCGAAATTCAAACCCAACCTTAAGAGAAAAAGAAACGTACAAATATCAAAATAATTTTAAACAATAATGATTTTAGCAAATATGCGTGAAGAAAATAGAAATAATAAATTACTGGAGTTATATTTTAATGAAATATAAATCACATAGGAAACAAGTAAGCTTTTAGTTGCCTAACTCTGAGAAAATTAAACAAACTTCAATAAATTAACTGTTCTAACGAATTTTCCACACGAGAAAACCACGAATTAAACTGAATGTTCACGCTATTCTATTTGCTTTAATCTCAACTTCGGGTTTGGATCCCCGTCACACCAAACATACTCGTCCTTTCAATCGTGAGAGCGTAAAACGTGACGGTCAATCCCACTATTCGTCGGTAAAAGAGTAGCCCAAGAGTTGGCGGTGGGTGGTAATGACTAGCTGCCCTCCCTCTGGTCTTACGCTGCCAAATCTGGGACGGCTAGCGCAGATAACCCTCGTATAGTTTTACGTGAATTCAAAAAACAAAAACCATTAGTCTTCGAAGGTTAAGGAAAAGGGTTAAGTTTGATAAAGCTAGGCCTATTGTAAAAATGTAAAATCTTATTATTTACCAATTACTTAATTTATAGTTGAGAAGTCAAGAAAAGGCGTGAGAGAAACACAACCATTTTTTAAAAAGGAAACAGCTATTAATGACACTGTGAGAATGTTTGTTAAACAGTAAATAATTCTATTTGTTACAAGCAACACCATTTTCACGAAGTTACTGATAAAAAGTATGTAGAATTATTTTTATTCACAAGGATAATTTAACAAAACGCAAAATATGTTCAAAATTTAGTTCTTGATGACGAGAATCGCACTTGAAATAAATATGTATCTCAGAATGGCTGTTATGGGTATTAACACTGTCATTAATAACGAGAGGACAACGTTTCGACCTTTCTAGTTCATCTTCAGGTTAAGCAAAAGAGAATTTGAACTTGACAGTTGACGGACACGTCTTAAGAACAAGAGTATAAAGGGTTACGGGATAGTAGGGGTGTTGCAGATGGATGTTAGGTTATTAATTGGTATTGGTATAAAGGTGTTTCTTTATATTGGTTTAATTTTGGTTTTAGCTGCTGTATAAGTTGGGCTTCTTTGATTTTGAGTTTGTTTATCAATCCGGTATCTGTTTGTACTCTAGTCCCTAAGACATGTGTCCGGCAACGGTCACCAATACCAATCCCTTGGCACTTGTGTATAATGCTAAAACAATAAATAATAAATACACAATGTTGAAATAGATACACAATTTAAAACAGTTTCAATTCAGGTCAATCAATGGCCTCTAAAATGTGTACTCTGCACATTTCAATGTCTACTCCTGTTAATGACTTGATAAGCAAGGAAACACGTAGAGTCAACATTAGTTCACTCCTGATGAAGGTGTGGTAAACAATGAAACATGTAGTCAACATTAGTTCATTCCTGATGAAGGTGTGGTAAACAATGAAACACGTAGAGTCAACATTAGTTCACTCCTGATGAAGGTGTGGTAAACAATGAAACATGTAGTCAACATCAGTTCATTCCTGATGAAGGTGTGGTAAACAATGAAACATGTAGTCAACATTAGTTCACTCCTTATGAAGGTGTGGTAAACAATGAAACACGTAGAGTCAACATTAGTTCACTCCTGACAGTGACGTGATAAACAATGAAACATGTAAAGTCTGCATTTTAGAGACAATAGATTGGCCCGAGATTTAAAATGTTTTTAATTGTGTATTGATTTTAACGTTGTGTGTTTCTCACTTATTATTTTTAAAATAATTAAATTCATGAAATAAGTAGTATGTCTTTACGTTCTTAGGAAGTTATTAATATATCAATAATGGTATTAGAAGAGTAGCTAACAGCTGTAGTCTTCCCCAGTGATACAACAATAAAAACCAAAAAAAAATACATAATACTCTGGTCTGAAATAAATGACTTCCCCATTGTTTTCTACCGCATATGGTGTTCAAGTAGATGGGATGGTTGGTCGATTTTCTTATTTGTTTATAACGTAATAACCTAATGGGCATGCGGAAATGAAACATTAGACACACAATAACCACGATCACGAAGATAACTGGGTAAACTGTAGTAAATGCCAATTCACGTGGATAACAGGAAATGATGTCACTGACTGTACAGAATCTCTCAAAAGGAGTTAGGGTGGTTGTTTAACAACAAAGAAATGAAAGTGGTGCATCAAGCGTGTATTTTCCTAGAACACCGGATTCACCCTGTTTGTCAGTTCTGTTCCTTCAGTTTAATTTCATTGTTAAAATTTGATGGTAACGTCTAATTTGATAGAATATAGAATTATGGGTTGTGATGTTACATCAAATAAACCAAACAGTCTTGTTTATTTGTTTGGCATTAAACAAGAGGCTGTGTAGTGACTTAACTGTGTTCCCTCTGAGTACAGACACCCGATTTTTAGCGTTTTAAGCCTTCGAACTTACCTCTAAGCTACAGGGGTGGGGATTAACCAAAGAGAAAATGTTTGCCTTTTATTGGACACTGGCGGATCAACCAATGAAGTACATATATTGCTTTTTTTTTCTAGGCTTCACGATGAACTATCTGTGCTTACCTGCCGCAGGGATTGAGCTCTGAATTTTAGTATTTTAAGCTACTTGATGTGAAAAGGATAATGGCATATTTATGAAGTTATAAATAACTATAAGTGTTTAAAACATTTTTTATACCTTTTACACAGAACTTGTTTTGTAAGATTAAGAGTTTCAGAAATGGTGGTGTTACTTTAGCATCATCAGTCAGTACATGTTGATTTGTACTGCAGTTTATAGGCCCAATATTCGTAACACGAATCAGTGTTTATTTGACCTGACATTAACTAGTTTTGTGGTTTAATATTGTAATGTGAAGATGCGTAATATTTTTAACACACTAGCAGCAGGAGCACAACAAATGAATCCGATATGGTTTTTGAGTATTAAACACATACAAGCGTATTAGATTAACTGCATGGATACCCAGTATGAGAGTGAATTTATACAGATATGATCACGCAGGAAGTCGTGAAAGTAAGGCAACTCAATATAACATTTCATAAGCCCTAGAAGTATTTGTAAGGGTATTTTAATTTTTTTAATGAAATTAACACCTTGACGTATTAATTTTATCAGATAATTTATCGTGTGCAATGACATTAGTATTTGTGACATACCGTATTTTAAAAACTGTGCTGTAATAGTTAATATATTTTTAAACTCTTCAGAAATTTTAACTTCTTATTTACGCAGTCTGATCTTTGTTATAGAACATACGAATTGTTAAAAACTTAATAAAATATTTTAATGCAATTTGTATTCTGGTAAAGTATTTATGAAAAAAAATGACGTACGATCAGTGTATGCACAAAACTTAGTAACATTGGAGTGTTACTGTTTGTATAATAAACAGAGATGAAAAGAAATTTATTCATAAGAAGACTATATTTTTTATTATTGCTGTTTGTATTTAATGGCCACAGGTGTTGGCTTTTATAAATTACACTGCTGTTAGTTCATGTGCAGAGTTCTTTTATATTATTGAATTTATTTTCATGCGCCCCCTTTCTATTTAACATGGTAAATACGGATTTATTTTTCTCACGACATACCGGTAAGAAACCACAACAAACTCTATCAATCCCACACCAGAATTCATGTTTCTGTGGCAGCTGTTGTACGAAAAAAATTCCATTAAAACTTCTCTAGTTACTTTGACAGGACTACTGACTGGACATCCATTTGACCTTTCTCTTCGGATTTTGATACTCCGATCAACCAATAATAGACCTGTCAAACTGTTGATTTTTCAACATTCTTATCCATCAACCAGTTCTTTTATCTCGCTTGTTTGTTTAGCCGTTGGTGATTGATAGTCTCAAAGATATTTTCATTTTAAATTCAGGCAGTATTTAAAATTGCAGGGGTCTTCCAAATATCCCGTTGTTGTGCATGAAACACATTAATCGCGAGCTAAGAAAGTCTAATAGCTTAGAATAGTGAAGAAAATCGAATCAGTCAAAATGACATACAAATTGACGAACATTTCCAGCATCTATATACATAACGTGATAAATGTATTTTTGTTCAAGGAAATTGCTCTGCAAGACGTTGAAAAATATAATTTACTTGAATTTATAATTTTTTTTTATCTCGTAAGAACATACAAAATTTGGAAAAACACTAAATTCAACATTCAGGCTTAAAAAATTTCTGAAGATAAGTACAAAAAGTTTGAACTAAGAAATCCATGTGATGACAAGATTTCTCAAGCAGTGAATAAATTACGAACAAATACTTCTTCAGTGCAGTTTTTCTCCTATATATATTGATCAAAATAAATGTTTAAGAAATAGAAACTGAATATTTTTGTACATGTTACAAATATTATTAGTGTATTTATAAACACGTTATGGTCTACAAACTTTAACTGGAACATTAAATCTGCGGCACTACTTGAAAATAACTGTAAGAGTTTTTTATGCTCTGAAAGTAAGATATGCTCTATTATTTTATAATAGTTACTTTTATTAATAGAGCTTTTCGTTAGAATATTGAATATATCTAATTTCATTTTTGTAGTTTAAACTTTTATTATTATTGTATTTTCTCATAAGGATTATTTTGCATTTTTAACTTAATATTTATATATATATACATTTAGGACTATCTTAAAACTTTTAAGGCGGTTGGACTTTGTGAGATATTATTGGGATTAAGGCCGAAAATATCGCGAACAGCAAGGATATCCAGCTGATGAAACAACGTATTCTAATCTTTTTAAGAACGTAAGATTTGTTTGTTTGTTTTAAATTTCGCGGAAAGCTGCACGAGAACTATCTGCGCTAGCTATCCCTAGTTTAGTAGTGAAAGACTAGAGGAAAGGAAACTGGCCATCACCACCAACCGTCTACTTTTACGCAACGCGTTTACCAACTCATAGTGGGATTGACCGTCATATTATAATCCCCACAAAGCTGAGAGGGCAAATATATTTGATAGTATGGAGATTTGAATCCCCAGCCCTCAGATTGCCAGTCAACCGCTCAAATGGCCCGGCATAGTCAGGTGGTAAAGCTCTCGACTGGTGATCCTAGAGTTGAGGATTCGAATCCCAGTCACACCAAACACCTGGGGGCATTATAATGTGACGGTCAATTCCACTATTCGTTGGTAAAAGAGTAGCTCAAGAGTTGCCTTCACACTAGTCTTACACTGCAAAATTAGAAACGGCTAGCGCAGATGGCTCTCGTGTAGCTTTGCGTGACATTAAAAAAAAAAAAGTCGTCCAATCCACTTCTGCCCTGAAAAGGGCCGGAGTACTGGGCGTTTCTCTAGCTCTAAAGCACTATAACTACAACATAGTAGTAGCTGAAATGAAAGTTAGGGATGGAGGAAGAGGTCTTTTGCACCTGACCCTCCTGAATATCAAAATTTCCAACATACCTAAATACCCACAAAGAAGAAGAGAAACCACATGGCTATACCGGGAAAAGAACATAAGAAAAGTATATTTAATTCACTATGTTCATCATGTGGGCGATTTTGAATTTTGTCCTAATAAGGTAGTTTGCTCTGAGCAGTAGTTAATATTAACTAATTAATTAATCCATTAACATGTTGCACTGGTGTGTTCCTTTATTTTTGTTTTTCCTTTAAAAACGGATCTTGACAAATAACAAACAACCTTTTCAGTGGAAAGCTAATCATAAAATTTAAGGCCCTATCAAGGGCACCCTAAGAACAGTATGGTGGGTATTCTTTGTATTGTTTTATTAGTTTTACACTTTATATTGTGTTATTAACCACGAAAGGGTTTAAATGTTTTATTTTGGAGAATGTACACTTTGCAAAGTAACTTGTTTGAAACTGGTATAGTAATTATATGTCATATTAGCTTTGAGTTGCTGGCGTTCTTTCTTTTACATATTATATAAAAATACTTTTGTGATATTAACGGGGTAAGAATCAAACTATTCTTTGATAATCCAATTCATGAGTATATAAAAACAACAACACACACAGGTATCTGACTTTATACAATATTGCATTCTGTAGAAATTGCAACAAATGGATATTGTGCCCGGTTGCCTTCGCTGCTTGTAAAATATTCAGTGAAGGAAGTAACCCTGAGAATGAATATCACTGAGCATTTATAAGAAATCAATTATGATTGATTCTTGAGTGGCAGAAAAGATTTTGTATTCTATCATATATTTAAATTTTTACTCAGAACAAAAACAAAATGGCCCGGCATGGCCAAGCGTGTTAAGGCGTTTGACTCGTAATCAGAGGGTCACGGATTCGAATCCCGGTCGCACCAAACATGCTCGCTCTTTCAGCCGTTGACGCGTTATAATGTTACGGTCAATCCAACTATTCGTTGGTAAAAGAGTAGCCCAAGAGTTGGCGGTGGATAACAATGACTAGCTGACTTCCCTCTAGTCTTACACTGCTAAATTAGGGACGGCTAACGCAGACAGCCCTCGAGTAGCTTTGCGCGAAATTCAAAAAAACAAACAAGAACAAAAAGGGATGTGGTGAGATACGATGACGATCTGCGCAAGTAACTCGCCATAACCTTTACCCTCTTAAAATTAATCCCACTTCTTATTCCAAAAAACTTGTTTCATCATAATCAAGTCTTGTAGTACACTCTCCTACCTACGAATTTATAAAGATAAATAATTTTATGAGCACAAATTAAGTAATACGAAAAACACAAATAAAAATAACTAATCGACTGACTAGTTTCGACGTAAACCTTTGAAAATGGCGCACGTGGTGCGTCGAAACCAGTCAGGTATTTAACTATATTTTTGCAGCTTCGTTTTGTTCTCCTTAGTTAATTTGTGCTTACATAACTGTTAATCTTTATAATATTTGTTTTGTCCTTCTCGTTTCCTTGCATTATGATATTGAAATATAACACTTCGTTTTGCTCAATCAAAAACAAAACAAAAAACATGTTAAACAGATGTAATTCTTCTAAAGATAAATCTATCCTGATTAAAATATATTGTAAAGAGTGTAATACTACTCAAAGAAGAATGTCATGTCAAAAATAATTGTGTTAGAGGAATCACAATGTAATATTTTAATAAACTAGCAACTAACAGAAAGTGTGACATCTTCGAAGCATTAACATTTGTCTGTATTGTTAAGTCTTCGTTTTAAATAGGTGGTGGTTCGACTTTTTCTTCATAGAGGCCCGGCATGATCAGGATCGTGAGTTGGAATCGCCGTCACACCAAACATGCTCGCCCTTTCAGCCGTAGGGACGTTATTATTTCACGATTAATCCCACTATTCGTTGGCAAAAGAGTAGCCCAAGAATTAGCGGTGAGTGGTGATTACTTCCCTCTAGTCTTACACTGCTAAATTAGGAACGGTTGGCGTAAAAAGTTCTCTTGTAGCTTTATTCAAGAACAAACAAATACATTTTTCAGTAAATTAAGCTGAAAATATATTGCACATGATCCACAGAATTGCTACAAAAAACAACAAAACGAACAACTTTAATGGTATACGAATATTTCCATTGTAATGACACTGTATCTGTTTGGAAAAACTGCTTGCATACATTTTGAAATATTAACGTTGATACGAATTTATGAAAAATATGATCTAAAGATGTTCGCTGATTGTCTGTGACACCCTTAAGTATGAATGTTCCCTCGTGAATTTGAGTTTTGGGTCATTGCGTTGCGCTTTCTATCAAATATTTAATAAATTCCTGTTTCAATCGATGGTTACAATGCAGTTTATTACAACCAGAGTTGGCAACTGGCGTACTGCCTTTCTTATTGACTTTTCAAAGGCTTATTTCGGTACATATGTTACTATGGGCTAGTTCATTAAATACTTATTGAAATTGGGTTTCGCTCATTATGTTAATTAAAGGCATAATATTACTGCTTGTAGACAGTTTTTAGTAATGAACAAAACGTTTAAATATTACTTAAAATAATTACAAAACGCTCTTTACAAAATGTTTTGGTTTGTTTTGAATTTCGCGTAAAGCTACACGAGTTCTATCTGCGCTAGTCGTCCCGAATTTTGCAGAGGGAAGGCAGCTAGGCATCGCCACCCACCGCCAACTATTGGGCTATTCTTTTATCAAAGAATAGTGGGATTAACTGTCACATTATAACGCCCCACGGCTGAAAGGGGAGCATGTTTGGTGTGATGGGCTTTACAATATGAAAATACTGTTTTTAATAGAATAAGCACATGTATTGACTCGCATCAAACACGAATAATTTAAACTAATGGACTACTAACATCTGGCCCGGTATGACTAGGTGGTTAAGGCACCCGACTCCTAATTCGAGGGACGTGGGTTCAAATCCTCGTCGCACCAAACATGCTCGCCCTTTCAGCCGTGGGGGCTTTATAATGTGACGGTCAATCCTACTATTCGTTGGTAAAAGAGTAGCCCAAGAGTTGGCGGTGAGTGGTGATGGCTAGTTGCCTTCCCTCTAGTCTTACACTGCTAAATTGGAGAAGGCTAGCACAGATAGCCCTCGTGTAGCTTTGCGCGAAATTCTAAACAAACAAACAAACAAACAAACAAACTACGTAATGATGTAAATAGTAATTTAAACAAACATTCTTAAAACCATTATACATCCAACTTGAACTTCATTAACATGGCATGCCACGCAATCTTTTCATTACTTCAATCGTATTATACATAAAGCGAAATGAACACAAGTGCCTTCTATCGTAATAAGATGAAGCTGCTGTCGTGTTCTCGCGTTCTACACCTACTTGGGATAGAAGCATTCTTAGCAAACAAACTGGAGAAATCTTGACTTGTTCTCTGGGTTTAATTAAACGCCTACAACTGCTTCAGATTTGAACCATAAGGCAACTAACATCGTATCACGCACGCGATTTTTGTGACGTCCAATGGTATAGCCAAACAGTCTCTCCGTGCTAGTTAAGAATGTAGAAGAAATTCTCTGGAAGATTGTGTGGTAAATCAACACTTTTCTGAGTCAAACATATGAATTATCTCATGAACACAAAACGATCAATCATTTCAACTCCCGGAGCGTCATGTTCAAGGTACAGATATAATGGCTTCCAGCTCAAAATGTCTTCCCAGTGTTATTTCTTGCCATGGATGCTGCTCATTCAGCTGCAAGAATGAGGAATTGAGGTTTTGGACAACCTGGTTTTGTAGGATGAATCTACAGAAACTTGTAAACGTACCGAGATAAAGCAAAATCTCCAGTTATATAAGACGAGACTTTAGGAAATTGTAAATTGATCAGAATGTACGAAAACATGTCAGTTGTAAAAGGAGAGAGTTTTGAAGTTAGTCAATGGAGCAAGTGGAAGTAAAATCTTGTAAGTTGGAGGTTTACTTTCTTATAATCATTTATTGAAATTCATATATGTAACTTTTTGTATATGTATTTTTAGCTTTATAAATATTTTGCGAAAAATAAACAGACTAATATTGTACAATAGCAATGCAATTTTCGTTTAAAAAATAAAACACGTCATTTTGAACATATTTTATACACTGTACCACGCTATTCAGAGGTTTAAGTAAATAATTCGGCAATACAGAGGTATGGGGTTATAACTATTACTGAGTTTTTTGTAGTTAAGCACAATGGGATATTTGTGCTTTGCCCACCATGAGTATCAAAACTAGTTTCTAGCGTTGAAAATTCGCAGACATGCCGCTGTGCCACTGATGGGGGGGAGATTATTAATGTTATGGTCTGCTTGTCTGAGCATAAATGAACTTGTAGTAAATACGCAGCTGCTGACACAGAATTTCTATCACCTAATGTGAAGGATAAGGTTCATCTGGGAACTCTTCGGCATACGATCTGGCAGCAAACTAGGCATTCTAGTAACTCTCTGCATACGGTAGAAGCATGTTAAACTGAGCTATTATTTAGATGATGTGGAAGCAGATTAAACACCATAAAATTTGCTCACCAACGACAAGATTGAAGACTTGTACGGCTAAATCCGAGATTTAATACCCGCATAGGTCATTCTGCAGCTTTGTGCTTAACAAGAAACATTTTTTTTCTTTTTGAATTTCACGCAAAGATACGCGAGGGCTATCTGCGCTAGCTGTCCCTAATTTAGTAGCGTAAGACTAAAGGAAAGGCAGCTAGTCATCATTACCCACCGCCAACTCTTGGCTCCTTAACCAACAAATAGTGTGATTCACCGTCACATTATAACGGCCCTATGGCTGAAAGGGCGAGCATTTTAGTATGAACAGGATTCGAACATGTGGCTCTCAGATTACAAGTCGAATGACTTAATCACCTGTCCCTGCCGGGCCAACAAGAAACAAAGTTAATTTTTGCCATTTCGATTCTTTCGTATCTGTTTATGTAAAATTATCTACTTGCAATTTAAATCAACATTTATGTAAGAACCTTTACTTTTGCTATGTGTGGATTTTGACCTAGAGAGGCTCAACTCCACATACCTATAACTCTTGTTTTTGAGAAGATTTTGGTAAATTTTGATTTAAAAACAGATTATTTGCTATTATATACACTCTTATCTTGTACATTTTGTTTGTATGATTTATATTAATACATTTCTTGAGAACATGACTTTGAACTTGAACTTGAATGACCTTATTGGTATTGTTACAGGGCAGGCGTACGACTCCCTTCCACATCATTCACAATTATTTTTCGATGCCCTTTCTATTATTTGTCTATCAGTGCACTTTTGAATCAGCCTGTACAAGAATTTTTGATCATTCAAGTAATAAAGCTGTTAAAAATATCTCTTCGACTGAGCTGCCAATTCAGTTCGCCTCTGACAACTTTAACAGCACTTATGTTTTTAAATCGTCCAGAGCTTGCTCGTGTTGTTCAAGCAATATTCTTGTTTATGGAGTCTCCAAGAGCTGATAAGAAGACATAAATGGCGTGGACTTGTAGTTGGCTAGCTTCTGTAAGAGGAAACTGATCTTCTGATCTCTGGTTGAAACCAGAAGAGCAGGATATTAAGTGCCAAGTTGAACATCGGTTTCCGAAAGTTGCCGGAACTAACCTAGTAACAACGACAGGAAACAGTAGCGAGCGTCAAGGCGTCCATCATAGATACACAACAAGATTGAGGTAGTTAGCTAAGTTTCAACTATATTTGAGACTAAAGTAATTAATTTTGCCAAGTAGTACCTAATAAAAAAAACTTAGAGCCGTCGTGATGAAATACCACATGAGGGTTATGTCAAACTTGTACGTAATCGTGACATTTAAACCCTGTTTTTCATATAAAAAGCAATGAGGCGGATTTCGTAATTCTAGAACACATTAGTATCAAAACTGACAGCTTCATTATCTGCCTTTATGTTATCGTATCTTTTATCGTGCTATATATCTATGTAACATATACCGAACTAGATATAAAAATACATGAAACGTAAAAAGTCTAGTTTATCTTATCTAAAATCTTAGAGACAGCGACACGCAAAGTGATTGCTATCCAGCCCTATTCAACTATGCAGTAGGAATAATCCCAGGGTTGGAGTTTTCTGTGTACCACTTCTATCTTGATATTTAAATTAGGCAAACAGTTTTCGTGTTTTTGCTGAGGTTTTACTTCAGTTCGAAAAATAAGACTTCCAGAGTAAAAATCATCATACTATTTTACACCATCTAAAAAAACTTCGAACAAACAGTAACAATCGTTCTTGAGCTATAAAAAATAGTTCTCACTTTGTGTTACGTGACTCAGTTGTTTCCATAAAATCTTTAATTATTTGAGATGATTTATTTGTGGCTGGAATTTCGCTTTTACTGCAGCGAGAAATTGAGATGTGAAAGGCTACAACACTTATCCCTCATACATTATCATCCAGAGAATTTTTATCATAAACGAAGTGTCATTTTCTTTCAACTAGTCATGTAATGTTGGATGACAAGACTAAATTCTATAATAGAATACTACAAACTTATGAACATTATATATTTTTTCAAAATATGAAAGGAATTATCTTAAATTATTAGCTAGCAGTTTAAAGGTATTAAACTTGTACAGTTAAGAAATATGAAAAAATGAGTTTCTAGATACCTTAAAGTGAAAACAAAAAATATTGTATATGTTTATACTATTTCAATACCACTTTGAAATTCTTCACTCTTAGATTATTGCAGATTATAGTAACGTATATTCTATATAATAATATAGTTCAGCTATTTCATGTGTTCACTTAACTTATTTCTTTGGTTTTTAACTCATGTTCTTTAACCACAGCTAGATATTTCGTGACATTCTTCGCGAGTTTCGAATGTTTGCGATATTCATTTGATTTGCAAGTTTTAGCATCGGAATTTCTACGCTTTAGTGATGAATTAATTATCAAAGGATGTTCCTTTTTTAAACACTGTTTTCTTATCCTACGCTCATACATGAAATGACATCGCTCGTACATAAAACTATATAAGCACTTTAGGGCATTCTGGAATTGTCATAGAGGTCTGGATGAATGATGTCCAGAAAAAATCAAAATTAATCCAAACAATAATGAAAAACCAAAACAAAAAAATATTTGTTTATACAGACCCAATAGATTTAATAATATTAAAATTACTTTTTATGTCCGTTTGAAAGTGACAACTCAACTCCAAATAACTCACTGAAGAATCTCGGACGTCCTCACAGCTGTATGCAGAATCGCGAGCTTCGTTTTAAAATAATGGAATCAGATCGTCATCATTACGTGAAACACTTAAGAAAGGAAACACACTAAATTGTTAAACTTTGAAATTCCAGAAATACCACGTGCGCTTTGAAACGTGAAGAAATGGAATCAGGAACACATTTAATTCCATTTGTGACAAGCTTAAATTAATTCAACGCCATATCTAGAAAATTATTGCAGACTAGCAAAGTGACAATCAGCCGTTAGAACAACAAACGTGTAACTTTATAATAATTCACTTTACTATTCAATGATCCAAGACGCCATATTTACGCCGATTGCCGACATATATCTACAAATTTTTCTTGTACCACTTGTATATATATACTTATGGATATAAAACACGATTGATATATCTTTCAATTTAGAATACAACGTATTAAATATGGAAAAGTTATTCATTTATTATAGCTGTATGATGTTTAGTTTTCTTAACAAATTTAGAAATGCTAACGGCGCCTTTAAGCTTACAGTAATGTTGAATTTTAAGGGAAAAAATGTTTTTTTAGCAAATTCTTCTAAACAAAACTTTTGTTTTATCAATACCTTTTTGCCAGTTATATAATTAATCGAAAATCAACTTTTCTTTATAATGTCACTGACTTTCTGTTTTCATAATTATCCGCATTTATTGAGGGTTTGGGAGTAATTTTAATGGTAACGTGCTGTGGCGTAGAATTAAATGTTCAATTAAAGATTGAGACGAGATAAGAACAGGATCCTCACTCTCGGATGTGTGAGCATTGTAACTGTCATTTCCGATGTTCAGTTAATAGTTTCCGTGCAGGTGTTGGTAACTGGTCACTGCTAAATTAGGGACGGCTAGCACAGATAGCCCTCGAGTAGCTTTGTGAAAAACAAACAAACAAACAAACAAAAGGTGTTGGTAACTGGTCACCTTTTTTTTTGATAAGCATTTCAAAATTAGGAACGCCATGTCTACACCTTAACGTTTCCGACATGGCCGTTTAAGCCTCGAGTGTCATACTTTTATTTTCGTATATTAAATACATTTGCTTCGTCAGTTATTTCACTGTTCAGATTTTATATATATATATATATATTTATCTCTCAACTGTTCCTTAAGGCCCACACACAGTTACATCCTGATAATGGTACAAGCTCACAGACATCATTTACATCCTGATAATACTACATTATTCTAAGTTCATTTATATATAACAATTCTACACTTACGCAGAGGGACGATTGTAGGTCAACGAACTTAAAATGCTAAACTTAATGTTTGATTTCTCACCCTGAACTCAGCCCAACGTGGTTTTGTTTTAAAATAAATAAATACATTTTTTCTAAAATTTCAGTTACCTATAACCATCAAGTTTCCTCATTTTAACCTAAGTGTAGGATCGTTGTATAGTATTAAAGAAGGGCATATTTGCTTTAATTTACTTTATATGTCTTATACTGTACATTGCAATAAAAACACTTAACACAGATTAGAAAACAAGGGTGTATAATGAAATTAAAACTATATATGGTTGAACAGCATACAGAGTGTAATTATTTATCAAAGTGTAAAGCAGGTGAGAGATAACTAACTAAATAGGTTATATTGAAAGGTTTAACTATTTTCACATAAAGATTAAAAAAACCGGGGTTGTTTATGCATCTGCCCTAAAATAATTAATTCATGTATGTGTCTCGACTGTCTACTGGGCCCTAAAATAATTAATTCATGTATGTGTCTCGACTGTCTACGTGTACACTAATTTTATTTTTTGACTATTCATTCATCCATCTATTTATTTACTTCGCGATTAAGTCTTGACTCCCTCAATCTATCTCACTGGAGGTCCTTGAGCTTTGTTTATATATATATAGTATACTACTTAAATAACTCAGGACCAGTCATTCATGGAAAGATATTTGGATGGATGGTTTAGTTAAAAATAAATCTTGACAGCGCTTCGTGTAGTGTTCTAGACAGAAACAGAACACTCCCCATCGGTTTGCCGCACTTCAGGAGACGGTACATTTGGACCATTTTATCAGCTTTCTTCTGAAAGCACCAAAGGTTATATCTATAGGGGAAGTGTTGTACATTTTATATAACAGCACCTTTAGTTCTAAGTTATTCTCATGGGAAACATTGTATTGAGATACTACGTAGAGATTTTCTTAGGTAAATTCGAATTAAACAATGACAATTAAAACTGAAGGAAGAAAAAACCTCCAAGACTGACACCCCTTCATTTACTTTGAATCTCCATGCAGCCGAAAATGAATTCTTCACTTATGTGATTGGAAAAGAAAAATATCATGAATTTGCAGTAATAGTGAGTAGATGGATCGAGTTCAAACTTCATTTTTCTTTTGTCTTTCTATCTGTTGTTTTAGACATTTGAAATTTCAAATTACATTTTATGTTAGAAATGATATACACTCAGAGGTCACTTTAGTAGGTACATCTCTCTAGTAGCAGGTAGTATCCATTTTGCCTCCAAAACATCCTGAATTCTTCGCGGCATGGATTTAACGAGGTGCTGGAATTATTGCTTAGGTATTTTGGTCAATGCTGACCGGATAGCATCATGCAGTTCCTTCAGATTTGTTTGACACACATTCATGCTGCAAACCTCCTGTTCCACCTCATTCCAAAGATGCTCTATTGGATTGAGATCTGGGGACAGTACAGGCCATTAGAGTACACTGAAGTCACTGTTCATGTTCGTGAAACCAGCTTGAGATAATGCGTGCTTTGTGATATGGCACATTATTCTGCAGGAAGTTGCCATTGGAAAACGGGGAGGCTGTGGCCATAAAGGGATGTACATCATCAGCAACAATTCTCAGGTACGCTATGACATTCAGATGATACTAAATTGATATTGAGGGGCCTATAGTGTGCCAAAAAACATTCCCCACACACCACCACCACAACTAGCCTGTACCGTTGATACAAGGAAGGATGGATTCATGAATTCATGCTATTTACGCCAAATTCTGACCCTACCGTTTGCAGCAAAAATCGAGATCGTCAGACTAGATGACGTTTTTCCAATCTTTAATCGTCCAGTTTTGGTGATTCCGTGTCCACTGTAACCTCGTCTTCTTGCTCTTAGTTGACAAGAGTGGAACTCGGCGCGGTCTTCGAGTGCTGTAGCCCATCCACTTCAAGGTTCAACACGTTGTGCATTCAGAAATACCCTTCTGCACACTATTGTTGTAAAGAGTGGTTATTTAAGTATTTGTGGCTTTCCTTTCAGCTTGAAAGAGTCTGATCATTTTTCTCTGACATCTCTCATTAAGAAGGTGTTTTCGCCCACAGAACTGCCACTCACTGGATGCTTTTGTTTGTCACAACATTATCTGTAAAGTCTAGAGACTGTAGTGCATGAAAATCTCAGGAGGTCAGCAGTTTCTGAGATACTGGAACCACCACGTTTGGCACCAACAGTCATTTCACGGTCATATTCGCTCAGGTCACGCATCTTCCCCATTCGAACAACAACTGAACCTCTTGACCATGTCTGTACACTTGAAACATTGAGTTACAGTCATATGATTCGCTGTTTGGCTATTTGCGTTAAAGAGCAGGTGTATGTAATAAAGTGGCCACTGGGTGTATGCACAGATCTATAAATCGATGTAACGGTACCGTTCACCGAAAACATCATGTTTTAAAATAGTAAGGATAAATATAATAATATTCATGGATTACAATACAGCACTTAATTATACGAGTGATGTAAGCACGACACGGCACTTAATAATAATAGTCATGCAAGTATTATACACAATATAATAATAATTGTCATGTAAGCATTATATGTAGGCCCAGTTTGGCTTAGTCAACAGCGCGCTTGGCGTAATAAATCCGGAAGCTAAAGTAGCGGGTTGTTACCGCAAAGATAGTCATCACAATTTAGTGTTGTTAGCGCAGTATAAGAAGTGGAATAAATCATTTTATTTAGTCAAAGAGTAGCTCCAAAAATTGGTATTGGATCTGTTGACTAATTGCCTTCACTCTAGTCTACCGGCTTAAAGTTAAAGAACGGTTATGCACAGATAGATAACCTTTTATGTACCTTTGCATGAAAAGCCTAAGACAAAGGCATTTTAAGCATGTAAAAGTCATTAGAAAATGTAACGGTATGATACAACCTTATCAACATGAATAATACCACATTCTGTGGTGCAGTTGTTAAAGTTAGTCTTGGAAGTCACCGTTTCCTCAGAGTAGCGCGAACTCAACTTTTTTCCAAAGAATTTAATTGCTATAATATTAATGTTAAATCAACTATGGAACGTGTGACATAACAAGGTTGTTGTTGTTTTGAATTAAGCACAAAGCTACACAATGAGCTATCTGTGCTCTACCCACCACGGGTATCGAAACTCGGTTTTTAGCGTTGTAAGTCCGCAGACGTGCCGCTGAGCCACTGGGGGGCGACAGAACAAGGAAACTAAAAACAAATTTTGGACTGTATTTCTAATTTTTTTATTCGTAAAAAAATAAATAAGTGAGTTTAAAGAAAACCATTTTAATAAGCAAATGTACATTAAAAACTGTCTTACAAATATTCATGTGTGATAAATAATCTTTTGTGAATTCAATCGTGTGACATTGGTTATTGAACTTTTTCACTGCCATGGACGCTTCTATTGTCCACTACAGAGTATTAACTATTGGTATGGGACTTTAGAATTTTGTACTAATATGAGAGAAAGGTATTATTTTTCAATATTTGCTAATTTTAAGTTTCAGGTAATGAAATATTAAAATACGTGTTTTTGTTTTTGTTGTATATCTAAAACATAAGCCTTGAAATGGGAAGGCTGCTTATTTACAGATGTAGTTGTGGAAAAGTTAAACTATAATTAATTTCCCTTGTATTGTAATAAAACACACGTGATATTTACACTTTTATTGTATATTTTAAAACAAGCCTGGCAATAGGAAGGCTGCTTATATATAAATGTGGTTGTGAAAAAGTTAAACAATAATTAATTTACCTTCAATCATAGTAAATACGTTTCATATATATAGTTTTTTAAATGAAGTTATTTCAGTACTTGAGGGATTTGGTTTTGTATGTTTTGAATTTCGCGCAAAGCTATAAGAGGACTGTCTGCGTTAGCCGTCCATAATTTAGCAGTGTAAGACTAGAGGGAAAGCAGCTAGTCATCACTACCCACCACCAACTCTTGGCCTACTCTTTTACCAACGAATAGTGGGATTGACCGTCACATTACATCGCCCCCACGTCTGAAAGGCGAGCATGTTTGACGTGACGGGGATTCGAACCCACGACCCTCAGATTACGAGTCGACTACCTTAATCACCTGGTCATGCCGGGCCTTATTATTATGAAGAATCTAATATAGGACATAAGTTATGGAATTAGACGAAAGGTTGAACCAATAACCTACACACGGATTCAAAGCGAAAACACCCTCCTAACTTTAATAATAATTTTCGCCTAACATAACATGAACTGAGAAACAATAAGAATTATTGTTTTGTAACGTGCAGCCCACTTTTCAGTCACGTGTTTGTTTCAACTAGTAAAATATTTTCTGGAGATATTAAAACCATTCTGTTGTACTTCTTTGTGGGCGAGAGTAAAATTTATGGCTCGAATCTCTGTGGATGGGAAACCAATATGTTCTGCTCACACTGTGAATATATGAGAAAAATATCTCTCAAGTAAATCAACGTTGAGAGGAGTCAAAGAGGGGAAAAAGACTGTAGGCAGATTAAAACAAGACGTATAAGAAACGGAAGCAACAATCATTGAATATATTAAAAGAACAGACAAGAAATTCAATCAATCATTTTATACCAATACTTTCTTTGCCCTCTTTCAATACACATGATACAAGAGTGACATAAACAGTAATACCTAAAGCGATTTGGCTGCAGTTAATTAACATCAAATTTTCTGTTAAGGAACGGTAAATGAAGTTTCACTATCACAGTTTAACAGGGACGACCACAATCTGCAACACAAGTGACAGAAAAATTAACGGCTGATAACACAAGTTTGAGAAAAAAAAACATTTAACGCGAAGACTTTTCGCGTCTCTCAGTGTGAAACCATTTTAATTAAATGTCAGAAACACATGACTTGTTTTTTGTGCCACCTCAACTTAGAAGGATTTGAAAAACCTTGGAAGACTCAATTTGTTTCTGTTACGAAGCCTTGTAGAAAAGAAAATATCAACTATCGCAAACAAAAATGTTTGATAACACCTAATTCTACAGGATAGATTAAAATTGTCCTTTAGGCTAAATAATCAGTTGGAAGTTAAAAGAGGAAATGGATTTTAGGCCCACCTACACAGAGATTAAATATACGCTTGAGAGCTAAAAGGTAATGGTAAAAAGTCTGATAAAAAAAAAGAAAGGAAAACAAACAACTTTGTAGCATTAGCCGTTCGAATTTTCTTGTAATTGTTTATAGTTTTTCCCTGTAGGGTTGACTGGTGTAAAAAAAAAAAAAAGAATAGAAAAAAAGAAATCCATACAACTTCTTAGAGCTGAAATTGCAAGTTGTTTACTTTTAATAAATAAAAACAAACGAAATCCAAGGCAGTGAACATTTGGCAAGAATAGTACTCATAAAAATTGTATGCATACATGTTTCAATAAATTTGTAGACATTGCATTTAAAAATAACTTAGAATTTTCTTTTTCTTATGAATGAAACCTTCTATGTTATACTATACCCATAATAATAAGTTTTTATTGTCAAGTTTGAGCTTTAAGAAGGCTAATATCTTCTAATAAGAAATCTATTACTATTGGAAGTAACAGATACGTAATATTAAGCCTCACCAAGATTTCACTTCCACAACAAATAGTAGTTTTACATTTATATGTTGAAAAGAAAGTCGGAGCCCTCCCTGTTTTCCGCAGATATAAACCATGCCACCCGAGGGGAACTCTGTGAGACTCTGCTGTCACCCTAACAGGTTAGTATCACTGTAGAGTTCGAAGGTCAGAGAACCCCCACACTGCCCAAAATATATACCATTTATTCTATTGGTGATGTGCGTCGCTCGTGGCACTATCTCACTGTTCCTCCTCTCCCGTCGTATTTCATAGCTATGCTGGAATAACCATTAATCAAAGGAGGTGAACATTTTTCATGATCTGGCCTATGTCTCCGGTGACGGCTTTTACCTCGACTGTAAGAACTCCCATGGAAAACAAAAAAGAAAAATCCACTTAAGCAAACCCTCTTCACTTTTTATCTCTTCACATCAATTGGAAAATAATTGATTGTGAACATCAAATGCAGAACATTAGGGGCTAAATCGCTACATGTTATTTTGTGAGTGATGTAAGCTGCTCGTTGGATCTCTAATCTCTCCAGACTGGTAAGCAAAATCTATTCACACAAATATATGCCACAATATTAGGCTTACAAACTTCTATGTCACTGGTTGGGGGTTGGTGTTTTAGAATCAGGATTTCGTACTTGTACTTTGTACTTATAACCCAGTCCATAATTGTGAGCTACTGACGAGGTGGAAGACTACTGTTGCCAGTCAATAGCCTCTCCCACTGAAGAATTGATTGCTACTCTTATAACACACCTACGGCTTAAAGTGCGGGGAATATTTTGTGATATTGAGCGGATTCAAACACTAATACAGCCACACCAGCATTTCTATAACGTAGGTTGTGCAATTTATATCTGTAAGGATATAATTAAAATTGTTATCTATCCCATTGCGTCAATGATAAAAAATTTGGTTTATTTTGTATTTACTTTAAAGAAACCTACACTGTCTTAGTGGCACAGTGGTATGTCTGCGGACTCACACCACTAGAAAACGGGTTTCGATCCCGATGGTTGGCAAAGCACAGATAGTCCTTTGGGTAGAGTTGTGCATAATAGAACAAACAAGCATATTCTGTTTTAACTCTAGATAAAAAAAATAGATTTTGTACGCATCATTTGTTTATTTTTAAAGTAAGACAAACTAGTTCTTGCTTATGTTATTGTTTTTAAAATGCGCAAGCGCTAATCACAGCCAATAAGAAAAGTTTCTTTTAAAATACGAAAATGCAACGCACACCTAGAAAACAATGTCGCACTTAAGTTAAGAATTCTACGCTACAGCCCCCTCAATATCCCAACGGGATGTCTGCGGACTTACAACGCTAGAAACCGAGTCTCGATATCCGTGGTGGCAGGGCGCAGATAGCCCATTATGTTGTGTTGAATTAAAAAACAAACAAACATATGTTGTATACATTTTTATAATTTAAGTTTCTTTTATTTCGTATTTCAAAACATACAACGTGATATGTTAACCAACAGGTTTAGTGTACATAATTTGTTCCACGAATAGCAAGTGAAAACTACTAAAATTACACCACTTTAACGCATTTAGTTAAAGAAAAATCAACTAGTGTTAAAGACAATACAACCTGCTAATATATTATATTCAAAAATATTTCATCCGCCATATTGGTACGACTGTACTGCCATCTATACAGTTCATTGCCTTAGTGAATAATATTAAGAGTTAAGATTTCGTTAATTCAATCTGTAAAAGAAAAAGTAACAGGTGTGACATCACACTTTAGGTTGTTACTGAATCTTTTATGCGATGTCGCTAAGGTTGCTAATACAGAGGTATGAGATAAGTTAGATCTTGTTTTGTATTTTTCATGTCTGTGAAACTGTTCGTGCCCTTACATTATTATTATCCAAAAACAAAAAGAAGAAAGATATAACGGATTTGTTCAAAAGACAAACGCCGAAATACGTCTGTATACACTTGCCATTAATAATAAAGGTAAGGGAACTCAGCTGTCGGTAATGCTTGTTTCTCTAAACAGTAGTGCACGTAGACGTTCACTGCTCTTTTCCTATCCCTATAATGTTTACGAAGCTATTTCTATGAAAATAATCCATAACTACCCTTCCACATGCCCAGTTCACTTCGTGGAAAATAACGCACTTGAACACACAATAACTATATAGTTATCGGGTAAGTAAAGAAATCAATGCAATCAATTGAATTTTGAAACTAGAACAGAACAATTTATAGCGATCAAATTACCAGTAAAAATATAAACGGATTCTTTGAATATTCAAACGCATGCGTTTCACTTTAAAGATGGGGGCCCGCATGGCCTAGAGCGTTAAGGCGTGCGCTTCGTAATCTGAGGGTCGCGGGTTCGCGCCCGAGTCGCGCCAAACATGCTCGCCCTCCCAGCCGTGGGGGCGTTATAAAGTTACGGTCAATCCCACTATTCGTTGATAAAAGAGTAGCCCAAGAGTTGGCGGTGGGTGGTGATGACTAGCTGCCTTCCCTCTAGTCTTACACTGCTAAATTAGGGACGGCTAGCACAGATAGCCCTCGAGTAGCTTTGTGCGAAATTCCAAAAACAACAACAACAACACTTTAAAGATTCCAGACGCTAGTGACAGACGTTGTTGTTAAGCGCAAATCTACACGAAGGGGGCAATCCATGCTCTGCCCTCCAGGCGTATCGAAACCCGCTTTATAGCAATATAGGTCCGTAGACATACTGCTGTGCCACAAAGGGCATAGTAAAGTAAAAAGAAAAAACGAATCCGTTGTTGTTGTTATAATGAGGATAGTACCCCAACATTAATAAAACTTACAGGGAAGAAATTGACTGAGATTTTACAGACAAATAAACCGGTGTTCATCATTCTTTAAGAATAAAACAACCTATAGTAAACTACAGTTACTCGCCTATACTCGTTGGAACTAGGAATACTTATTGCTACACTTTCTGCAGGCCTTTTCGATGGTCGGAAGAAACGTATTCGGACCTTGATAAGACGACAAGAAATGCAGGAAGTAGCAGTTCTCTTCAGACTTTGTTACTGCTTCCCGCATTCTGTTTCCGATCTTCATTATCACAAACTATGTTTCGGAAGAAGTCGCGGTACTGAAAATATTTTATTATTATTATTACATACGTGCTTATAGAAGAGAACTTCAATAAAATGTCTTTAGTTCATATCCTATCCCATTACTCAACAATACAGACGGATGAAAAGAAATATTATATAAAAAAAAACTTTACGATGTTAAGTGACCTGAGACTTTTACTTATGAATTATAGTATTTTTAATTATTTTATTTTATTGTATATTGTATGCATTTTGCTGAATTATATTCATAATTTAAATCAACTGTGCACACCAAATCAAAGTGGATCTTATGCATTGTTCCTTCTACTACCAAAATACATTCTATGTTTCATATTTTCTGTTTAAATATTACGTTAAAAATTGCAATTTCTTTAAAAGGCTTGCAGAAGCTTTTATGATGAATAATTTTTTTCAGTTCCGATAAAGGCCCAGCATGGCCAGGGGTATAGGGAACTCAACTCTGAAGGTTTCGGATTCGAATCCCCGTCACACCAAATATGCTCGCCCTTTCAGCCGTGGAGGCGTTAAAAATGTGACGATCCATCTCAATATTCGTTAGTAAAAGAGTAACTCAAGAGTTGGCGGTGGGTGGTTGACTAGCTACCTTCTCTCTAGTCTTAAACTGCAAAATTAGAGACGGCTAGCGCAGATCGCCCTCGTGTAGCTTTATGCGGAATTCAAAACAAACAAAAGAACATTAATTTATTTGAAAGAAAAACCCTCAGTGGCACAGCAGTGTTTGCAGACTTACTACAATAGAAATTGTGTGTTTATTCTCGTGGTGGGCAGAGTACAAATAGCCTAATGGACAGCTTTGTGTTTAACTTCAAACAATAAACACAACAGTGGACAACATATTAATTCCTACAAGATATCACAGAAAACAAACAATACAAGTAGTAACGTCTTTACTTCTTAATTAAATTTACTATGATTTTTCATAATTCAACTTACACGAACATAGTTAAATATAGCTAAAATCTGAGTAAGAGTAAAACCATCTTATAAATGCACTTGCACAAGATTTCTCAATGCTCATAGTAAAGTAATTTAGGTACACGAAAAACATCCATACGGAAACGGAAACTTTCAAAAAACTTCGAATTCTGGAGGTATAACACACGATTCAATCTCTTGAATCATTTTTGTAATGTTTTAAAATATTTGATTTGTTTTGTTTTGAATTTTGCTCAAAGCTACACGAGGACTATCTGTCCCTAATTTAGCAATGTGAGACTAGAGGGAAGGCAGCTAGTTATCACCCTCCACCGCCAACTCCTGGGCTACTCTTTTACCTACGAATAGTGGGATTGACCGACACATTATGACGCTCCCACAACTGAAAGGGCGATCATGTTTGGTGTGAAGGGTGATTCGAAACCGCGACCCTCAGACTACCCGTCGAGTGCTTTATCCAGCTGGCCACGTCGGGCCTATTGTATTTGATCACTTACATAACTTTACGGAGATTTGTCGGGAGATTTTCTAGAAACTGGAAGGAGATATCATTTCACAACAGGGTTTAAGAAACAATCATGTTTGGAAACCACGTGGTTACTAAAACACGAAGGTCTTGAATATGTGAAGAGCTTTTATAGTATTTTACGGTCAGTTTTCTACACTTTACGATTGAAGTGGGGGACGCAATTCCCGTTTGATATGTGCTTCTGGAATCTACTTCTCTTGATACGACAGTCGACTCCGGAACTTAGGCCTTTCTTGTAATGCACATCGGAAATGAAACTCACCCGAAAACTGAGCCAATGCCAGACTGATAAGGCGCCAGTTTAACACGAGAAAAATACTGAGAAAGTGAAAAACGCAAGACATGGAAAATGGAAAAAGTTGACAGTCCCTTTTATCAACAATTTTTCAAGACACGGGAGCATGAAATAACTCAGTTACTGCCACGTAACACGATGAAGCCAACTTGTAGGGAGTAACCTAACAATAATAATCTTAATAATTTATTTTCAACTCATTTTAGTTTTTTCGTGAACTTTAAAATAAGAAGCGCGGACTGATTAATGCCAACAAAAACAAATTCATCGGATAACTTAGGGTAAACATGTAGGTTCCCAGGACTAATATACTTACACTTCCTTAATATTATATAACTAAACACCATCATTAGTTATTCAAATAGAACGAAAACGTTCGTAATTGGTGTGATACCTTTATGTAATTACTTATGATAAGAAATTCTGTAGTAAGGCTAATTTCCAGTTGTTTAATTATGGGTCAAATACTGATGAATTTGTTTTAATTTTTTGTGAAGACAATTGAGGTTATTTAGACAAAGGAGTTGTTGGTCCACTGTTTGTTCTTAGAGGAAGCTCAGAGAACAAGTTAATTAATCATTAGCGACTCATAATGTTTTCATGAAGTCGCTATAATTATCGTCCAAATATGCCTTGTGTGTTATGTAAGGCGTTTAATCAGGAAAGAATATCTTCCCACCCTCTCGATTTTAACAGTTTACTAATCGCCATACAAAACTCGTGCCTTATTTAAATCACTATTATCAGGTAGCTTTATGAAGTTCACAAACTAGTACAATGTAAAATCTAGTCTGGAAAATGAAAGGAAATTACTTAATCAATGGGAAACGAGAAGGTTTGGTTTAATTAGAAAAGTACACATAATAATTAAAACTTTCTAAATTCATAACGTCACTATTTCACTCGTTAAAGATTTAGTTTTAAAAAAAAATCAATAATTTGAATTTCACATTAAATTGGTCACAATAATTAATCTCTAAGCGAACAGTCGACTATTTCTCTTCCTATATGAAAAACAACGAATTTTATACGTGTTCGAGAAACGCTGAGAAATATTAGGAATGGGTTTAAAAAACTTCAATAATTTGGATATATATATCTTTTGAGCATATTAAGTAAATAATTTCTTTAATGTATATACTTGCAGTTTAATAGTGCTAGTAAATATATAATGGGTGGATATTTCGAAATAATATATACGTTTAATGATAAATATTTAACTGTAGTTACTAATTTTAAAGTTAACTTTATAAACAAATTAAGACTAGAACGTGATCAGAGCACATTCTGAGGAATTTGCTTGAAGTTCAATTATACGAAGCGTCAGTGCCTTAATTAATAATTTTAATTCGAAACTTTTAGAGTTTAGAACGAAGAGTTTATATAAATGAGCTATCATGTTACGTTGTTATAGTTGGCATAACTTTTACGATTAATCAGCATGTTATCGCCGGAGTTTGTTTGTAAATACGCGTACAATCTTTAGAGAATATTCCATTTTCTCTACCACTGTACGTAGAATTACTAACGATTTTAATTTGAAATACATTTCTTGTACGACGTACTGAAACTCTATACTGTCAACATAAGCTATACAGAGATATAGTTTAGATCACAAAAGTGATAAGTGGTAACTTCAGCTAAACCTTTTGTTCAGTTTATACTTTGTTAATACTGAACATCAGGTTGTTATATGTAATGTTTAAATAAATTATTTATTGACGTATGAGCTGTTACCACGGGATCAGGCGTTTACAGTGATACATGTTTCTGCAAGCACTTTAGATATAATTCTAGACTACGAAAATCCGAAAGCTCACAAATAAGTCAGTAGGCTTTAGTTCTAACTATTATCTACAAGTTGAGCAATACACAAATGCAAGCGACGAGTAGGTAATAAACAATTTACAAATTCCAATACTTATAACAGATATAAGGTTATATCAACTAATTTTTATAATAGATATGAGGCAATGTCAATGTATATTTATAATAAATGTACAGCATGACAAGTAATTTTTTTGGAATAAATATAAAGTTATTACAACAATTTGTTTTACTAATTATAAGTTAACGACCTAACGAGAACTAATTATTTTGTTAATTGACTAAACAAATATTTTTGAAAGTGCAATCTGTACATGTTAATGAAAATATAAAGATTATAGGTTTATATGTAAGAACAAAGCTACACAATGGACTATCTCTACTCTTCCCACAACGGGTATCGAAACCCGGTTTCTAGCGGTGTGAGTCCGAAGACAAACCTTGATGAGGGGGGGGGCAGATTTATATGAAACGACTAAAACTGCTGTAGGTTATGACAAACAGGTATGAAACTAAACAACATCAACCATCGCCAGCTTTTGGTTGACTGAGAAATAAGATTTTGGTGTCACTTTTGTGGCGCACCAACAAATTAAAAGTACGGAGTGACAACGGGACACAAGTTATGAATCCTCTGGTTCAATGTTTTTTTTTATACTGACTATGTTTCAGTAAGAACTTCGTATGCTTGTAGTTACGCGAAAAGTTACATAAATAGTTTTCTGTGCAATGCCACCACTGTTATAGAACGTGGTTCTTAGCGCTGTAAACCCAAAAATATGCCGTTGTATTACTAGGAGTGAGTGTAAGTGAAACATAAAAAAATTTGAAGTTATTATTAATATAATTACTTTTAGAAATTAGAAAAAAAATTATTTGGGGAAGAATTTTAATTAGATTTTTTTGAAAATTGTAACTCTTAATAAAATACCGAATCATATCGCACAAAGAAAGTTATTGATGTATTTGTTGTTGTTTTGTTTTTGAATTTTATGCAAAGCTATGCGAGGGCTATCTGCGCTAGCCCTCCCTAATTTTGCAGTATAACTCTTAGATTTACCAACAAACAGTGTGATTGACCGTAACTTTATAACGCCCCCACAGCTGAAAGGGCGAGCATGTTTGACGCGACGGGGATGCGAACCCGCGACCCTCAGATTACGAGTCGCACGCCTTAACCCACCTGGCCATGCCTGGGACTAAATTTGGGAGTTTGACGATTTTGTTTCGATTCTTTTTATTGCATTAAAAGTGTCTATATTATTATAGCTAGCAAGATTACATACATATCGGTCCCCACTTGTCTTTATGAAATTAAAATAAAAAGTTATTGCACTTGTTCGTTTCGTTTTTATTGGCAATATTTTTATGCGCCAATAATACAAAGTGTGTGGCGCGACTGTACGCCATTCGATTTCATTACTTATCACGACCTCTACAAACCTACTCTCAAATCTAATTATATACCCAAAGTAGCGCAGCGTTCTTTATATATATATATATATATATTATTATCCTTTTCCTTACAAGACAGGAATTAGTGAGATACTAGATAGAAGATTCTGTAAAATAATTATTTTTATGCTCGTTTTTTATGAAAACCATTTACTTAGATAAAAATTCGTGGAGTTTGTAAAATTTTGGTCGATTTTACACACGCACACATATAGCGATTTAGGCAGCTTTATTAGTTAAATAAAGTTTACTTTGGGTCAAATAATACTCAGAAATAGTCATTGTTAATATTCAATCATTTTAAAGATGGCTTTCGAAAGGGTGATTTTTATGGCCGTCATAATATTTCATAGAAAGAGATATCAGTCAAGCGTCCGCCACTTCAGAAAACACCTAAAATATAAAAATAATGTTAAAACTTATACTAAACATAATCCTTGATAACATTACTTAATATATGTATATGGATCCAGGACAATGTCTCACTCCCATAATTACTGACTCTCGCTTTAAAACAAACTAACTTTTGATGTTGTATTCCTATCCATAAATACAGGTTTGCAAAAACTTTGCTTCACTTTGATAAAGCATAAGATGCATACTTTGTGAACAGTTATTACTATAAGACTTGAATGTGGTAATTAAATGAAGTCACCGACAAAAGTTTCTAATTTTGAAATATTCAGGAAGTTTTTTGAACGATGTTTCAATTACTTTATGGTTTTCTTTAGATGAATTGAATTGTTATATTTTTTTGTGTTCAGACAATTTTTTTTTTCGTATGAGTATGTATTTTGTATTTTCTAATCATTTTTTGATAATTTATGGTCTCTTATATTCCACTGAAAAATGTTTGACAATTGTTTTATTGAAAGGCCCGGCATGGCCAGGTGGGTTAAGGTGTTCGACTCGTAATCTGAGGGTCGCGGGTTCGAATCTACGTCACACAAATCATGCTCGGCCTTTCAACCGTGGGAGCGTTATAATGTGATGGCCAATCCCACTATTTGTTGGTAAAAGAGTAGCCCAAGAGTTGGCGGTGGGTGGTGATGACTAGCTGCCTTCCCTCTAGTCTTACACTGCTAAATTAGGGACGGCGAGCTCAGATAGCCCTCGTGTAGCTTTGCGCGAAAATAAAAAAAAACAAACAAAAACAAACCTGTTTTATTGAAATAGAACCATTTGTTTCTAACGAGACGCTAATTTTATGCAACAATGATGAAAAATACAAGCTATAATTACCTACCTAATTATATTCTCACTTGAAACAAGCAAACTTTCAAGATATCTTCAAAAATAAGTAGTAAAAATAAATAAAAAGGTTGACTATATAAAAAGTTATTTAGGTGAGACATTGTCAGTATCCCATGTTTATATATATGTGACTAGAAAATGAAGCTGAGAACACGTGGAATACAACTGTGGTAGAAATAATACAAAATAAACGTCGACCTAAAGTTGGACGTATGCACAGTTCAGATTGATAAACTGATTAAAGTGTGTCAAATTCATAAAAACATGTAATATAACAGAAAGATGTCGTGCTGCCATTGCGACTACTAGTTGACTTCTATATTAAGTTGTGTTAATACTTCTACGTTTGAACGCCACTAGTCATTCCCTGAGGCTATAAGGACGTTATTACTACCGTTTCTTGTCATCCGACGTGTAGTTGGAGACTGCGTTTAACTTTTTTGTCGTAACCTACAAAGTTCAGCAACATAATTACGTTTGCGAAGATGCCAATATGCACTTACTGAATAGTTTCAGGTTTTGGGGTCTAAATTAGCCTGGAAAGTAACACAGTATAATAATAATATAATGTGTTCCTGCTGTGCAATATTGAAGGTGAGTTTGTCGCTTAAAATAAATACATCCTCAAAGAACGTAAATATACCACAGACTTGACACAAAAGGAGATACCGTGTTTGCTTTATAATGTTTATCCAAGTTACCAGTTAATAGACAAGAGTATTACGACTCAAAATTATAAATATTTTCTTTCTATAACTGAACCAATGCTGACAATAAGTTTTGTTTTTACTGGGAAAGAAATGAGAATTTCTCTTTACAATAAAGCATAATATAGCTTGACAGTAAGTTCATAAATCGCAAGCACAAGATATTTGTATTCACACTCGTGAATTATCGTACATAGATTTCATGTTTTTTTAATTGTTTAAATCCTATGCTTACGTAATTTTCCGCTAGTGTTTTTCACACAAGGACTATCACCGGTTTCATACGTTAGATTTAGTATTTTTGCAATTTTCGTACTTCAGGCTAAGAAATTTCGACATTTTTACACGTCGAACCTGAGACTCCGAAAGTATAAATTGAATTATATCGAATGAGGAAAGGTCTTTAAATAGTAAATTCCATATTATCTCTCTTCTGTCACACGTATATCTTGTGTTCTCTATCTCTTGTCACACGTATATCTTGTGTTCTCTATTTTCTTTCACCTCTATATCTTGTGTTCTCCATGTTCTGTCACACGTATATTTTGTGTTCTTTGTCTTTTATCACACGTATATTTTGTGTTCTCTATTTTCTTTCACCTCTATATCTTGTGTTCTCCATGTTCTGTCACACGTATATCTTGTGTTCTCCATATTCTGTCACACGTATATCTTGTGTTCTCTATTTTCTTTCACCTCTATATCATGTGTTCTCCATGTTCTGTCACACGTATATCTTGTGTTCACCATATTCTGTCACACTTATATCTTGTGTTCTCTATTTTCTTTCACACCTATATCTTGTGTTCTCCATGTTCTGTCACACGTATATCTTGTGCTCTCCACATTCTGTCACACGTATATCCTGTATTCTCCATATTCTGTCACACGTATAGCTTGTGTTCTCTGTCTTTTATCACACGTATATCTTGTGTTCTCTATTTTCTTTCACCTCTATATCTTGTGTTCTCCATGTTCTGTCACACGTATATTTTGTGTTCTTTGTCTTTTATCACACGTATATTTTGTGTTCTCTATTTTCTATCACTCTTATATCTTGTGTTCTCTATTTTCTATCACACCTATATCTTGTATTCTCCAAATTCTATCACATGTATGTCTTGTGTTCGCTATCTGCTGTCACATGTGTATCTTGTGTTCTCCATATTCTGTTACACGTATATCTTGTGTTCTGTATCTTCTGTCACACGTACATCTTGGCAATAAACAAACTCGTTTTCCATAACAGTTCTTAGCCCAACTGATTATATTTAAGTAACAATATTTCTGCTGAAGACTGTTTTCAGTAAATGCATAAACCCAGGGATGAGTTTTGCTTCTATTGATCATCACAACCTATAAGTTTTTTATCATTTCATTAGTGGAAAAATATGAACGATTCGCTAAGTCGTTGAACTGGTTGCGTTTTATGTTATTCATGTTACAAAACTGTTCTTTGCTTCCCACTGACATAACGGAATGCTTAAGGACTAGCAAGCTAGAAACCGGATTTCGATACCCTGATGGGCAGAGCACAGATAGCCCATTTTGTATCTTTGTGTTTAACTCCAAATACAAACAAACAAATTGTTCTTCATTAGGCATTGCTAACTGATATCACGCCTTTCGTTACGTAAGTCAAAAATCGATCTGAGATTTCTTTTTAGTTCCAAATATTAAACCCAATGCTGGTGTTCGTTACAAACTGTAGTGCTGTTTGGCATTCATGTGATTATTTCCTCCAATCACGGTACCACAGTTTTTAGTACAGGTTGGACAAGCACGTACTTATATAGATGGAAAGAAGTAATTACGATCTTTTTACTATGAAATTAGTTAGCATTAGGAAGAACAAGGTTATATGCTTGGGTTAGGAACAGGTTCTGTTTTTGAAAATCCATTAATTAAGAAGGCGTTTGAGAAAGGATAATGGTGCTGCATCTCAGGATAAACGAATAAAATCGGGAACTGTATTGTTCTCATGGACTCAACGTAAAAATATGTTTGGTGTGACAGGGATTCGAGCCCGTAATCCTAAGATTGCGAGTCGAATGCCTTAAACACGCCGAGCACATGGAGTAATGACATATAATAAATGGTTTTATTGATAACCTCTAGAGTACAGAGTAAATAGGGCTAAATGAATGTAGGTGTATCCAGTGGAAAGCTAATCCCTCGGAGGGTATTTATTTATTTCTAATTATCATGGGACTTATCTACTGTTCATGTTAGTTATTTTTACAAAGTTTAGGAAGGATCTGGATATCTTTACGTCACTTAATTAATAACTACTCGCATATCTAAACTAAGCGGTTTCCATTGAATATTTTATTATTTTAATAACTATACATATCTAAACAAGTTTGTTTCTCACTCCAAACATGCTCGCCTTTTCAGCCGTGGGGGCGTTATAATGTGACGGTCAGTCTCACTATTCGTTGGTAAAAGAGTAGTTCAAGAGTTGGCGGTGGGTGGTAATAACTAACTGCCTTCCCTCTAGTCTTACACTGCTAATTTAGGGACAGCGAGCTCAGGTAGCCTTCGTGTAGCTTTGCGCAAACTCAAAAACAAGTTTTAATATTCAATCGCACCAATTTCATTTACGGCTTTTTACCCCTTCTACTACCACGTTTGTAGATGAACAGCTCTTCTGGTGTCAAGATTATTTCTATATTTCATTACTTTTCTGAAATTTGAAATGGCAATCTGTGGGAAGCTCGAATGGAAGTACCCTTTCAGCATCGTAATAGAAAGTTCCAAACTCTCACGACAGAAAGGGAGCACGTGTACGTGTTCATGACGGTGAAGAAATTAAACGAGCGGCTACCCACAAGAGCACAAACGTATGAAAACATTGATCAGTGAAATTGTTGCAAGCACTCAATGTTAACGCTTGAGCAAAAATTCATAGTGGATAGTACGTGATGCACATCACTAGAGAGAGAGACATTCTCTGTGTTGGTGTTTGTCATGTCTCACCTCGTCTGTGTTTTTTGTTGTTGAAGTGGGTATAAGGAATACTGAACGTTTGAGTCGAGTTAATGCACTCGTATCACTGCATTCTTATGTTTAGATAATTTAGATTTTTTTATATTATTAATTTAAAATGTCTTTGTGTACTGTTGACTTTAATTGTAGATAGATATTTAATATTCTTTCTCTGGCCCTATCTCGTTCCAATTTTATTATTTTTTCTCATAGTTTGAAAAACAACATTGTTTTTAAGGAAAGTCTAATCTCTACCTTTACATTTGAAAACTCACATAATATACGGAAAGTATGACTTTAGTTTTAATTAGTTTCAATCCACTGTTCTACTGATCATTAAAAACACATTTTGTATAATTCAGTACACAAATGATAACATTTTTATTAATAAACCTAACAATTTCCAGCTAAAAACGTTAATGACTCGAACTCGAATTTACGCCTGGAAGTTTGCTGTCTCCTTTTAAATTATGAGCGTTATGTGGCTGTCTGTAATTTCCAGTCTAAGCTGTTTCTATCCTATTTGTTTGTTGGAGATAGTGACGACGAATAAAGCAATCATTGCATGCCATCAGTTCGACATTCATGTGGGAAGATTGGTGTAATCTATGATTCTTTTTCTTTTCATGTGATTGAAATAGCTAACCTCAGAGGTTGTAAGAATTCCCTAGACTAATTTCTGCTTCATATAAACGTATTTTGGTAAGTTTTATAAAATTCTTCAGTGAATCTAGTTTAACATTCTGTAATCGTTTGCTTTAATCTGTTTTGTACACAGTTTTCTGTAACAGAGATTAAGCATCTGTGGAAACCATTTATCTTTAACACAAAATGAGAGTCGATTTAACACATTCGCTCTCAAGGTCATGTGTGTAGATTTTCGCTTTGACCTAACACCATTTTTTTTACTTATACCGAATAGTAGTTTTTCTTGCCAGATTTAGGGTTATGAAATATGGTTTTTGTTTGTTTGTTTTGTTTTTGAATTTCGCACAAAGCTATTCGAGGGCTATCTGCGCTAGCCGTCCCTAATTTAGCAGTGTAAGATTAGAGGGAAGGCAGCTAGTCATCACCACCCACCGCCAACTCTTGGGCTACTCTTTTAGTAACGAATAGTCGGACTGACCGTCACATTATAACGCCCCCACGGCTGAAAGGGCGAGCATGTTTGGCGCGACGGGGATGCGAACCCACGACCCTCAGATTACGATTCGCACGCCTTAACACGCTTGGCCATGCCGGGCCTGGTTTTTGTTAAGTGATAGACTATTTACTTCCAGGGCCATGCCACTCGCATCATTTTTGTACTAACAAGAGGTATAATTGATTTTTGTAATGCATAACTCAGTTGAGAAAAATCATGATGAAACTATTTTCAACAAGGACTATAATTCAAATGTTTCGTTGTTATACATACCACAAAGTCATGTCAGTTATATACGAGCGACGTGAGAGCGAAAATGTTAATAGACAGCGGCTTTATTTACAACTGAATTATATTGTGGAATAGTTTTGTTTCTTCATTTCGTGTTTCTTTGACTTCGTAGCTTTAACAGTGTTATGTCATTAATATCTGCATTACAAAAGATCCAAACCTTTGTTCTCCATTATGCAGCTGTTCTTCAAGGAAAATCACGTGTTTTAAGTAAGTTACCGGTAGACTGAGTGTAGCTATTCTCGTGTTCGTTCGTACCGTTGATTACTAAGCGCGAAATATCACCAGTCTTGAGACGGGCAATCGATTTGTTAGGCCCAGAATATAGCTGTAGGATTTTTATTGGAAGGAAAGAATTGAGTTTAAACTGTAGAAATTTTAGGAATGGCTTACTGTTTTGTAGGCCCAGCATGGTCAGGTGGTTATGGTGCTCAACTCGTAATCTGAGGGTCGCGGGTTCGAATTCCCATCATATGAAACATGCTCGCCCTTTTAACCGTGGAGCGTTATAATGCGATAGTCAATTCCACTATTCGTTGGCAGTGGATGGTGATGACTACCTACCTTCCCTCTAGTCTTCGCCCCCTCTGGTACGGCGGTAAGTTTACGGATTTACAACACTGAAATCAGGGGTTCGATTCCCCTCAGTGAACTCAGCAAATATCCCGATGTGGCTTTGCTATAAAAAACACAAACACACTCATAACCTTCTAGTTTTACACCACTAAATTAGGGACGGCTATCCAGACAGCCCTCATGTAACTTTGCATAAAATTCGAAACAAACAATACCATTTTACAGAGTTTCAAGCTTTATGGCAAAATGTAAATCAGTTGAAACTCTCACATCTTTTATTTGGAATTGCGGTTTCGGTTACTTAAAGTTAAACTGCAGCAGAAGATACTGTAAGTAAATGAAGGTATTTTGTTTTGAAAGGCTTTCCATCATGAACTTGTATCAATATGACGAGAGATGCCAGCGCATTTCTTTATTCTGTATTGTTTTTTACTACGGTATATTGTAAAAGAATTTAGTCACTAAAGTTTCGGCAAATCTTCCAGTATTGTAGAGGGAAGTTGGAAAACCCATCAAGAAACCTGTATTCCTCAAATACTTCTCTTCTTGAGCGTCGTTTCTTTCATAACAGAGATTACTTGGCCTAAGCCTATACGCTCTCTCCTATTGCTTCTGCCAACGTGCAAGACAGACCCACACCATAACCTAAGTTCCGCACGGTGGGTTTCCGAACAACCCACAGTAACGGTTCTATCAAAGCTGATTCTCTCGAGGCCTAGAATCGTTTTCATCCACACGAAAAACTCACTGCTGCATGACCGTCGAGCTAAACCTATCTCGCTGAAAAAATAAATAAAATAGAAACGTTTTCTTCAACAGAAATCACTCATTTACCTGAGTGTATCTGAATACACTCGTAGCAAGTAAACCACGTGAAATGAAGTCAAGATTTCTCTCTGATGTTTAAGTTACAGAGTTTGAAAACTAACGATTGATCTTTGTTTTATGGGGGGGGGGAATCAATTTTGTAAAGAGTTTCCTATTTGTTAATAGTATTGTGGGAAAACACGAGTTTTGGAGTTTTCTATCTGTTTAACAAACTAGTGGAAAATACGGATTTTATTTCTATAAAACTTAAACGATTGTCTTTTCCATCAATGTAGGAGATGAATCCATATATGCTATTGAGCATCCATAATTTACAGTTAACCTCCAAACAGTTAAAGGTCTTATGTTTCCAACTGGATAGCTGATGGAAAAAGTGACTTTCATTACTCTAAGACGAAAATAGTTCACCTATTTTTCATGTTTAAATATCCTGAAGTGAAAATAATTCGTTTAATTTCATATAACCAACAGTTGTGCTTGAAAATTCGGTACCACTTACCTTTTTTATATATATATACTTCAACAACAGAAACGCAATTAAAACAAACATTATTCTTTGATTTTATCGTGTGAATCTATCAAAGGAGAATGTTCGAAAGACGTAATTTTATAACAAACATTTTGAACTGTAACATTTCAGTTTACATACGCACCACTTCATTAAAATACAATCAGCTTGCATGTAGTTCTTTGTTGGGAGAATCTGGTTTATGTGCTTCTCAAAATATAAATGTAGTTACAGTCATCTTATTGTTACATATCGCATGTTAACTGGTTTAAACTATATTCTTCCACATTAAAAATGTAGTTATAGCCAGCTTGTGTTTCTGCACTAAGCTGCACTAGTGTGTATACACGATCCACATTCACAAAATCATCACAAGAGTTCTCTTTATTTCTTATATCAAATCATAGGATCTTGTATTTTTTTTTGCTTTTTATTTTCAAAATAAAACACGACACCTAGGTAATCTGTTTCTAACCAATTTTAGCACAGTTTAAACAGTGGTAGGAAGTTGAAGATATTGGATTTATATTTCAATAATCACTGCTACTAGCCTCTGAACGAAGTTATATTTTTGTTTGAAAGCCAGCGTTTTATTGTGTGAAACAAAATAAACAAATTCTTTACCATCGAAACATAATTGATGATATTTTTAATCGAATATCCTTACATGTTATAAACTACACTAAGCGATATAACATTAAATTGTTTTAGTTTATGCAAAGTGAGCCAGTTTAAGCTTTTATATGCCGGACATAATCAAGATCATCTCAGTTTTGATTGAGTGTGTCTGTGTTTTGTTATAGCAACACCACATCAGGCTATCTACTGAACCCACAGAGGGGAATCGAACCGCTGATTTTAGGGTCGTAAATCCGTAGACTTACCGCTGTGCCAGCGGTAGACGTTTTGATTGATTGTTTGTTTGGATTTAACCACAAAGCTACACAGTGGGCTATCTGTGCTCTGCCAACCACGGGTATCAAAACCCGATTTTAGCAGTGTGACTCCGCAGACATCCTGCTGTGCCACTTTGGGCTCCAGTTTAGAAACTAGATTTACGAGAAGTATTTGCGAGTCTTCTCTCTCAATGTATAATGATTTCTTAAAATAAATTTATTGAAATATTTGAAGTAAATAATATACATAAACATTAGCTTACTTATAAACTTTGCTATTATGCGGGTCAGAGGTTTTATTGATGAATCAATGTTTGAACTGAACGCTCAGTTGAACTCCTTCGGGCCTCAAGTGATCTGAGACAAGTTTAGTGTGTGAGAAGAGTATGTTTTATTATGCAGGCCCCTTTCAAGGCTTGGTTGTGTTCTCTCTCATTTCACATTTTCCTTATACGAATGACAGGCAATCCCTCCGAGCAGGCTCTTAGAATGACTAATGCTTAATTCATCAACAGGCCAGTTAGGAGAACAGTTTAATCATAATGTATTTGTTCTTCGAATTACTGAATAATTTTGAATAGCTTTTCTTTAGACTTTCTTCTGGAACTAGCTGAAATTAATACCCGTTCTGTTTCACTTCCGCTGTAATAGTATCGTTATTGTACCAGACACTAGACGTTGGTTTCGCAAATAAAGACCTCGTGCTGTTCACTTTCGAATACAAATATAAAAATAGATTTAAATAACTCGCCCCTTTTAGATGAAAGTGAATTTCGGATAACAAAAACAGAAGAAAGGAAAGAAATGACTTAAAATGCATTTTTCCATTGGTAAAGCTAACTTGAAAGAAAGAATCAAACCCCGTTATTAACAAGATCACTTTATTTTGTTTGGGGTATTTTGTTCACAATACGTATAAGTTCTTGGTCAGCTGGTTAAAACGCTCGACTCGTCATCTGAGGGTCGCGGGTTCAAATCCTTATTACTCCAAACATGCTCGTCCTTTCAACCGTATGTTAACTTGCGAGGTCAATCCCTCCATTCGTTGGCGGTGGGTGGTGATGACTAACTGTCTTTCCTCTAATCTTACACTGCTAAATCAGGAACGGCTAGCGTAGAAAGCCCTCGGGTGGCTTTTTGCGAAATTCAAACAAATCTTTCTCTAATATTTATATTATTATAAAAATACCACAAGTTAATAGATATATTAGGGCGAGTTTTGCTTCATATTTGTCAACTACATGCTAATAATGCTCATGTTTGAGGTAATATACGTTACACGTTTCTTAGATACGTGTTAATGTAGGCTTAATCTGTCTTACTGCATAAAAAATTGGACATTTATTAGGCATTAATGAAAATATATTCATTCAATCTTTCTTTACACATCTTGCTTTATTGAATATCTGTTCTCTCAAATTGTTATTTGTTAAGCTGACACAAAGTAGAATTAAATCTTTAAAATGTACTAAAATAGTTCATCACACTTTTCTGCGATATTAAGTGTAATACTTTCGGGAACTTTTTCACATTCGATTTCAAAGTCCGTAATGTGTAAAACGCAAGACATCTAACATCGTTATGACAACAACTGAAGAAATAGTACAGCAGCACCGGTCTTCAAAAGTTACAGCTTCAGAAGTGTGTCTTTAATATTATTATAAATTAAGTATTCACATTACATTGAACTCCGTGTGGCATTTCACATGTGGCACATTTACAAAACATCTGGTATCGACTCTTGACCTTTAAGTGTGTTGTCAGATGATCTACACACATAAGTATATAATTTTAAAGAGAAAAAAAGAAACAAAGAGAGACGATTTTGGTCCCATCTACCGTAATCAGTATAAGAGAACAATTCGGTAGCATTAGAAGAATGTTTAACATTATCACACATAAAAATCTGAACAGACGTACCAGGTCAAAAACATTTCCGAACTGTGCCTTTTGGAAGAAAAACCTCGACTGCTATAGCGCAATGTTTATTTCAATGCTGTCCTTTTAAAGTTGCTTTCAATCACCCGTCAGATGTTGCCCAAACTTTACTATCTGTAAAAAAAAATAATAATAATAATTACATGACTGTTACGCAGGATTAACATCCACGTTCAGATGAATAATTCTCAAAGAAAACAACAAAACTATTTCCCACGATATAGAAGAATTTCGTGTCCTTTATTAAATAACAACATTTGAAAAAGTTTTATTGGTGATAAAAAAACACACGTTAGACGACGACAGAAGTTGGAGTACACGTAAGATTCTAGATGGTGTTTATGAATATGACAGAATATTAATTAATTAACATGTTTTTTATCTATATTAAAACATCCCAACGAAACGCGCTGCATACGTATAAGTGCGCGTAAATAGCATTGCTGTTACGTCCTAAGGGTTTGTTTGTTTGTTTTGAATTTCGCGTAAAGCTACTCGAGGGCTATCTGCGCTAGCCGTCCCTAATTTAGCAGTGTAAGACTGGAAGGGAGCAGCTAGTCATGACCACCGACTGCTAACTCTTGGTCTACTGTTTTACCAACGAATAGTGGGATTGACTGAAACATTTTAACGCCCTCACGGCTTTTGAAAGGGCAAGCATGTTTGGTGCGACAGGGATTCGAACCCACGACCCTCAGATTACGAGTCGAACGCCTGAACCCACCTGGCCATGCTAGGCCTCGTTCTAAGGGAATTCAGCCTCATCTCCTCAAATATAATTTTCGTGAAGTTACAAAACTAATTTTTTTCAATCAATGGCAGATTAGTAAGCCCTTTTCACGATTGGGTTTCTTCAAAGTTGCGATAGATTTTGTTTGTCTTTCGTATCACTTGTATCGTAATTTTACTGCAAATGCTTAAAGGATAGGTTCGGGCACATCAGGCGAGAAGTCATGTGAACGTAAACAGTCGCTGCAGGTGAACGCCAGGGAACGTAGCGAGCGCAGGAGGGTTTGATGTGAAGGTCACTCATGTTGAGGGCTAGATGCAGACAACCGCGTGGTTCCTTTATCACATGAACAAATTTAATTGCACAGTAACCTATTATTAGACCCCCACCATTGGTTAGCCTCCTACATTGCATTTCGCTGATAACTGAATGATTACAACCGTAATTGTTTTATTGTTATTTTCTTAAGAAAAGTAAATCTTAAGTTAACTTATTTAGTTATATATTGCTAAAACTATTTACCCCGTAATGAACTGACGTCTGTGTATCTTCTGAATGTCTGTAAAAAAAAAAACACAACAAAAAACGCTTACTTTTGTATTATAGTAATCTGTGCAAATTTCTGCTGATGTACTTTGTGCTGATTTACATTCGTGAGCACTTTTTGTTTCTTTCTTTTCTTTTTTTACTGCAACAACGAACTAAACAGTTGAGACGATTTCATTAATTATGTTGCTACTGTTGAATACTTTGTATACATTTTCACTGTAACCAGCCGTCAGGGGAAATATAAACCATGTGTAGAGTTTATTATCTATGCCAATTTACAAGGTAAAGTCATGTGATTGTCTTGCTTGGTTACTTACATGGGCAGATTTCTAAACAACAATTTTATTATAGGGGGTAATAAAGGATCAGGGAGTGTGTGGTCAATACGAAAAGCACTTTTTAAGCCAGGAAACAACTCTATGTTTACAGTCCCGTAAAGTATTATTCAAAGGGTTTTTTCTGATGTTTTGGTAATGTTATTTGGTAGACTCAGTTACATACAGAGAGACTAGCACAGAATTATATCATATACAATGTCTTTTGTTCTCTTTCACTGAAGGTCGCACGAGACGGTTGCCGATTTTCCAAAACACATAATAGAATCTATAGAGAATATAAAAGGGAGAGACACAGAGGCTAGAAACGTCCTTTGTACACAAATGTCTGAATTACTGGTTGAGCCACAGCGAGCAACGATAGCAGCAGGCTCGTATTTCTTTTCCTCAGTGCTAACGTTGTGGTCGTAACCTGTCAACTCGTCCTGCTGTTCGTGTTCCCACTGCTGTAAAAGCAGGTGTGTGTACACTTCTGTGGGAACTGCAAGTGTATTTACCCCCACCCCTCCCCAGTTTTTCCTCTTTCCTCCCTCCTCTCAACTTGGCGCTCTACAAAGGAAAATTCTCGATTCGACATGCGTGACTTTTAACCAAACGTGGAGCTCTGACCTATCTCTGCAGCTATCAGAACCCTCAGGTGGAAGAGTGGATGTGGATTATTGTTGTCTTGTTAGAAAGCCTAGCAATCTTAAAAACAACTTGAAGTACACATCTTTAGACATGACTGGCTGAGAAAGGAGCATGCAGTACAACGAGCAGAACCAGTGCTTTCTGCCCTTGGGTCATCACTCTGAACCAGGAACAACGAACATTATAGCAATCAGCAGTTTCTAGTCTCAAGTTTAACGCAAGAAGCTAGAAATAAAAGACAACACTTCTTTTCGAGTTCAGTCTTTATTGTTGTCGTTTTATTTTTCTCTAACAAATTAGTGTATACCTAGAAGAATCTGAAGTAGTGTGGTGGGCCGATAAGTTCGTAGGGAACGCAGGTCATAGGTCAGCAAGTTCATCGTGTATCACATTTAGAGAGTTCAAGTTATTGTTAGAGTAGAGCTTGTAGAAGCTGGTTTTAGAAACAAAAGAACCAGTTGTGAACTTTTGAAGTTTGTATCTTGGGTTAAAAACAAACGAACAATATTTCCAAAGATAGTCGGAGATAGATTTGTGTGCCTGATGTTAAACACAAAGCTACTCACTGGGCTATTTGCATTGTGTTCACTACAACAATAGAAACACGGTTTTTAACGTTATATGCCTTCCGACTTATCGGGGGGGGGGAAGGGGGGCTTAGATAGATACATCAAACAAACCAGATTTTAGTTCTCTTGTTTCACTTGGAAAGTTGAGAGTCGTGAATTCGAGTCCCCCTCACCGAATATGATCGTCCTATATGATTAAGGCCGGCCACTTTGGTGTAAAAATTCTTGGCTTTCAGAAGAATAAAAAAATAACACAAGAGAAAGGGCAGAGCTAGCCAACAGCTTCCACTGGCGAAGGTTAGCCTAATCTAGTCTGATGATAGTGGAATTTGAACTCCACTCTTAGTACACATACGACTTAAAAATGCGAGCACGTATATACAACAATGAGCCAGGAACCACAAATCTTCGGATTTGGAGTAAGAGAATACTAGCCACTCGGTCACTCTCACCCCTAGGAAAAACGTAATTAAACTTGATTGAACGCAGATATTGAAACGGGATCGATTGTTATTCTCATCTTACGTATCTTCACCTAAATAGTGACCCCTAGTGGCACACAGCGGAATGTCTATAGATACATACCGCTAGCAACCGGTTTTCAATACCCGTGGTAGGTAGAACACAGATAGCCCATTGTGTAGCTTTGTGTTTAATTCCAAACAAACCAAAACAAAAACCCAATTATTACTGTATTTCCATAACTTGAATATTATATTTCCGACACTAGAGAATTCCACAAAATCAGTAATCACTGAGAAAAGTGTTTGTATTTGTTAGTGACCATGACGCCATCTAGTTAGTTATGAAAGTAGAGATGATTACAGTTCAAAGTTTTATTTTAATTCACAATTTATAAAATATCTGTAGTTTTGTCAGTGTGGTATAATATCAATACCCGTGGTAGGTAGAACACAGATAGCCCATTGTGTAGCTTTGTGTTTAATTCCAAACAAACCAAAACAAAAACCCAATTATTACTGTATTTCCATAACTTGAATATTATATTTCCGACACTAGAGAATTCCACAAAATCAGTAATCACTGAGAAAAAGTGTTTGTATTTGTTAGTGACCATGACGCCATCTAGTTAGTTATGAAAGTAGAGATGATTACAGTTCAAAGTTTTATTTTAATTCACAATTTATAAAATATCTGTAGTTTTGTCAGTGTGGTATAAATTAGATTATTAGATTATTATGATTATCTGCTTACAACATAAGAACCTATTGAAAATGGTATAAAACAATAGGCTACAACTTATATAAGACATAGAACCCTATATATCATTATTAATATAAAGAACCTTTTCAACTGAAAACTGAGTTATACATATAGTATAATGACTATTAGATCCCATCCTACGATGACTATATTTAAGGTCGCGCGAGTTGATGACTAAATAGATTTGTTTGACGGTAGAAAATTAACAATGGCCTTTCAACAAAGTTCACTTCCAAGGACCCAATCAGCTATAAGAATAACTTTAAGAATTTCTCAGATTTCCAATGATGAATGAAGCAAGTCGGCGCTATGAGAGACATGTTAAGCACGCGCATCTTTGGCTTGCGACAATTTACAGATTATTCGACAGTGAAATGCCGCCAGGGATAGACTTAAGTGGTCAGGACCCGATCACCTTTCAAAAGAGCACCCCCAGTGGCGGGTCGTCCGCGAGGGGAGATCAAAGGGTTCCGTCCAGTGATGCTCTGGACGTCACGTGACATCACAGTTCTACATAGTGGCGCTAGAAAGCGGATTAACTCCAATGTGTGTCACTAGGGAGGAGTGTTCGGAGTTGTGTTACAAGGAAGAAGATAGTTCCAAAGTGCGTTACCAGAGGGGCTGCCAATGAGATCATCATACACCAGTTTAACTTACAGTCTACGTAGAGGATTATTTTTCGTATCAATATAAAATATTCAAACACTGGATATATATGTATCGTAAGCATGAAATAAAAACTACTATTTCATTATTTATATTTCTTAACATCAGTTCTTGCATTAACGCTAGGGTTAACTTCAGAGTTATGAATAGTAAACAAAAGTGTTTGGGTGTTGCAGTTTGATTATTTCATATAATATACTTCATGGTTATACGTATAACAAACCAATTACAGGGCTGTCTTTTATATTAACACAGGCGAATCAAGATTTACTCTTATTTAGTCATAAAGCATTAAAGGTGTAGGCCTAAACGAAAATGGAAAGTTGCTTTTAATTGTCCCTAAGTGGGCAAGTGGAAAGTTTACAAACATACAACAATAAAATCAGCAGTTCGATCCCTTGTGGTAAACAAAACATAAATAGCCTTTTGCGTTAAAAGCAACAACAACGACATTTGCGAAGCGACATGTCTGCGTACTTACAACGCTAAAAATCGGGTTTTTATACTTGTGGTGGGCAGAGCACGGATAGCCAATTGGGTGGCTCTGTGCTTAGCTAGAAGCAAACAAATAAAAAAAATTAATTTGCAACAAAAACAAAGGGTTTGAATTACTAAAATTATTTTTGTTTTATGATATTTTATTATAGTTTCTCTATTTATAAAATTTGCTTCATGACTTACTCATATGAATATATATATTTAACTTATAATGTACGTAGTTCTTAAAAGGGCTATTTTTGTGTTAATACTCCATATATGATCCTGTGCATCAAATATTTGTACTCAAACACATTAGTTTAACTTATAATTATTAAACTTTATAGAATGTTGTTTTGATCCAATAAAACACAGTAACACTCACATTACGCTTTGTCAAACGGTTTCCAAAGTTCATTAAATGTTCCAGATAATCCACTGTTTCATGGCTTTTCTTTGCTGTTTTTATTAGTGTAAGGCTAAACAATGAGTTATATATAGGGAATTTAACCTCGGATGTTTGCGTTGAAGCTTCGTAAATTTACTGTTCTGCCACCAAAGGATTTCGCGGTTTGTTATATTATGTATTGCATATTTCATTGTTTACAAAAATCTATAAGTTCGTTACAATACTGTCCTGAAATGGACTTATTTTCCTATTGAAATAAAAACATCCAACCTATAAAAATTACACTACACACCATATTCATATTCATACAATAATTTAACATGTAATTCATGTAATCCTCAAACTAAGTATCGTATCGCCTTATACGTTAAACGTTCAAACCGTGCATAAATATTTTATGTTTGACATAAGCTAACAGTAATGTTGTACAATTTGACTTTATGATTTTTATATATATATATATTTATAAATTCACTAGAATTATCTTACAAATATAGTCCTGAAAAGAGCTATTGTTTTTATCAACTTAAACAAAACAAACTCCAGATATGAGCATGGCATGTCCAGATGGTTAAGACATTCGAATCGCCGTCACACCAAACATGCTCGCCCTTTCAGCCGTGGAGACATTATAATGTAACGGTCAATCCCACTATTCGTTGGTAAAAGAGTAGCCCAAGAGTTGGCGGTGGGTAGTGGTGAATAGTTGCTTTCCTTCTAGTCTTACACTGTAAAATTAGGGACGGCTAGCGCAGATAGCCCTCGTGTACCTTTGAGCAAAATTCAAAATAAACCAAAACAAACCAGAACAACAGATATGTTCGTGCCCAAATGAAAAACAACTAGTGAGACAGTTTTAGATTTGTCAAAGTTTATATACCCATGTTTACATTCTTATCTTATAGACATCAAAATTTATAGGAAACAGTTTTATTTCAACGAAGTAAAGTAACCTTTAGTCAACAGTTTTTCTAAATGACTGGTTTACTGTAGGACACACTTAATCATTTAATAAAGCTTTTCATATATTCAATTATAGAAACTAAGTGAAATAAGTAGCAAGACTTATCAGTTATATGTTTCTTGATAACATCTGATAAGATATGACAACATGTACGATATTCTCTATATCATATAGCATCTGAAAGGACCTGTCAACATCTATGGTATCCTGTACATCATATGTCATCTGATGGGACATGACAACATCAGTATATAATTTCGATTTGCACATATAGATATAAAGGACAACTTCTGTACAAAGCGATCCTTACTTTTAAATGACCTTAGATAAGTCACACGTATCACAGTGGTATATTTACGGTTCATTCCAGGAGCGGTAACCTATACGAGAAACAAAGTCTAGTTCTTACACTTAGTGTCTTTCTGCCTGACAATAATTCTAACCAACAAAATATTGTGGTTTCGTAAGTAAGTAAGATAACATTAATTTAACTAAATCTATAAACAGTAAATATCGGTTTGGTGCATAACTCTCGTATCTCCACACAACAGCAAACATATTTAGTTTATTTGTATTAAATACGCTTTATGTAAAAAGAAAAAATATAAGTTAGCAAGACATAAATCGTTAAGTTCAATCTAACGAGCTGACGAATATATATTTTACATTTTAACCTTATAAAATGTTTGTATCCTTCAAATTTGTATATTGTGGCGACACAACAGTTTTAATTTAGCAAAAGCAGTAAAGGTAAATAATAAGTTTATTTAAAAAGTATTCTAAAACTATTTCATAGCGGGTTATTATATTACAATAAATACAGTAACTTTTCTGTGTTGTTACGTGAAAACAATATGAACTATTGATTTTCTTACAAGCTAATCACAATGTAATTCAGTGTATCGAGCCCTATGTTGCTATATATATATATATATATAATTCTATAATTATTGTACTTAATATGTTTAAAACTATTTATGGTGTCCTTGTTTCCACTTTGATTCGATTGTCCTACATTGTTGAACAAGTACATGACTCTGAAGGTTACAATTAATAATTCTCAAAAGCTAGAAACTTCTAAGTTAAGCATAAAGTAAAACCTATTAATAATAAAGACCAAAAAGAGATGAAAAGAAAAAAATTACATCAACGAACTTGCTAAGGAAAGACAAAAAAGGCAGCTAGTTTTATAATTAACCAGATGAACCTGAGGAACATCTACACCAACATAGTTACCAAGGACAAAAGGCAGCTAGTTTTATAATTAAGCAGATGAACCTGAGGAACATCTACACCAATAATGTTACCAAGGACAAAAGTGCTAGCTAGTTTTATAATCAACCAGATGAACATGAGGAACATCTATACAAACAAAGTTACCAAGGACAAAAAAGGCAACTAGTTTTATAATTAACCAGGTGAACTTGAGAAACATCTACACCAACAAAGTTACCAAAGACAAAAGAGCCAGCTAGTTTTATAATTAAGCAGATGAACCTGAGGAACATCTATACCAACAAAGTTACCGAGGATAAAAGAGGCAGCTAATTTTATAATTAAGTAGATGAACTTGAGGAACATCTACGTAGCAAAGTTAACAATGAAGAACCACCACTTCAATGTCGGAAACGAGATGAAGAGCCCGATTCTATGAAAACGTGCAGTGCTTTGTAAAGGTATTCACTTCCTTGCAAAGTTTCAACATTTTGTTGCCATCTAGGTTTGCAATCATGAAACTTTCAATTGAGACTTTAGTTAGAATCTATACAATCTACTCCAAACTGAGAAGGATAAAAAATGCTGATGTTATGGGAGTAAGTTAAATTTTCAAAGAAAATGACCATATCTCAATTGCATAAGTATTCAAACCTTTTGCTTACGGCAACCTTAAATCATTTGAGGTGCAAAAGATTAGTGTGAACAGCCACAAAATTACTTTACTTGTCTCTGTCTGTGTGTAATCAAAGTGATTTAAATTGACTTTAGAGTAAATGCATCTGCTTTCTTTTCAAGCCACAACTCGCACGGTGATACGACAAACCAATTATGAAGACCAAGTAGATTTTCCAACAAATCGGGGATAAAGTGATAGACAAGGAAAAGGCTGCAAGGCAATATCAAAGTCGCTGATTATCCCTTTGAGTGAAGTCCAGCATTAAGAAATTGAATGTGTTTCATACCACCCAGTTACTATTCAGATCAGGCCACCCTTCAGGCCACCCTTCGAAATTAACCAACTGGACAAGCAAGTAATTGGTTAAGGATGCCAAAAACCAAAAGTGAATTTGAAAATTTGCAAAGTTCCATGTACGAGATGGGATTCAATGTTCGTACATCAACATTATCCTGTTTATTACACAAAGTTGAACTTTATGGGCGAGAGAGAAGAAAGAAATGATTATCGAAGAAGAATCATCTCAAATCTCACATGTAAAGTGATTAAATAGATGAATTTGAGAAACATCTACACCAACAAAGTTACCAAGGACAAAAGAGGCAGCTAGTTTTATAATTAAGCAGATGAACCTGAGGAACATTTACACCAACAAAGTTACCAAGGACAAAAGAGCCAGCTAGTTTTATGATCAATCAGATGAACATGAAGAACATCTATACCAACAAAGTTGCCAAGGATAAAAGTTTTATAATACGCTAGCATTACTGATTACTGTGGCATGTTTATAATAATACTGAAGACATGTGACAGAAGATTTTGTGGTCATACAAAACAAAAAATGAAACTTTTAGTCCAAATTCGGAATATTACGCAAGCCAAACAGAGCATATAACCTAGTCGACACCACCCAAACAATCAAGCATGGTGGTAACACCATCATGTTATGGGAATGCTTCTCATCAGCAAAGACCGTAAAGCTTGTTACGATTGAGGGGAAGTTGGATGATACAAAGTACAGGCAAATCCAAGAAGAAAACTTGCTCGAGTTAGCTAATAATCTAATACTAGGTCGAAAATTCACATCAAACCAAGATAACGACCGAAGCACAAAATCCAAGCCACACTGGTGTGATTTCAAAAGAAGAAAGTGAATGTCTTGGAGTGACCCAGTAAAAGTCATGGTTTGAATCCAATATAAAATGTATGGCGTGACTTGAAGATTTTGATCCATCAAAGATCCCCAACGAACTTGTCAGAATTAGAGCGATTTTAACAGGAATAATGGACAAAACGTACACCATTTCATTAAGCAAAGCTAGTAGAGATCTATCCAAAAGCATTCACAGTAGTATCTGCTGCCAAATGTACTTCCACAAAGTAGTGACTTAAGGGACTGAATATTTAAACAATTAGTAAGTTTAAATTTTTCTTTGCAGGCTGTGTTGACATTCAACGTCTTTCACACACATCTGTGTTAAGTTTGACCGCTAGAGTTTTAAGTAAGTACAAGTTCATTAAAAAACTGTTTATGTTATTTGTATTTCATTAAAATGTGACATTATTGGTAGGACTGAATAATGCTGGTAGACACTATAGGTCTGAGAGAAAAACTTAAGAAATCTCTTGTGTGGACACCAGACAATGGGCAGGTGTTAACCTGAATCCTGAACATATTCACACTATGTAAAAAGACCTGTTTCCAACTATGCCTAAATTATTTTTGGGGCGTCGACAGAGTATAACTGAAGACCAAATTGAGCTAATATATTTATCATCTACAGAAGAATACCATTCGTTAAAGTGTTATTCTTCTAAGATTATCGCAAATATTACTCTTATAAGTAAAGTCACTTTTTTCATTGTATGCACAGGCATGAATATCTTTCACAGCGAAAACAGATGTACAGTTTCTTTTACTGCCTTCACCACCTTTCACATTCATCTGAAGTTGTTTAGTTTTCATCTGGTTATTTTATGAGTCTTAAGGAAATCATGGGTTCTATTCCCCTCAGTGGACTCAGCAGATAGCCCGATGTGGCTTTACTATAAGGAAACATACACGCACATACTTAAGAAAATATTACGTGAACACGAAGATGACAGGTTTAAGGTTTGGCATGGCCTGATGGTTAGGGCACTCATTCAAAATCTGCAGGTTGCAGGTTCGAATGCCGTAACAGAACGCGCTCGTTTATTCAGCCGTGAAAGCGTTATGATGTGAAGGTCAATTCCATATTTTATTGCTGAAAAGTAGCTTAATAATTGGTGGTAAGTGATGTTGGTTAACTTCTTCCATCTAATTTATTACTTCTGCCCCTCTTCCCAATAGCCCAGAGGAAAACCTACTTGTTTACAATGCTAAAACCGGGTTTGAATACATGTGGTGGATAGAGCATAGAGCGCCATTGTGAAGTTTTGTGCCTATCAAACATAACAGAACAATAACGAAAGAAAGTTATTTTAAGTGATTGACGTTTACAGGTTGTGATGAGATGTCCAAGTTAATTGATAAGGAAATGATAGCATTTGTAGGATTCTTTCATCAATATTCATACACCTGCTGACATTGGTACAGTTTCTCTGGTTGTACAGTCTTGGCTAAAATATTTGCATACTTTATAACAAATAAGACCATCCTTCTTAAGATAGAATACAAACACACTTAGCTTTGTGAAACTGGAAATTACATCTTATATCAAACGTCTACGTATGTTATTTGTGTAATGAGACAGGTACTATAGACACATGGACGTTTATTTAAAACAGCAACTAATTTTATGGGTCACCTGTATAAAGATATGTGATACAGCATTTCATCTGTCACGACAAAACTTTAGCAAAACAAGTATAATGACAAAACATAACTTCACATTATTATAAGTAGCGTTTGTAACATTATATAAGTTCATATCAGACATTCAGTGAGTGGTTGGTCTTTCTTAACTGTGTATTCTAATAATCTCCTCATGGTTATGTGACACGTTGTTAATGAGGTTATTGATGTAATACACCAATATATTTTCATTCCAACTTGTAAATAAAAGGCGTGGCAACTCGATTATAGTAGTCGGTTTAGGTGGCACCACTGACGTTTCTCTGTTAGCATGAAGAATAGTTTTTCCATCATAATAAATAGCTTCCCAAATATGCACTGCACAACATCTTATGTGCTCCGTGAGGGAAAAACAGTTTTCATTCATCTGTTCTCCAGATCACGAATCCTACACAAACAGCTTTAACAAGTCGAAAACAGGACTCATTTGAAAATATGATATGTTGCCAGTGTCCTAACAGCAAGATGAAATGTTGTCTTGTCCAAGTAACACGGTGATGGCAGTGAAGTTTGGTTAATATCTGTTTGTAGATAGATCTTCTTGCACCATAATCTTGTTGGTCAGTCTCCTTTTCAATGTTCTTCTGGAAAACTTGGAATGAACGTATTCATACAATTCCTGTCATGAAGTGTTGCAATAATCCCTTCGACCCTCACGTGCTAACCTTATCAAAATAGGTCATCTCAGGCATTGTTTTTTTGGTGTCTACCAGTAGACTTTCCTGGAGCAAAATTTAATGCAATCTCATGGTGTTGCAGGATTTTGAATACAGTACAATGAGGGTACCCTACTGTTTTGGCAATGTCCATTTGCTTAACAACTTTTCTGGACAGTCGAACAATTTAACTACCTATAACTTTTGCCAAGTGACGAGGCAGACTCTACACGTTTGTTGGCTCATACGTTACCTTTTCTGTAAGTGATCGGACATTTGCTTTACTGCTCTATACATCTAGACACTGAAATAAATATAAAACAGAATAGAAACATTTATTTTTTTTTGGCCAAGACTGTATGACGCAAACCATTTTTTTTGTCTTGAGAATTTTCTATTAGGCAAAGTCTGAACATATTTACATCTTTAAAATAAACAAACCTTGATACAGCGCTTTAAGATTTGTTATCTAATTGTTGGATTTTGTGAATTCCTGAACATAGCTGATAACAGAAGGTAACAAAATAGAACAACTGTACTTGTTTTGTATTTCTACACATAAATAAAAATTATATACATAAACCATAGGAGATGTGGTGTCCTATCGAACGCTGTGAAAAAACATAAAATTGTTAATTGTTGCTAAGGTACCAACGAAAACAAGGCGAATTTAGTTACGAGAAATATAATACTGTTTTATTTTTTTGTTTGGATGAGCAAATATTTCGAGTTTGAATGGTTTAAGTTAACACGAAAGCAGTCACTTTCAGGATTATGTACTTGTAAGATAGTCTAGTATATGTACAAACATATATATATATATAACACCAGCTGAAATACCCATCAGCTCACGTAGAATGTGTAAACTTATTTAAAACAATGCAAGTCTAACAGTAATCGTATGTTGTAAAATAATAACGTTAACATAAACTTTTTCTCAAAACTTATACAGTTTGTTTGTTTTGTTTTATAAATTCTGCGCAAAGCTACACGAGGGTTATCTGCGTTAGTCATCCCTAATTTAGCAGTGTAAAACTAGAGGAAAGGCAACTAGTCATCACCACCTACTACCAATTCTTGGGCCACTCTTTTGCCAACGAATAGTGGGATTGACCGTAGCATTATAACGCCCTCACGGCTGAAAGGGTGAGTATGTTTGGTGTGTTGAATGTTTTATATTAATACAAGAAATAGTTCTCCACGTAGATTGTAAGTTAAACTAGTATATAGAGTAATCCCATAACCACGCGCTTTGAAATTATTCGCTCCCTTAGTGTCATATTTTGGCACTCTCACCCCATAGTGAAAAATCTACCCTTGTGGCATATATTGGAATTATTCGCTTTCTGGCGCCACTCCACGAAATCATGTGTCACGTGACATAGCGAACTTCAAAGAATCTCTCCTCCCAAATGTACGATACCTTTGGTCTCCATTCATCGACAAAGTGCCACTGTGGCGGCTTATTTGGGCGTTAGTTAGAAACCCTAACTAATGTCTTATGTTTAGATGCTGTGTGCATATGTAAAGATAGATAGGTATATAGCAGCTATGTTAAATGCCAAATAACAAAGAATTTGAAAGAAGGAAAATTTGTGGTGTTTTTTTATTGAGATGAAAAAACAAAGTTCAGCAGGGTGTTTAGGATAGAAAAAGCTGAAAATACACCCCAAGCCAATCCGAAGCAACGCCTTCAGAGTGAAGGGTATGATTACATAAGAACACCGTGTGCTCTAAAACACCATTATGGTGTAGTTAGGCATAGCCGATGGTAGAGTCAACGATATAGTAAACAGAGATTCGAAGTTAACAAACGCTTATAAGTTAAAACTTTCCAATATTCCTGATACACGATCAACTGAAAGCAATTTTTGTGAAAAATATGGTGAAAAAATTAAAATCCAATCTCCTTCAGCTACATGCCTGTCAAATCTTCCAGTGAACTAGTTTGCCTTTGTTCTGTGTACAAGTGCTAGAGGCCGACGACCACCTACAGTGGAGGGCTTGTAGAAAGTTCGTCAAGATGCCTGGTCTAAGACTGACCTCGTAGTAAGTTCACAAAAGCTTGTTACAGTAGAAATGGTATTGTATTGGGCAATAGAACGTTAATTATGGATACCAATTTGAGCGAGATCCACACCAGGGAAAGCTATTCGTTTCACAGACAACCCGGGATTTAAAATCACCATTGTTATAAGTTGTGATTAACTCTCAACATAAAAAAAAATGCTGCATGTTAAACTGCTATATTACTTGTAATACTGTGTAGTAATAATGTTGAACTCTGGGCAACACGTTTTGAAGGAGAGATATGTTATGACTGCTATTAACGAAAAACTACATAATGGGTTACCTGCGCTCTGTACAACTCCTGGAAATCGAGTCCTGGATTTTAGTGTTGTAAATTTATAAACTTAACGCTGACCCATTGGGAAGAGACTTAAAGGAAAGATTATATGTGAATAAGAATATACATATTTTGATTTTTAAGATTAAATTTATACCTTTGTGAAAGATTTGTTTGTTTGTTTGTTTTTGAATTTTGCGCAAAGCTACTCGAGGACTATCTGAGCTAGCCGTCCCTAATTTAGCAGTTTAAGACTAGAGGGATGGCAGCTAGTCATCGCCACCCACCGCCAACTCTTGGGCTACCGTTTTACCAACGAATAGTGAGATTGCCCATAACATTATAACGCCCCCACGGCTGAAAGGGCGAGCATATTTGGTGTGACAGGGATTCAAACCCACAACCCTCGGATTAGGAGTCGAACGCTTTATCCCACCTGCCCATGCCAGGCGATATATTTGTATATATATATATATATAGTTGTGTTATGGATGCTTTCATTACCATGCAACTTAAAAAAATAATTAATTTAGTTTGTATACAGAAACCTCTTTGTCATACAACTCTAGACTGTATTAAAACTTCAACAGTGACGAAATGCATAAACATCTTCAGTGCAGACTTGTCTTAACATGAGTAGGTCACTTTTATAACAATTTATCATAGAGAAGCTTCTCGTGAGGGCCACTAGCAGCCCACCGAGGTTAAATACCAGTTCTCACATTGCTGCTGTTCAAGTACAGACATTATGCTATCTAGATCAGAGAGTGTCTCACGCTCGGTAATTGGTGTAAGAGAAAGATGGCCACTCATTTAGTTTGACACTGGCTATTACACATGGGAGTTTCTGTATTTTGCTAACAGGTGGGGCTTGTTAAATAAGTTAAATTACTGTGAATGCCCAGAGGATGAAGATTCATGCTAAAACAAACAAGAATGTAAGCTATCTTCCAAAATAGTTATGTATAGTTGATGACTGTTATAGATACAAATGCTATACAAAATATGTAACCTTCACAAAATGTTTAATATGTCGCAAAGTGTGAAATGAATAGTTTATTTATCGATATATAAATTATTATAAGAAAATATACGATCTCAAGGTTCTTCATAATATTAAAAAAACACGATGTGAAAACGATATTCCCTACATTGTTATAAGTTCTTGACATTGAGACATTTTCAAGAAATCGCTCAAAGAAAGGTCTCATTAGAACATCCCCATTTTATAATTATTTTATTTTACTGTTTAAAATATTTTTGTCCACCAGATGGATCAACAGCGTCGACAAAAAATCTTCAAGTTATTTAAACTGAAAGACGAGATTACTTAGTTACTTGTTGAAGCCGATTGGGTGATGTCTGGTGCTGGTAGAAACTGTAAAAATTCTCTCTAAACCGATGAAAATTATATCGATACTTATTTTAAAAGGCTTAGGCAATTCCTAATTAAACTTTTTTCTAAAGTAACTTCAAATTTTAGTCTATGTTACTGACACTTTATATGCAATAATAGTTTACAGGAAGTGTAAATTTCACATTCGTACCAGTAGAGGAAAACCCACAACGTGCTTGCTTATCCTGCCATCTAGTGACTTTCAGCGCTACTATATTCTTTCTTGATTTCTTTTTTTTTTTTTTTAGATTCATTTTTATAATTTTACATAAGAATTTAAAAGGCGGAATAATGACATTGACAATTAGTCAGGCTAAGTTATAAAACACTAATTGCATGTTTCATAATTTTTAGAGTGCAAGATAAATGAAAAATTTCGTATACCAACAGAAGACTCAATTAGGAATTGGGAATTTGGATATCATCCATAACTCGATTCATTTCAGGCAATGCCGATTTACGAACACGTTCTTGACAACTTCGGAAAGTTGACGCAAATACAAAAGCAATAGGTTTTTGACTTTCTTGTTACTAAATACTCGAGTCTATATCCTGTTCCAGACACTTATATTGATTTTACTTCTTTGGATAAATAAATATACGTTAAACTACATTCCGCCTAGTGATGTAACCTGAAAGTAATGTATCGTGATGTAAATGTTCCATTTCGTATACAGTTTACGAAATTTTTACAGTTGCATGTAAGTAAATTAGAGCCACAGTTTCAACTTTTGCAGATTATTAAGTTAACTCAGATATCTTTAAATACAATTTCATTCCTTCGCACGGCTGGATCATTCAGAAACGTCTGCTATATCAGCTGAAACTTATCTGTCTCTTTGTTAAAAAAGAAGCAGGAAAAGAAACCGCCCCTTTACTTTATGGACGACAGTCAGCATTGGTTTGGCGACACATTATTGTTGTCAGACATTCGACAAAAATATAGTACTAGAAACTCCATTTATCTTGACCCTGCTTGATAAGAAAACGTTTTCTTCTTGCTTTGATTTAATAAAAGAAAAGATAAAAGAAGGCAGTGTTTAATGGATACGTTACTTAAGATGTTTGCAATGTTCCCCATAAATCACGCTTAAAGACAATTCATTATTTCATAAATATATCTTTATTTTCGGAAAATGGAAAGTGTGTAAAATCGATCCAGAAATAATCTGATATTTTGTTAAAAAATAAGGAAAAGCGAGAGGACCTTTAGTGTCTAGTGAATTTAAAAACAGTTGAGAAAAAAACGCTGATGTAGAAAGTTCGCGTGTCAAATGTATTAGAATGAACTGATATAAGGAGAAACCTAAATATTTTATTTAAAACTATTTTAATATTTCAATGGTGCTAGAGATATTTTAAACTTGTAATATTTTTAATTAACATCATGTATATCTTAGACTATATTTCCTGTTTCAATCACCTTGATTTTTGATCTGGATGTCTTTTTTTTTTTTTTTCTGAAATATTTAAATAATCCGAATGTCTTCACAGGTTTCACACGATTGCAAGTGACTGGAAGAGCAAGTTTTGGTCGTATAGACCAAAGAACCATATGACTGGTTTTATTGACTCTTCTGCTCAACTGTCTAAATAAACACGTGTGAATAATACGTTTACTATGATGGGTGTCATTGATCGTTAGATATCGTTTCATCTTTTTCGTTTGTTTGTTTGTTTTTGAATTTCGCGCAAAGCTATACAAGGGTTACCTGCGCTAGTCGTCCCTAATTTAGTAATGTAAGACTAGAGGGAAGGCAGCTAGTCATTACCACCCACCGCCAACTTTTGGGCTACTTTTTTTACCAACGAATAGTGGGATTGACCGTAACATTATAATGTCTCCATAGCCGAAAGGGCAAGCATGTTTGGTGTGACGGGGATTCGAACTTTAACCACTTGGCCATGCCGAGCCCACCTTTTTCGTCAAAGATTATGGGAGTGAAGACGTACTGATTGGACGTTTTGCTTCAACGATACATAGGAACTAAAAACACCAGAAAAATAATATTACTTTTAAAACATGTCCCCCGCTAGAACAACGGTAAGTTTACGGATTTACAACGCTAAAATCAGGTGTTGCATTCCCTTATAAAACGTTAATGGGTATATACGTTATTATTATGACATTCATATTATCCCAGTGGAGGATAAAAAATATATATATAAATGAAGCGTTGATAGGCGACCTCTATATGAACTTTAAAAAGACTATTCAAACAGTAACATTTTTCACTTTTTCCACCATGTGCTTATGCGGCTAATCCTAGCCGGATACACAGTTCTTATGACTGTCAGAAACAAAAGATAGACGTATCTGATGAAATTCTTGTCTTTGTGAGTTACTCAAAGAATCTTTCACAAAACCAAAACTTATCTGCGGAATTCAGTGAAACGAACGTTTCTATTCTCATTTTTCTTCTACGTTTTAATTTTATTTAAGACCTGTTACGTAGAAAGTAATTCACGAGTTCTCGGTTCAGGTAACGCGATGTTGCACGAGTGCTTCACTTGTTAGACAAGAATTTCTGTTTTTTTTTTTTATCCGAGTTGGTTAAAATTAAATAATTTCAAAGATTCTTGAACACGTTTAACGAAATATTAAAAAAAAGTGACAACTATAAAGTCCTTCAACGTTTCACAGGAATAGGACCCAACAAAATAAGTCCGAAGCAAAAATTTTAATTAAAGTTTCATCCTTATTAAAATCTACATTTTTTACATTTTTTTCTCGAGTTTTCTCTTTATCAAATAGTTATAGAATTATATTTCGTTGACTCGATTATTATTATTATATTTTTATTCCGTACCACTGAGATAGCTCAGATTGAATTTAACAGTCTTAAAAACAGAGAGCATGCAATGTTTCGACTGAGAATGATATTAAATCTTTAATCTGATGCATTTAAAAGTTGTCTTTTATGAGCCGCTCTAGACTATTATTCGTTTTTTGTTTAAAGTCTGATGTAATTATATTGACAATATTTAAGATGGTAATCGTATTCAGAAGACATCAATAACAGAAACAGAAGTACCTATGTCTGCGGACTTACAACGCTAAAAACTGGGTTTCGATACCCGTAGTGGGCAGAGCACAGATAGCCCATTGCGTAGCTTTGTGCTTAATTCAAAACAACAACAACATTTATGACAACAACACTTTCTGCATACCTATGTTAATGCCAATTAATACGGCTGTAGCTTGAAGGTAGGATTGAAAAAATAAAAATAATGGCTTAGTTTGCCCTAAATATAACTTTAAATGTACTGACTAATAGATTTTATATGAAAATAAGTTTCGTCAATTAACAAGCTAGATGACCCAGTTAGCGGTCTTGAAGAGCAAACCCAAAACTATTTTATGTGAAACACAGTTCTTAGCTTCTGGGATCGTACTGCTATATTTATTCTAGTTGATGTTAAAAATGACGAGAAGAAACCCTAGTCCTGCCAGACCTTGATTTAAATTACGACTCGGGGTAGGCCTTTTAAATGATTTCAGTTTTTTTATTTATTAATGTCTTTTCAAATATAGTTGAACCACAAAGATGTCATTATATTTGTGTTTGGATTCGATCAGACTTAAAGATGTTTAGTTTTCCTCAGATTCCAATCATGTTAACCCTGCTGAGCCAGCAGTAAGTCTTCGGATTTACAACGCTAAAATCTGGGGTTTGATTTCCCTCGGTAGATACAGCAGATAACCCGTTGTAGATAACACAGCGATCGAGTTGCTGTGTCACCAATTCCTTTCTCCTATGCAATAGTGCGTGCAAATTCGGTCCTAATGAAATATAAACAAGTAAAAACATAATAAAATTAGGGAAAAAATGAACTAATTTATCGACTTGACCAATCCACCCAAAGGTTTGGTTTGTTTTGAATTTCGCACAAAGCTACACGAGGGCTATCTCCGCTAGCTGTCCCTAATTTAGCGGTGTGCGACTAGAGGTAAAGCAGCTAGTCATCACCACCCACCGCCAATTCTTGGGCTACTCTTTTACCAACAAATAGTGGGATTGATTATATTATAACGCCCCCACGGCTGAAGGGGCGAGCATGTTTAGCGCGACGGGGATGCGAACCTACGATCCTCAGATTATGTGTCGCACGCCTTAACACGCTTGGCCATGCCAGGACAATATGAATACTATATGCTTCATTGTAATTATTGTATGTTTGTTTTAAATTTCGAGCAAAGCTTTACGAGGGCTGTTTGCGACAGCTGTGTTAATTTAGCAGTGATATACTAGAGCGAAGGCAGATAGCTAACACCACCTACCGCCAACTTTTAAGCTAGTCTTAAAATAATAAATAGTGGCATTGACCACCAAATTATAACACCTCCACGGCTGAAAAGGCGAGAACTTTCGGTGATGGAGAATCAAACATGTGACCCTCAGATTATCTTGAGAACCTTAACCACCAGGCGGCTACACAAAGCTCATTCTTGTAGGCCTATTACTTTATAGAACATTGAAACTTGTTTACTTCAAACACGGGCCAGGCATGACCACGTAGTTAACAAGCTAAATTATCATTCGTAGTTTTGCGCCATAATTCTGAAAAAAAAAAAAAAAAAGCATGTGCATCGCATAAAAAATTAAAATTGGCATTAATTTCTAACAATTATTCTGTTGTTATATCGATAGATTGGCTCTACTGAACACCTATGACCAAGGATCAGTTAACAAAGTTAACAATCTATAAAGTTCGATATGTTTTCATACTAAGAACAACCGAGGATTTAACGAAAGTTTAAGTTTTAACTCTTGTATTTTGATTCCCCTCTCTAGCGTATACACACATAAAAATAAGTTCGAATAATTTACAGAAAATGTAAGCTTATTATTCTAAAGTACAAAGAGTTTCAAATGTTCAAATCTATATTACTTGTCCTTACGTCGGTTTGTATATCTTCAAGTGTAAGATGTAACGTAGTTTTGTACAGCTTCAACTATAAGAAGTAACGTAGTTTTGTACAGCTTCAAATGTAAGATGTGTCGTAGTTTTGTATATCTTCAAGTGTAAGATGTGTCGTAGTTTTGTATATCTTCAAGTGTAAGATGAAACGTAGTTTTGTATATCTTCAAGTGGAAGATGTAACGTAGTTTTGTATAGTTTCAAGAATAAGATGTAACGTAGTTTTGTATAGTATCAAGAATGACATGTAACGTAGTTTTATATAGTTTCAAGAATAACATGTAACATAGTTTTGTATAGCTTCAAGTATAAGCTGTATTTAAATACACACAGAAATCGTGGCACAATTATATATAAATATATATACATATATACGTATATATGCACATGGTTGTAGAGGTAAAACACATTAGGTGAAGGTAAACAAAAAGTATTTACCTGTTAAAAGACAGGTAACGGTTGTTATGGACTGAGCAAGACCGTATGTTTTATCGTTTCTCTTTGTAATTTAATGTAGAAAGTCACACAGAAAGTAATTTCAGAAGATGAAGATAAAAGAATGCACGCGAAGAAACTTTCATGTTGATATAAGCTTTGAAAACATGCAGAGGTGAGCGGATCAAACCTGGTTTTGTGGGTTGTTCGGTAGAGTTGTCTCAAAAAGATAGTAGTTTAGGAAAATACGTTCAACGTTTTATTCGAAGGCAAGCTCTAAGACATGGAACATAATGAAGTTCGCACTGTTGTTTCTAAATTGTTTTCACATTTACATCACGAGGTAGTTGTTAACAATAATCTATTAGATGATTGGTCAAATCTCGCGAGAGCTGTGAGCTTAAGAGTACCTAAGCTCGATGTAAGAATGGAGCATTCAAAAAGCTTACATGACAAAGATTTTAATGCAAAAGCATTTCCCAAAAGCTTAAGTGAATTAAGACTTAGTACTTCCTTAATAATTAAATCAAAACTTTCTTTTGTAGGCTGCTTGTGAATAACATCTTCCAGTGAAATCAATGAAAATGTTGTGGTCCCTCTTTTCCCAAGAGAAACTAGACTTAATTTTAAAGAAGATGGTCAGCCAGGACAACGATGCGAAGTTGAATATTTCAAGAGATCGTGGAACAAGTCACCAAGACGTCTTATTTTATCTTCCTGTTATGAAAAAAATATTCTGTTCATTGAATAACACATAAAACATATTTTCTTTTCTTGGGGATGATTTCACAATTATTAAGTGAAATTTATCGACTTATCTCGTCACTTTTATTTCTAGCTGTACAACTAGTGTCGAGTTCTTTATCTATTTGCTTGGCCGTGGGTCGCGGGTTCGAATCCCCGTCGCACCAAACACGCTCGTCCTCTCAGCTGTTGGGGAGTTATTATGTAATGGTCAATCCCACTATTTGTTGGTAAAAGAGCAGCCCAAGAGTCGGCGGTGGGTGGTGATGACTAGCTGCCTTTACTCTGGTCTTACACTGCAAAATTAGGAACAGCTAGCATAGATAGCCCTCGTGTAGCTTTGCGCGAAATTCAAAACAAACAAACAAACAATCTTCATGTATTATATATTTCCATTCAAGAACGTTACTGTACTACCGACATATGCGTTATCAACCATTACTGTTTTATGATCTCAATGAGATCAGTAGGAGGTAAACTCTTATGACGAAAGTAATTTTTTGTTAGGGTACAGAGAATTACTAGGCTATTTTAAAGGAATAAAAATGAGATATACGTAGAGCAGCTAAGTTCTTAAAACATTATGCGTATTTTTAAACAAATAAAACGAAACGCTACGAGTTGAAGGAAGTGTGTGTTATCAGTGGGTGCTATTGAAGACGGTTCAGACGTGAGATTAACATTACACTCATGTACTCGCGTCGTTCAAGAGCAACATATTAACAAACGTGAATATCGTTTTTGCTCATGGTGTTTCGCCAGGTTCATGAGAATCTCTCAGTAATTTCGAAGCCTAAAGCATTAAACTCTGCTGTGCTAATCGGCGTTTCACAAATAAAATATTATGAAAAAAATGTGGCATATTGCTGTTAGTGTGCTTTTCATAGCACAATTATTTTATTTAAGTAGATCGAGGACTCTCGAGAGGATAAATACAGACAGTACATTGGTTCTGAAGAATGCACGTTTTCTATACGGTTAAATAATGGAAATCTTTAGTTACGCCCACTTGCTCAATAGAGTTACTACACACTCCGCCTTCTGAGTCATTATGAAGGCTCTTCATTAGAAATAGATGTTTTCGGAATGCATTTCACAGCTTAAAAGTGTAGAAACCGATGACTTCAGCTGAAGAAGCAATCACCTAGAGAGTATGATATTACATTACGTACAGGAAGCTGTTACGTACTTAACCACGAGTCTTAGCAGGAAAGACGACATACTGTCAATATTTAGCAGCACTCTCTTCAGACTTCCAGTAATCCACTCTCTGTGGGTCCCTCATTAAATAAAAGCTCAAGAAAATATTTTGATGTCTTTGTTCAGTGGCCGGAGGGCCTTATTCTCTACCCTTGACAGGCACGTGGTAGGAGGGGAAGGGAAAAGGAGAATCATGGGTAATATAGCTGTAACGCGTTTGCACAAATCAGATATAGATATCCCAGCGGATTTTGATCAAACATCTGAGCAGTTTTTCAATATGCTCGCCTGAAGTTCTTTTAACGCACTACTGGAATGTTTCTTCAAGTTGAAGGTTTAACTTTCTGCTATCGATCCTCAAATGTCAAGCGTGGTTTAAGATTCAGATCCCAGTAACAGGCCTCATCAATGGACCACGGTCTAAAAGTTTTCGATTTTCACAGAGACACAAGCTCTCTGCGTTCTCAACTCGTGTCTTCAACTGATGTCTAGTTAATAAAGCAGTTTGTATACGAGTGTGTTGAATTAAACATGGATAAATCACGCACTGCAATTCAATACCCTTCGATAGAATGTGCACTTATGCACACACATGCATACACACGTGCATATATATATATATATGCAATCGATTATTATTTTGTTATTTTCGCATTTGCAATTTAATGAATCCTAGAAGTAATGAAACATTACAGTACCCAGCAGGAAGTTATAACACATTTAAGAACATAACTATGAACGTGTAAAATGTTAACGATTGTTGCAGTTTTATTATAAAAATTATTTCCTTTAAAAAATCTGCTCTGAAGAGACGATGACGTCATTAAAGTATGCTTATTGAGCCGAAATCTGTAGGATATTTTGTTTGTTGTTAAGCGCAAAGTTACACAAAGAGCTATCTGCGAATATCGAAACCAAATTTTTAGCGTTATGAGCCCCCAGACTTACCGCTGAGCCATGAGGGGGACAATGGGATTGTTGATATGTTAGTGAGGAAAAAAAAAAGAATATGAAAATTCTGATTTATTTTTAAAGCTTTCAAATAAGGCAAACTTTATTTTCAATGGCTTGTAATTTTATGTGTGTGTATGAAATTAATATTAAGACAGTTAGGCAAAAGGAATAACTGCGTTAAAAACAGCAAATCTTAACCAGTGATAAGGTGTGGTAAACGATATTTTAACGAGCAAAATAAGTCCTAACAACAAACGAAATTTAAGATTCTGTATAAATTAAAAGGATCCCAAAATGTGGGATATAAAATATGTTCTCTGTTTAGGAGGTGACAGTGGAAGTAAGATCTACACTGCGGTGGGGATACACTGTCTACCAATCTCACATGCTGAATAAAAAAATAAATAAATTGACCAATCAACAAAACAATAACACATAGTTTAGGAAAGCAAGACGTGGATGCTCAAGTCCACAACGTCCTACGTCTATATCACCCTTCACTGCCTTCAGACGGTTGTGAGAAGTTAACTGCTCTCTGGTTTAATGGAGAAAAATATTAGAAAAACACACACAAACAAACTAGAATGAGGTTTTATCACTGGGGTACGTAAGATAAATTTACCTTCTGATGTTTGTATTCCAGTCCCCAGTGTAGAGGTAGAGTCCTGAATTATTAAATTAATTATTTATATGTATATATGCGTATAATTTCCTACAACTATCTCTGCACATATAGGTTAAACACGCAAAACCAGTGTATAATCTATGGGAGTGGTAGGAATTGTATATCAGTAAGAGAAGTCTTTCTTTGAGGATATTTGCACACACACATTTATATATATCATAAGAGTGATGTAAAACACAACAACTGGACTAAATTATTAAAATATAACAGTCATCATATATTTATTAAACTACTGATTCAGGAATAACGTGTTCTTTGTGTGGATGTCTGGTGAACAATATAACATTATAGACAAAAAATAATTATTTTTATGAAACATATTATTCTAAAGATATAATGCTTAGAAACAAAATAAAATATGCATTTACATAAAGACGTTCACGTGCAACTTTAAAAATGAGCTTATTTCTTGTTTACGCTACAACAGCAAAAGTACATTTGCAGGGATATTAAATATAGCGGTAGTTCTGTAAGGAATTACGTTTTGAGATTCATATTTTGTGCCTAAGAACCAGTTTGCCCAGAGTTAAATACGTAGAAAACCCCTTGACGCAATTTTAAAGCACCGGAAGTAATGTAGCTGGTGTTTCTATCTGGCCTCTCTATCAGATATTATCTCCTAGTTCCGGTTATATGCTAATATCAGGATGTGAAACTGCATAGTTAGCTGCTTCCGGAAATGAGAGGAAGAAAGAGGTTATGTAAAAAAAATGTGTATAGTAATGATAGAACATTAGTCAATATGCTTACACTCGTCGTTAAGAGATATTCCTTGGAATTCTCCTGATGGCAAGTATTATAAGATCGTTTTATTTTGTAGAATTTTAAGACTGCTGTCATTCGTTTAGTCTTAGCTTGTATGCCTTAAAATTAGCTTCTAGTGACTAGAAAACGGTCGCCGTTTATTCCTAAGAATCTGTTATTTCTTATTATTATTTGTATTAAAAAGAAAATGGAAAACAGAAAACTTTATTGCACTGAATAAGACGAATAACCTTCTCCTTCTTAGAAGTTTCATTAGAAAGTAATTATTATATAGCATTTAAGATTGCTTATATTTACAGTTGTCTGTTGACGTAAACACTGCTTAACCATATTAAGCCATTTAAAAACTTTACACATGTTTTTATAGGAAAAGCGGTGATTATAATAATAATAGTGTCAACAATAAAAAACACTCACCGAAATTGTTTTTATAAAAGATATATGTATGTACAGTATTTCCCTTTATGTTACTTTAATTATTAAGGATTTTGTAATGGAATTATAAATTTGAAAATTGGCTTATACGTATATTAGCTAAATGATCAGGCCAGAGACTCCTAGAGTCCTAATTCAGAATTACTAACCAGAAGAACGGCAGTCAGACAGCCGAGAGCACCCGCTACTCGAGATATACCTAATGCTTGAAATTAAATAACAGGATTGACTGTCACTTCTATAAAGCATCTACAGGTAAGTGTCGAGCTTGGTAAGCACCATTACATCTGGAACCCGATACGCTAACTGTTACGCTACTCTCGACTGAAAATACTGATAAAACTTTCCTGTTCGTATCAGTGATTAAATTAATGTTGCTTTTTAAGTGGTGTGTTCAGGGATTCAAACTTAGGCTAAAAAACAATAATTATTGTTGCACATAATAGGTAAACAAAATAAAAATGAAGTGGTGTAGTAAGCTAAGATGAACAAGGTAGGAAGCCCAAAAATAGATGGCTTAAAAATAGGTTCGTTTGGTCTATGCATTACGGAAAAAAAATATTGTAGTAAAAGGAGAAGGCCAGGCATTGCCGAGTAGTTAGGGTGCTCGTCTCGCAACCTGAGGGTCATGGGTTCGAATCTCCACCCAACCAAACATGCTCCCCCTTTCAGCTGTGGGGCGTTATAACATTATGGTCAATCCCACTATTCGTTGGTAAAAGAATAGCCCAAGAGTTGGCGGTGGGTGGTAATTACTAGCTGCCTTCCCTCTAGTCTAACACTGCTAAATTAGGGACGGCTAGCGCAGATAACCCTCGAGTAGCTTTGCACGAAGTTGTAAAACAAAGAAACAATAAAGGGAGCGACACACACACTGAAGTCTTTAGACAAACATTGAGCTTTTTAATGAGGAATATGAACAAATGTAAAAATAAATAAACTGAACAACAAAGCAGACGTGCAGTTTTATTTTTATCTTAACATATTGACATGACAATAGGATGGACTAGCTAACAGACTGTGTCATTCATTGTTCGGGTAATGGCAACAACAGTCTCTTTCCGGTCTGGAGGTTGAGGTGGGTTAGACAAAACAATGAGTGCGCTACACTCTGCATCTTGTGGGCGTACATACTCTGTGATATATAGGAAGTGAGTCAATTTTAATAGTAAGCACTTTTAGTTGAGTTAGGGAATAAAGGGGAGGCTAAGACTCATTTTTGAGTCGCTCCAATCCCAGATAGAAACCCCCTTCCTACAGAATTTCTGCTTTCAGGTTTCCATCTGGTTTGATCTCAAAGTTTAAAGCAACCTTGTTAACGAACATCACCTGCGCTAACTGCACCAATCACTAATTCATAATCTGTCTAGTGACGACTATATCCTTCCACACGAATGAATGCCAATTCGGTAACTTCACAAGACTGAGTAATAAGAAGTGAGCGTTTCTGAAAGCTACGGTTTTAAAAATAGCGAACAAGAAACAAACCAAACACGTTATCATGAAACTGGACTTATCTTCTGGTGCTCAAACATGATAATAAACAAGAACTTGGATTTAACGAAGTCCCATAAACCAAAATGTTATAAGCTTTCTGCCATACCAGTACATAAAAATAAACGTTTTTCTAAGACAGACGGTTGCAGAAACTTAAACCGTAGTAATGTTATTTGGCTAAAATAATCAAGCCCCCTAATGCAGTTCCACTGAATGTTTTTGCTTTTAAAAGCCTAAGTCTAAGTACAATTGAAGATTTTATTCCAAATATATGGTCTAAGTAAGATCTATCTTGTTGTTTTTCGTAGAAAAACGTCACAGTATAAACTGTGGACGCTTTTGCTAATCTATCAATAAGAGATTAACTAAATTGAAGGACAACATGAAACCTGAAATAATGCGCTTATAAATAGCAATCAGCTCCCAGTGGTGCATGATAAAAAATTTTAAAGCACTGAAATGTATATACAGTGAAAGAGATATTAAAAAATGCAGGACTCACAAAATAGTGGAGAAACGATCGTGGAATTAACCATTATTATCAAGAATATACTACAAGAAATCCATGGAATAAAAATTCGTGTTTCTGTAGTATGAAAGTTTGTTATGTAAATAAAGGTGATATATATATATATAATGCATAGAGACCAATTCTATACTGGTTGGCAATGAAGCCATTGCTCGAATTTTCACTACAGATTAATTTACCTTTAATTTAATTAGGGCCCGTGCATGGCCAGGTGGATTAAGGCGTTCGACTCGTAATCCGAGAGACGCAGGTTCGAATCCCTGTCACACCAAACATGCTTGCCTTTTCAGTCCTAGGAGCGTTATAATGTGACAGTCAATCCCACTATTCGTTGGTAAAAGAGTAGCCCAAGAGTTGGGGGTGGGTGGTGATTACTAGCTGCCTTCCCTCTAGTCTAACACTGCTAAATTAGGGACGGCTAGCGCAGATAACCCTCGAGTAGCTTTGCACGAAGTTGTAAAACAAAGAAACAATAAAGGGAGCGACACACACACTGAAGTCTTTAGACAAACATTGAGCTTTTTAATGAGGAATATGAACAAATGTAAAAATAAATAAACTGAACAACAAAGCAGACGTGCAGTTTTATTTTTATCTTAACATATTGACATGACAATAGGATGGACTAGCTAACAGACTGTGTCATTCATTGTTCGGGTAATGGCAACAACAGTCTCTTTCCGGTCTGGAGGTTGAGGTGGGTTAGACAAAACAATGAGTGCGCTACACTCTGCATCTTGTGGGCGTACATACTCTGTGATATATAGGAAGTGAGTCAATTTTAATAATAAGCACTTTTAGTTGAGTTAGGGAATAAAGGGGAGGCTAAGACTCATTTTTGAGTCGCTCCAATCCCAGATAGAAACCCCCTTCCTACAGAATTTCTGCTTTCAGGTTTCCATCTGGTTTGATCTCAAAGTTTAAAGCAACCTTGTTAACGAACATCACCTGCGCTAACTGCACCAATCACTAATTCATAATCTGTCTAGTGACGACTATATCCTTCCACACGAATGAATGCCAATTCGGTAACTTCACAAGACTGAGTAATAAGAAGTGAGCGTTTCTGAAAGCTACGGTTTTAAAAATAGCGAACAAGAAACAAACCAAACACGTTATCATGAAACTGGACTTATCTTCTGGTGCTCAAACATGATAATAAACAAGAACTTGGATTTAACGAAGTCCCATAAACCAAAATGTTATAAGCTTTCTGCCATACCAGTACATAAAAATAAACGTTTTTCTAAGACAGACGGTTGCAGAAACTTAAACCGTAGTAATGTTATTTGGCTAAAATAATCAAGCCCCCTAATGCAGTTCCACTGAATGTTTTTGCTTTTAAAAGCCTAAGTCTAAGTACAATTGAAGATTTTATTCCAAATATATGGTCTAAGTAAGATCTATCTTGTTGTTTTTCGTAGAAAAACGTCACAGTATAAACTGTGGACGCTTTTGCTAATCTATCAATAAGAGATTAACTAAATTGAAGGACAACATGAAACCTGAAATAATGCGCTTATAAATAGCAATCAGCTCCCAGTGGTGCATGATAAAAAATTTTAAAGCACTGAAATGTATATACAGTGAAAGAGATATTAAAAAATGCAGGACTCACAAAATAGTGGAGAAACGATCGTGGAATTAACCATTATTATCAAGAATATACTACAAGAAATCCATGGAATAAAAATTCGTGTTTCTGTAGTATGAAAGTTTGTTATGTAAATAAAGGTGATATATATATATATAATGCATGGAGACCAATTCTATACTGGTTGGCAATGAAGCCATTGCTCGAATTTTCACTACAGATTAATTTACCTTTAATTTAATTAGGGCCCGTGCATGGCCAGGTGGATTAAGGCGTTCGACTCGTAATCCGAGAGACGCAGGTTCGAATCCTTGTCACACCAAACATGCTTGCCTTTTCAGTCCTAGGAGCGTTATAATGTGACAGTCAATCCCACTATTCGTTGGTAAAAGAGTAGCCCAAGAGTTGGCGGTGGGTGATGATGACTAACTGTCTTCCCTCTATTCTTACACTGCTAAATTAGGGACAGCTAGCGCAGATAGTCCTTGAGTAGCTTTGTGCGAAATTAAAAAAAATTCAATTATGTGTTATATTCCTTTGTTTGTAAGTATCCGAAATTTATCATAAACATATATGATGTCCCACATTTTATGTTTGTCCAAATATATGCAAATTGTCTTTGAAAAATATATCCACAACTTTAAACGTTCCATGACAAATGTAACTAAGTGTTTATGTAACGCATTTTTTCTTCTTCCCAAATAATTTTGTAATCTCCATTTTAAATTGGAATACGTGTTAATTTAAATGAAAAGGACAACAAAGAGAAATAAAGGTAATAGTAACTTTTAGCATTAAACAAAATCAGTTGCTCACGAAGGTTTAGTTTGAATTTCGCGCAGAGCTACACGAGGGTTATCTGCGTTAGCTGTCTCCATTTTTGCAGTGAAAGACCAGAGGGAAGGCAGTTAGTCATCATCACCCATCGCCAACTTTTCGGTTACTCTTTGACTAACGACTAGTGGGATTAATCATCACATTATAACACCCCCACGGCTAAAAGGGCGAGCATATTTGGTATGACGGAGATTCGAACCTACAACTCACCGATTAGGAGCCAAGCGCCTTAATCACTTGTCCATGCAGAGTCTACTAATGAAGGAAACGTCTTTGATGTATTAGCTGAAAATAATATAATGTTTCAAATATCTACGTTAAATGCTTGATAACATTACGTGTGGTTTAAAATAATGGTTCACAGGAACTTTCAGTAAAAGAAAGTTAAGAAAAACACAGATAGAGAAAAGAGAGAGAGAGAAAAGGATGTCTTGTGAAATCTTCGATTTTTTTCAAATTTTTACACGTGTTAAGAACAGATGGAAATTGTCATTTTCTTCTTAGTTTGTTGTGATCAAACCAATCATCATAAGTGTCACGTCAAATAAAAAAACACTTTTAACCATCTAGTTTAACTTCGTTCATTATTGTTTCTATACTGCATCATATGGTTACATACTACTGACAATCTTTTAAGATTTTCAAAAAATATATTTTGTTAGTTTGTAGAGTGAAGACGTTTGAGAAATGCCGAGTTTTGTGAGTTTTAGTTTCAAACTAATTGATTCAATATTGTCTTATTCACGTCAGTGTTTCGATATATGTGTCTCTCTGTTAACACGGTGACTCATTTCGGTATAGATTAGAGATGGAAAATATTTCTAAAAGTTTATTAACAGTGCTTCTACGGGTCAAGTACTCAGGAGTTTCCAGAACCTAATTTTTCAAGTTATTCCGTTTATTCGTTAGCACTTTTATCAAAACCTGATTGGACAAAAAGCGGGCTATTGCCGCACCCTTTGTGAAACCGGATCCACGGCTGGCCACAAAACTGAATGTTGACATACCAACGACATTCAGTGACTAAGTGTTCTTATCCTCTATTGATAAAGTAACGTTAATATAGGAAAAGAAGAAAATGGCTTGTAAGTACAAAGTGCGTATGTGTGGTATTTATGGGAAATGCTCTAGATATCAATTTGGATGCAATGGTTTAGACCAAAAGAGTAAAATGACACGAAAAACAGGTGGGAAACAATCACAGAACAAATTAAAGATACGAAGAAAGAAAATAGGAAGGACTGATGACATTAGATGAAAATGAAATGTCTAGCGATTCTTCTGAGGATCTCTTGGATTTCGTGAATCCGAAGAAACGACACAGATTATTCAAGACTCAAGTGTGAAGTCAAGGCGGTCAAGGCGTTGTTTTCGTACTGCAACAGGGCGCAGAAACGATGCCTATTCAATCCGGTCGTTCTTTGGAATCGAATCCAGAGTGACATTGAACTTTCCAAATAAAGGAGCTTGAAGGAAGACATAAAGTTCCAGTGCTCTTGACAAGAACAATCGACTGCTTGTGTTCTGCATGACTGTATTAAAGATTCTATGCACTATGTTACTCCCAGGAGATCAAGATGGTATTATGAACGCGACTGGAAAGGTTATTTGTAAGAAATCTGGTGATACAAAACTATTCTCATCTACCAACGATGTACAACGATTTCTACCAGAGAAATGTATTCAGAGAAAAGTTATACTTGCATTACTGTGTTAGATTTAAGATTGAAGAACAAGCTTTTGATACAGCTAGATGGCACTATCGTCAATTGAAGTCTGGGTTTCAGCTAGAATCTACAGAAGGATCTCTCCAGCATTACTGTTAGCGGTAGAGTACCAATGATCAAGGTGATGAGAATTATCTCATAGATGTCAAGGTTAAGGTCTTCGTATCTAATCTGAAAACAAAGAACTAGAACGGGAAAGAGAACAAATAGGCAAGAACACAACAAACTATATTTGGTCTTAGCCAAGAACACACTAAACTTTATCTGATCTTAGCCAAGAGGCCAATAGGGTAAGTCAACACCGCGCATGTACATCTTCTAAGTTTACTGGTTTGTACTATGAGAGTCAAAAACTTACGATAGTGTCACTAAATCCAAGAATTGTTTTCATAAATTTTTATGTGGAATTTCAGTTCAACCTGAAAAGGTTAAAAATTGGGTTTTAACTCATTCCAGAATGATATTACATATTAAGGTCTGCCATATACCCCAAATTCTGGGTGCATGTCCCGTTGGAACACTGTTAAAAACATTTACTGTGAATGTTACTCTAATTCCCACATTTACGATTATCTTGGAGTTTCTAGAACCCTAAGAAGTTTAAGTAAAATTATATCTCCTGAAAGCACTCACGTGCAAGACTATTATTTTGCAAAATAAAATCTTAAAACATTGAAAGTGAAACTTAGTTCTGGATAGACACGCAGGCGCACACATGTGCACACACGTATGTACATACAGCATTACAAACATTTCTAATTTTTGGCAGAATACACAAAGCGATTAATACGGAACGAATTGCAGAGATTTTAGTTTTATATAAGTAGAAAAAATGAACGAATTACATAGACAACAGACATTTTTAGTTTGACATAATAGTGAATTTTTATTTTTCAAATATTTATATAATAAAGATGGTATTAAATATTAATTTAAAATATTAGTATTAATATAGAAAATATTTGTGCTAATTTCGCCAGCCTGTAAATTAGCGGTGAAGACAGCTGACTCTGTCTATATGTATATTTTAGTTCACAAAATTAAAAATTAAGTAAATACAAAAAGAAAACTAAAATCTGAAAACTCTGGAGAAATTAGCGCTAATGATGTACATTTCCTTTTAAAATGTTCACGAATTGTTCAATCCTTAAAGAAATGGTTTCCAATAGACGAGATTTATGTGATTGTCTCCAGCATCTGAAAATAACCTCTTTCCTGTCAAGACCAGAAAGGCTACAGATTCATTTTCCAAATTACCATAACTGATGTATGCTACAATCATGAACCTTATTGTAAAGTGCGCTTGTGGCATTTTCTTTATCCTCTTATGGTTTTTTGTTGTTATTGGTGCTGGAAGCGCATCTTATTGTTTATTTCCTTATTTGGACTCACTATGTCTTTTGTCGTTGTTGTTGGAAGTGCATCTTATTGTTAATTTCCTTATTTGGACTCACTATGTCTTTTGTCGTTGTTGTTGGAAGTGCATCTTATTGTTAATCTCCTTATTTGTACTAACTATCGTCGCATAAGTCAGTCGTCAACACTGTGATCACAAAATAAGTCACATGGTACAAGTGACAAACATTGTTCAGTGTCTTATAATCACAATCTTCCTCTTCGTAAGACACAAAATAACCAATTGGACACTCTGCTTTATTTGTACTTAAACGTAAAGCTATATTCAATGGGCTATCTGCACTTTACTCACCTGCTAGTTGATGATCGCGGGTATTTAACCCCAGTGTTTAGCATTGTAAACCCTCAAGCTTACCGCTTAAACATCCTTGGGAAGGATGTTCTGGGTTCGAAGTTCTTAAGAAGTGAGTCAAATTGATGGGTAGACATAGATGGCGTTCCAATCCTTGTGTTAAAAGCCTCCATATCTAACAGCGAAATTAACATCAATACCTTCTGTGCTTGTGGTAGATGCAGTCTTTAAAAATGTCAAATCCAGTATTATCTATATTTTGGTAATTAAAACTATTTACAATAGGAGGTTATAAGACGTGTCAAATCATCTATTACATGAAATTACTCAAGTTTTACAGAGACTTAAGTGATAGCGAGCACTGTTAAGTTTTCTGAAAACCTTACAGATTTTCAAACCATGATTCGTATTCATGAGCACAACTTATAATTAAGAGGACGATGCAAAATAAGTTTGCAAATAAATACGTAAATAAAGGCAGCTAACCAATACCACCCACTGTCAGTTTTCTGATTACTGCTTACCAACGAATAGTGAAATTTACCGTCACTTTATAATGTCTTTACGGCTGAAAGGGCGATTATGCTCGGCGACTAGTTTCGATCCCGCGGCCAATCGGCCATGTTGGGTTACGCGAAATAAATAACGGCCGTATTTAGAATGAGGAGTGATGAGTCCCGTAATCGATTACCCGATAACATTTCTACAAAGTTGCTAAATTTGGCTAAACCCAAATTGTAGCTTTTCGCATTTTTGTCCATTTATATAATCTGATCATGAGAATATAAATACGTACAATATATTACTTGATTGTTTGTTTTTTGAATTTCGCGCAAAGCTACAAGAGGGCTATCTGCGCTAGCCGTCCCTAATTTAGCAGTGTAAGACTAGAGGGAAGGCAGCTAGCTAGTCATCACCACTCACTGCCAGCTCTTGGACTACTCTTTTACGATGAATAGTAAAATTGATCGTTACATTATAACGCCCCCATGGCTGAAAGGGCGAGCATGTTTAGAGCGAAGGGGATTCGAACCCGCGACCCTCAGATTACGAGTCGAGCGCCTTAACCACTTGGCGATGCCTGGCCTTGAGTTGAAGTACCGATGTTATTATGAATTTGAAGAGCATGTCTGTGTTTATTGTCTATTTCACATACTTGTGGAAGAATAAGAGACAATGGCTCTAGAAGGGTAGTCCTTTTTTTTATTTCCGATACAAGGGTTTATTCATATCATTTAAAATACACAAGTTATTTTGTTAATGAAATTAATTCTGTAAATATACAGTTCACAATTAGCTTACTGCTTGGAGTACATGTTTGAAAAATTCTTCCTTCTTTTATCTAATTACCCAACTAACGGAACATGTTCAAATGAAGGAAAAAAACAGATTTTTTTTAAAGATAATGTGTTAAAAATGAGCGGCAAATTACACAATCCCTGCCAGATGCATTTAATCATACTGCACGTGCCAACAGAGCCACAGATGCAGCTTGTGTATGTAAATCATCCAACTTGCTTCAGGCTCTTGCTAACCAACCGTGGGGGAGGGGACACCTGTAACAAGAAGTCCCCCTTCTATAATTACCCTTGTTTGCCGAGTTAATATCCAGAGCATCTTTTCCCTACGAGAAATTAATTTCCCTAAAGATATCGAAAGATCATTTAAAACTACCAGAGATAAGATAAGATACGACTCAAACTGGAACTTATTTTATCAAACTGAGTAACAGTGAAAGCTTTCTGATGCAAGGCATATTGCAAGTGTTTTCGTAAGTTTAAAAAAATGTACAAAACAAAATATTTATCTAATTATGTTGGTATATAACTTCTTCTCATCTATCGCTCTACATGAATTTGATTAATAAATTATGTTGTTTTACAATCATTTTATTAAATTACTAATGATTTTGATCACTTCTGATTTTTCTAAACCTATGTTGGGTTTGAGATGGCCGCTCAGTGGAAGTGTGTGTGTGTGTGGTTTCTTACAGCAAAGTCACATTGGATTATCTACTGTATCCATCGATGGGAATCGAACCCCTAATTTTAGCGTTGTAAATCCGTAGATTTACCGCTGCCCCAGCGGGAGAACTTAGTGCTCGACTATAATATTTATTATTTAACGTTCTTGAAAGATTACACAGTTAAACGAAACGAGTATATACGTATTAGACAATAAATATAGTACATAGTTTATGTGGGATACAAAATTGTGCGTCAAGAGTTATACTTGTTAAAATAATATTAAACGTTGTGAAAAACATACTATGAATTATTAAAATAACACTAAAAGCTTAAATAAAAAACTACGACACGTTTCAGTTAAAAATAAACATTGTATTTGTTACATAAATTATATCATTTATGACAAAAGCATTACAGGTTCAAACAACAATACTTAATATTTTTACACGTAAATGTTATAATAATAGATCTTTATTGTGAGCTAAAAATTCTGGTTGAAAGGCCGAGAACATTATATACAAGTTCGATATAAATAATGAAACTGTTAAAACATAAACTTCTAGATAATTACATGTAATGCTTAAAATTATCAGACGATGCGCCTAAGCTACTAAATGATATGCTACGAATGTACAGTAGTGTCTGTGGAATATAATATTACTTGTCTGAATTACATTAGAGTAAGACCGGGTTATAAGAAGGTGTTTTTGAAGTACTACATAGTGTGTTATGAATGTAAGATGGTGTACTTGGAGTAATAAATGGTATGCTAGGAAGATTAAATGGTGCGTTTGGACTGCTGCTTGGTATGCTAGGAATATAAGATTGTTTGACAGAAATATTGTTACATACTAAGGCTAAAGTGTTAAATGGTAAAATAAAATTATATGATATTACGCCTGGAGAAATACACGAGGTATACGAACCAAAGATAATATACTTGGATTACAACATGGTATAAATAAGAACATAAAATGATATTCATTTAGTATTACACAACGTGTTAGGAACATAATATTTTGTTCCTAGATTCTTACATGGTGCACTTAGAGTATAACACAGTAAGACTGGAGTGCAAGACACCATGAGATTATATTAATAAAAAACTGCATACTTAGAGTGTTACACGTACTATTTGTCAAAGACGATTGCGAACCTTAAGTGTTACATGGCATGCAGAAATATTAAATGGAAAGTCTGTACATTGTGATGGTGGAGAATCAGGCACAGAACTTGAATGACTATTACATGACACACCAGGAGTTTGAGATGTTATGCAAGGAGTAAACATAGAATGTTAACGTATTCTATAAATAATATAATGACATTTTATTTTTACATTGTGCAGTGAAAACTTTACTGTTATTCTGACTTTATGTTTGGCTTGCTTCCATATTTAAAAAAAAACAATGCTATATTTGAAAGAATACAGACTTTTAAAGCCACTTATATGAATATATTATAAAATAACCCTGGAACAAATTACAACTGTAATATTGCAAAGCGGGTGGAACAAAAATGGTACTGTGTCTTCCCAGAAGGGGGCGTGGAAGTAAAACAAAATTGTTTGCTATTATTTTTCGTAATGATTACGTTTTCATCAGCAACACTATCACAGGTACGAGTTGTTCTATTTCCACTTTAGATTATTACTGATGTAACGGAAATTCGAACCCGCGACCCTCAGATTACGAGTTGAGCGCCCGAGTCACCTGACCAAGTTTATAAAAGAAACAGGTTTTTATTATGAAGCAAAAATCACATATCGTTTTTGCAAGCTTAAATAATACACATAAAAAGTAAAGAAAAATAATACAAGATATTGAACGAAAGAATTTCTTTCAGAAGAAACGCAATTAGTTAATAATATTAAGAAAACATATATTTATAACTTTATAATTTTTTTTCGTGCGTCATAAATATTGAATTTTTTTTTACTGTTACCTAGGTAACGTATAAATTATAGTATTTGATTTTCAATGTTTCTCATATATTTCGGTAACATTATGTACACACAGGGATCTGCGTGTTGTCAAATTGTGTTTGGTCGGTTGCTATGGACACCATATTTGTGACTAACCGAATATTTTCAGTTCAAGAGACTTGCTCAGCTGAATTCGGCATATTACGCTCTGTGTCGTCTTAAAAATAACAGTAGTCATTAGTCCTATAGAGATAATAAAAGAAGCAAACCACAGATAGGGTTGGGAGGCAACTGGAATTTCTTTTTGGCGTTATGTCTGTTCCTTGTTACTTTGAACAGTCGTTAAATAAAATGATAGATCTATGTTATTTATTAACAGTCCTATAATGTAGATAGATAGAAGCTTTTAATACAAGAAACTTGAATCATAACGTAAGATTTTAAATAAATGTACTAAAATTCTGGTGGTTGAATGCGTTATCAATGTGTTTAATGAGTTAAAAAAACAAGAGTTCGAAAGGATAAACTTTAAAGTTGGTGAAGAATACGATGAAAGACAACACTTATTGTTTGAGTACGTTTAAGATGATGGATCACGTATTTTGTCTGCTCTAGACAAATGTAAATACGTACAAACTTATATGCAGAGACGAGCGTTAATACTGTAAACGCACAAGAACACATGTGATAAATACAGGAAAAGCGTTACGGGACAAAAGAATTATTTATCAGCGTAGAAATAGTAATAAAGTTTACTTTCTTTGGTTCATCATTATAATACAGGTTTATGGTTGTTTATCTTCATAATACACGCTCCTGGTTTATCTTAATAACAGAGGTTTCTGGTTTATCTTCACAATACGTCTTTCTAGTTTATCCTCATAAAACAGATACATGGATGGGTAGATAGACAGGTCGATTTACAGAACACTCAGTTAGATAATAGATTTGGTACAAATTGATAATCACACACACTGAATATTGAGTTCCTTCTTTAGTACAGTATTTTAGATTTAGAAACTTAATAATAACTGGATATTGACTTTAAATTTGTTACTACGTCAAACATTAAAACGGGTTTTAGCGCAGATAACCCTCGAGCAGCTTCGCGCGAAATTTAAAAACATACAAAAGTTTATATAAATCTTTGACCACAGACTCTATTGTTCATTATATTTACTAATGAATTTCTATCAGCAGGACACCAAGTGTTTATTAATTTCGAAATATAATATTAGTAAAACGCTACTTAAAGTTTGCAACTTACATATTCTATAAATAATATAATGGCATTTTGTTTTTATGTCATTCAGTGAAAACTTTACTATTATTCTGACTTCATGTTAGTCTTTGTTCCATATTTCAAAAATGTCGAATTTGAAAGAATATAGACTTATAAAGCTACTTATATAAATATATTATAAAACGACTCTGGAACAAATTACAACTGTAATATTGTAAAGCGTGGAGAAAAATAGTACTGTGTCTTCCCAGAAGGGTGCGCGAAAATAGAGTAAAATTTATTGTTATTATTTTTAGTAATGATGGCCTTTTCATCAGTAACACCATCATAGGTACCAGTTATTGTTTCTACATTTTCGATTATTATTGATGCCAATTACACCAGTGCCATTGTTACCGAACACCATTTTGAAGACTGAAAGTCTTGTGGTATTTTGAAAACATTTTCAGACTTACGATGACCGTGGTGCTGCAATCAGCTAATATAAGTTGAGTTTATTTCTGTTAGATAAAGATGTTGAGCAGTTATTTGAGCGAGCTCGATAAATTGTTCCCACTGAGAGAAAACAACAAGAATAAAATATTTAAAAATTAACCATTAGAAGTAAAGTCGTTTGTTGTTTTTTTGAATTTCTCGCAAAGCTACTCGAGGGTTATCTGCGCTAGCCGTCTCTAATTTAGCAGTGTAAGACTAGAGGGAAGGAAGCTGGTCATCACCACACACCGCCAACTCTTGGGCTACTCATTTACCAAAGAATAGTAGGATTAACCATCACATTATAACGCCCCCATGGCTGAAAAGGCGAACATGTTTCGAACCCACGATCCTTGGATTACGAATCCTTAACCCATCTGGCCATGCCAGGCCTACCAGTAGAAAAAAATTCGTTTGTTCGCTGAGACAGGCAGAGTGTCCAGAGGAAAGAAAGATACATTACAGATATAATTTATAAATTAATTCTTATTGGGTTTTTCTTTTACTCTAGTACAACTTTATAAATGAAGAACAGCTAATGTCTCCTTACAGTTCTGTAGCCATAAAAGCTTTTCGGAAAGAGAGGCCACTATTTCTACACCAAAGATGTTTAAAGTAAGTGAACTAATTACAACAAAATTTCTACTTCTTTACAAGGCTTGGCATGGCCTGGTAGTTAAGGCACTTATCTCGTAATCCTAGTGGGGGCATTATAAAGTGACAGTCAATCCCACTATTCGTTGGTAAAAGAGTAGCCCAAGAGTTGGCGGTAGATGGTGATGACTAATTGCTTTCCCTCTAGTCTTACACTGCAAAAGTGGAGACACCTAGCGCAGATAGCCCTCGTGGAGTTTTGCGCGAAATTCAAAACAAATAAACAAGTCCACCTTACATTGATTATATACGACTGTAATTCTTTATTCGGGCTTATAAATAAACTGAACTTAAAACATTCAAACTAGAAATCGTATTAAACAATTACAATGATGGTTATCCTGGCGTGTCCTGTTCGTTAGGGCGCTCGACACACAGGATCAGGGTCAAGAGATCGAATACTCATCACCAAACATGCTTCCTCTTTCAGCAGTAGGAGTGTTATAATGTGATGGATATTCTTATTATATATTTGTTGCTTTCTCTCTAGTCTCTCACTGCTAAATTACGAATGCCAACTGCAGATTGTTCTCGCGATAGTTTTGCGCAAAATTAAAAAAAAAACAAACAAAAACAAATCGTTGTCGTATCAAAACTTCGCTCCGGAGTCAACTCAGAACTTAACTCGCTGGACTGTAAATCCGATGGTGCGTGGTTTACGCCAGGTTTCCATTACAGAAATTATTCTCTTCATCCTGGGTCCATGAGTCCATTACAAAAGTGACAGTCAAATCACACTTTCGACAAGAGCAGTCCACCAGTATGTTACTTCAAAGTTAGGGACGACTCACGCAAACATATCTTGAGTAGCTTTGCACAAAATTGCATATAAAGAAACAAACAATCAAAAACTCCAAATGGTTGCACGAGATTTCTCATTTCTGAGTTGTTTTTGTTCCCACGTGGTGAAAGCGCGGATTATTTGTTATCCGTTATCATGACGCTTATTTTTAACCAATATACTTTTCTCTCTCTCTACTATACCGGGAAGAATTAGAAGAAAACATTAATTTCGTTTTTACTTTCCAGAAAGAACCATGTTTTGCCTTATAATTCCTATATTCAGATAGCTCTATTCATTTTTTACTTCTCAGTTATCTGGGTCAAAACTTCGTTAGTGGCAATATTAGAGGAGTAATTGTTAAAAAAAAAAACAGTATCAAACAAACAAGAGAAATAACACACTAGGAAGACGTAAATTTACGATTAACTATAGCAGTGGTACGTTATGGAACTTAGAGGTAGCTTTGCAAACAAGCCCATACCTCTGAGCTCTTACAGTAAAAGCACTAGAGCGTGATGGATGTTTTTCACGAGTCACGAGTTGCTTGCAGTCTCAGGAGAGATTCGCGTGTCTCTTGCAAGATATGTTTGTGTGTTGGGATATTCCCTGCAGCATGTTTCGTGCATATAGAGATTCCTGCGAACCCAGACACGTTGAAATGAACTAAATAAATCTAATTATATTGGGGCTCAATTTCTCTGATTATTTTAAGTACAATCCAGAGAAGGTCATAGTCTCGAGGGAAAGCACGAAAAGATGAAATATATATAATATAGATTCCAGCTCTAAGATTTGTTTATTTTGAATTTCGCGCAAAGCTACACGAGAGCTATCTGCGCTAGCCATCTCTGAGACTAGAGAGAAGGCAGCTATTCATTACCATCCACCGTCAACTCTTGGGCTACTATTTTACCAACGAAAAGTGAATTGAACGTTATATTTTCGCGTCCCAAAGGCTGAAAGGGTGAGCATGTTTGGTGTGACGGGGATTCGAACCCACGACCTTCAGATTACGAATCAGTCGTCTTGACTACCCGGCCGTGTCAACTCTAAGAAAAACTATTTTACAAAGGTAAGGATAATATCTTTTTTATCAATCATAGACCCAAATATTCCAGCTATGCTACAAAAAGATATTATAATACTACACTTACTACGTTTTAATAGATTGGTAGAAACAATGAACAAAATCAGAAAATCAGATTAAATAATAGGATAAATTTATATTTACACGACAGATTTTTACCTTGACAAATCTACATAATGTGTCTCAGAACGGCTGGTATGGGTATTAACACTTTTACCAAAATAAAGCAGAGGAGAACGTTTCGACTTTCTAAGGTCATCTTCAGGTCAACAAAGAGGGAGTTTCCTGATGAGGAGAAACCTACTTGATATAAAAATATATCTCAGAACGGCTGGTATGGATATTAACACTTTCACTGATAAGAAAAGAACAACGTTTCGATTTTCCTAGGTCATCTTCAGGTTATTAAACGCCCCCTACAATCCGATATCTGCTTATACTCTCGTCCCTAAAACACGTATCCTTCAAAGGTCACATTCAAATACTCTCTTTTTTAACCTGAAGATGATCTAGGAAGGTCGAAACGTTGTTTTCTTCTTACCAGTAAAAGTGTTAATACCCATACCAGTCGTTCTGAGATATAAAAAAAAATTTTGCAGATTTTATTTTGGTAAAAATGTTAATACCTATACCAGATATCCTGAGATACATTTTACTTCAGGTGAATTTGTTGTCATCACGAAACCTACATAATATACACGTAAGAAAATAAATTAAGAAGGTTAATTAAATAATATATATTATGTCAGACCACCATTTATTGGATAGAAAAGAAATTAGTCAGAACAGAAATTCTAGGATTATAGAACGTGTTGAAATCGAAATCGAATTAGAAAATGTACAATCATTTTAATAACAATAAAAACGACGATTTCACTTTGTTACTATGTTTTTTATGCTTTTAATGAGAAATAATTCAGTAGTAGAAATTCAAAAAATCACTAGTTGGTGGTACGATGACTATAGACTACAGTTTACGGCAGTGTTTTAAAAACACTTCAGAAATAAAATACACCCAATACATGTCTTGTCAAAGTAATTTGGCATGTAACAAAGCGGAAGGTCATAGGTCAATCGTGAAACAAAATTGTATTAGTCGGCAATGATTATGTCATCAGTGCTCATGACTTTCGTGACGTCATATTGTTAGGGAATGATTTTCAATGCTCGTGACAGCACGAAAACATATAACTTTAGTCTGTTTCGTTAACAGCCAACACAGTTGTTCGAGGTTTAGGAGCTTTCAAATCCGGCAAAACTTGAGCTGAATGTTGCGAAACAAACTTCGAACAAAGGTCTTTTATTCACGTTGATTGCTTGTTGCTGAGATGTTTCTATGGAAGCCATATACATTTAATACTTACATTTTTTAATATTTGAAATTACATTTTGAATGAACTGAGGTTTCTTTATTGGTTTTATGGGCAAAAATAAACAAATAACAGCATAAAACATTCGACTTCAACAACTCTGAATGCGTGTAGAATGGACAACATCAAAGCTATCTCGAATTATTAAATAAATATCAAATGTAATTTTATGTACAATGATTACACCATGTAACACAAATTTTTTCCTGGATCGTATGTGTAATTTATTAATTGCTTACGTTGTAAAAGTATAGAAAATGGCCATTATTCCCTTCAAACTTTGATTTTGTGACCAGGATAATGAGATTTAGAAATTAACCTATTTTCTATATAAAAACAGGCAAATTTGCACATTTGCATTTACATAAGGTCTGAATAAAACAATATATGAATCAAGATTTACATGTATTTACACTAAAGTTATACAAAAATTAACATAAATGTTTAGAAGTGAGTAGGTTTTCGAGATTTCCGACTGTAATGTAAGTCACCTTCACATGTGTGGCCCGGTATGGCCAGGTGGGTTAAGGCGTTCGATTCGTAATCGGAGGGTCACAGGTTCGAATCCTCGTCACGCCAAACATGCTCGGCCATTCAGCCCTAGGGGCGTTATAATGTACGGTCAATCCCACTATTCGTTGGTAAAAGAGTAGCCCACCGGTGGGTGGTGATGACTAGCTGCCTTCTCTTTAGTCTTACTCTGCAAAATTAGGAAGGGCTAGTGTAAATAGCCCTCGAGTAGCTTTGCGCGAAATTCAAAACAAACCAAACTTTCACATCTCAGCCCCCAAATATAGTCTTCCATTATATTTTCGTTATACGCTCCCAGATCACAAAAGCAAAGTTTGAAGAGAAAAATAGATTTTTTTCATTTACTTTAGGCATAAGAAATTGGGAAATAACACTTTCTACCCAAGAACAAGAAAAATTTTCCACATACAATACATGTGTGGATCACGTTTGATTTACAACCGTCACAGAGATTTATCGAAGTAAAGATGCTAGTACTTATGTTTTGATCGAAGTGAACCAAGTACACAGATCAGAACTGAACAATGATTACTCAGTAAAATAACAGTTACTGGAAGTGTGTAACATAATGAAACTGAAGCTAATAATGATTATAATGCAATACTCCTTGTCCTTCGTGTTGTCGTTATTTTTGGCTGTAATCCCAGCAATGGTTTACGAGGTTTAGCCACTTTAGAAGATATCGATTAGCCCGAAGGCTATAAGCTAAACTAAAGATGCAAAATAGCATTTGCAAATGTAAAAACAAACTAACAACAATAATAAGGCTTAGACATGCACTGAAATTACAGCCAATACTATTAATGAAATGAACTCGAAAATAAAAAAATCGATATATATACATACACATCAGTAACTTATTATATCAAGCTGTTTATAAATTTACAAAAATGGCATCACATATCAACGCTTACGATGTAATCTTGTATTCCGATACTTACGATATAATTCGAGAGATCTATAAAACACGATTCTCAAACTTTACAAGCAATTCGAAAACCAATTTTAGCTAATTTCTTTTTGCAGACTTCCTAGCCTATTGATATTTTGTATTTTGATTTGATTGTTTGGAGTTTATTGGTGCAAATCAACTAGGCTATCTGCGCCAAACAACTGGTAAAGAGGCTGCAAGTAAAATACAATAAAATGTCAGAAAACAAGTAAAAAACTCAAATAAATCCAACGAGGCCAATTGTCTTTAACAACTAAAAACACAATCAAGTTGGATATCGTCCAACGACAAGGTTAAGCGCTCAGATAATACATGTCCAAAATGGTACCGCCACGAAAGTATAACATGGACAATTGTGACTTGAGTGTCATAAAGGCCACATATTGGTGGATCATAAAACGATAAATAAAAATATTGTGACCAATGGACAGTCTTCACTTGTGACCAGTGAACAGCCTTCACAAAACAACATTCTTCATTCAGCCCTCCCTCTCACTGGCACAGCGATATGTCTACAACGACAGAAGTCAGGTTTCGATACCCGTGGTGAATAGAAAACAGCCAAACCACTGTGCTCAAACTACTGCAGCCCGGCATGGCTGGTGATAAAGGATTTGCAATATGAGAGTTGCGGGTTCGAATCCCCTCACAAAAAACATGCTCGCCCTTTCAGCCGTGGGTGCGTTATAATGTGATGGTCAATCTCACTATTTTTTGGTAAAAGAGTAACGCAAGAGTTGGCGGTGGGTCGTGATGACTAGCTGCCTTCCCTCTCGTCTTACACTGCTAAATTAGGGACGAATAGCACAGATGAGGCTAGGCTTATAATACTGTTATCTCGTGTAGCTTTGCGCGAAATTCAAAACAAACAAACAAACAATCGTCTGCCAACTCGCGCTTGATCATCATAGTCCATATAGGGAACAAGTACGTCTGTGGCAGCATCAGAGCAGACAGACATAGCTGTCAATACTTCAGTGTCGTTGGAACGGATATCAATATATTTTCTTCGTTATTTTACCAACTATGATCGATCTTACTGTGACCAATCGTTATACTGATCACATATTTAAAAAAAAACAACACGAAAAGACACTTGTAATAATTAAAATCATAAGACATTACTGACAAAATGTATGAAATTTCCAAATTTCAAGCCTTCAGAATCTAATGAAAAAAAAGACATATAAAAACGCTAGGCTTATAATACTGTTATCTCTTTAAGAATTATTATCTGCACAGACACGAAATATTAATTGACAAAATGATTTTTGTTCGTTTGTTTTGTTGAATTTTGCTCAAAGCAACATAGGGTCTATCTGTGTTAGCCTCCCATATTTCGAAGTGATAAACTAGAGGGAAGATAACCTGTTAATACTGAGGCTACTCTTGTGAGTCCGAATAGTGGGATTTGACAGTCATCTTTATAACGCACTTACAGACGACTCATATTGTGAAGCACAGTTTTTCTTTGTCGAAAACGAGACGTGAATTATGGATACTCAAATCCCCAATGCGGCATGTTAACCATTGTAAAGCAGAAGGGTTTTAGAAGAAGGATAACATAATGCCATAGTTATGTTTATTGTTTATTCAAAAATAGTGTTTTTTGTGTTTCTTAATACGAGGGCTGTTCAAAAAATACGCGGACTGTTTGAATTGCGCGGCTCCAGTTGGTTCCAGGGGAATCCGCTTGATGTCGCTAGGTTTGCACAGATCAGCTGATTACGACGCCATTTCCCGATTGCAGATATCTTCATTTGTGTATTAGCTACGCGGTTTTAAGTGAAGTGCGATTTTTTCGTTTGGCGGATTTCAGAATGAATGATCTGAAGGAGCAACGACTTGCTGTGAAACTTTGTGTTAAACTTGGAAAATCTGCGATTGAAACTTTTGCTATGCTTAACACGGCTTACGGTGACGTTGCTATGAAGCGTACGGCATGTTTCAAGTGGCATGAACGTTTTAAGGATGGTCGACAGTCCATTGAAGATGATAAGCGTCCTGGACGTCCTTCCACGTCAACTGACGACCCACACGTCGACAAAATCAACATTCTGGTGCGGGCAAATCGACGTCTGACTGTCAGGGAGCTTGCTGAAAAGTGTGGGATATCAGTTGGATCTTGTTACGAGATTTTGACCGAAAAATTGAAGATGCACCACGTTGCTGCGAAATTCAGCCCTCAAAACTCGTGAGTTTATGGCCAAACACTCGATCACTATTCTTCCCACCCCCTACTCACCTGACCTTGCTTCTTGCGATTTTTTCTTGTTCCCCAAACTCAAAAGACCCTTGAAAAGAAGAAGATTTGAGACGATTCCCGAGATTAAGGCAAATGCGACGAGGGAGCTGGAGGACATTACAAAAGAAGCGTACCAGGACTGTTTCAACAAGTGGAAACACCGTTGGGATAAGTGTGTGCGTTGGGGACGAGAGTACTTTGAAGGGGTCCCAAACTTGTAACTTCTAAATAAAGTACATTTTGTTTTATGACGTCAGTTCGCGTATTTTTTGAACAGATCTCGTATTGCCATGTGTCAAATTTTGATTTCAATTTTCAATAGCCTGCTTGGCTAAAGGCTACTATTTTAGTTTTTAAACACAAAATAAGAACTTTCTGGAAAATAGAGGAATCATGTAATATTTCATTCCTCTTTTTGAGGGTTTACAACACTAGAAATAGGGTTTCGATACCCGTGGTAGCAAAGCACAGCTACCCCATTATTTGTGCTTAACTACAAGCAGATCTTCTCATGCTGACTTAAAACTAAGATTTAATCAGCTTTACGTAAAGAATCCAGTCACAAAGCCAATAAAGCGTCATGAGAGCAAAGTGTTACATTATCGCTGTCAAGATTTGTTTATTCGTTCGTTGGTAATTAAGCACAAAGTTACACAAAAGACTATCTATGCTCTGCCCACCACGAGTATCGAAACCATATTTCTGGCGTTGTCCGCAGACTCTCTGCTGTGCTAAAAGAGAGGACAATAGCACGCTATCAAATAGATCCACTTTTTATATCATGACAACATTTATAAACTTTTTATTTCCAGATCCCACGTTTTTCCTGTATATTATGACCTATCATTGGCTTCTTACAACCCATCAGTCCATTACTCAAACGTTCATCATTCTACCTTGTTAATTCTATTAACACCTTCCGTGGCGTAAACTTACTACTTATAGGTTTCCTTCACGCAGTTTGTTTTTAAATTTCACAAAATTACTCGTGGACTGCCTGCACTAGTCCTCTTTAATATAACAAACACACACTAGACGTGAGGACATCTAGTCAACGTCAGCCATAGCCAACTCCTGGGCCACTCTTTTACGAACGAATAGTGGGATTTTAAATTTTCAGTTGCCAACTTTTAGATTTTTAGATTACTTCTAAAGCACACCTCCATTTTATATTGCGTCTTTTTCTTTGTTAGATTCCCATGACATGTTAAGGGCACTTAAGTTTACCTTGGTCACGCCATCTGCTCTCAGTCATGTTCTTATGTTCATTGGTTTACTGTGGCTACCTCATATGATATGTACATGCTAAGGGGCCCGGGGTGGCCAGGTGGGTTAAGGCGTTCGATTCGTAATCTGAGAGTCGCAGGTTCGAATCCCCGTCGCACCAAACATGCTCGCCCTTTCACTCGTGGGGGCATTATAATTTGACGGTCCATCCCACTATTCGTTGGTAAAAGACTAGCCCAAGAGTTGACGGTGGATGGAGATTACTAGCTGCCTTCCCTCTAGTCTAACATTGCTACATTAGGGACGGCTATTGCAGATAGCCCTCGTGTAGCTTTGCGCAAAATTCAAAACCAAACAATCGTCATCACGGATTATTGTAAACCATGCTATTTTTTTTTACCTTTCATAGAATGCTTTCAGTTTACGTCATTTATTGCCTCAACTATTTCTTTTTATTCTATATTTTTTTCTCTACATTATGCACTTTCGCGCTTTTTTTCCTTTCTAAATAACTTCTTAAAGAATTTTAACCAATTCATATAAAATATTTAAAAAAAAAAACATATTAAATAAATTTACCAATCTGTCACAGCTTTATTATTATGCTTCATGTCTTCAAAGCTTGTCCCCCCTATTCGAAGTTCCATCACATTTGGTCTTAATCTGTTGTAAGTTATATTTTTTTAGGATAAACTTTCATAGCTAAATGAACATCACGCTTGGTTGTAGACTTTATTTATAACAATTTTTTATAATGTTTTTTTCCCCTCTTTATGTACACTTAAGATTTGTTTTGTGATTATCTTTTATATTTCTCTTCTACTCGGTGAACAAATACCTAAAAGTTTTAAAACATTCTCCAACACTGCCAGGTCGATACTAAATAGATAATATTGTCTGTGCAGGAATATCTTTATAAATAAATAAATACACACGTATATACAAGCAGAGAAAGTCGTACATAATTGATATGTTAGAAAAGCATATAAGGGGTAAACGTGTACGAATGCCTAAAGGAAGAGCAGAAAAAAGAACGGGGAGACATAACGTTATTCAAGCACATAAAGAAGTGAACAAGCAGGGATGTTGACATGCTGACTTTTGCTGTTTTATTGTTATTCAAAACCTTGAAGCGCTAAGAGGTTACTCGTGTATTCTGAAGAGTAATAATAATAATACGTTCTATTTAGAAAGTTTTCGCAAAGTCAAACTGAGGACAATTTATCACGATGCTAATAAGTTCAGTTGTAAGTTATTGAAGAAAGCTGATAATTAATCACGTGCTGCTTATTTATAATTAAGTTCTTATACAGTTGCACTAAAACCAAACCTTGACGTGAGCTCTGTTAATCCAAGCTCTATGCAAAATAAATATTGAATTAATACGGAACCTCGTTAAGCCTAAAATTATTTCAGTAAAGTACAAGATAGCAGAGGCCTGAAGTCGGTCTGTTAAAAGTTGTCCACGTAGCTAAACTTTGAGTCAGTTTCTTTTCTGTTTTAATACTTTAGTTATACCTAATTCATTACGATAATTCTTTTTGAACCATTTCTTTCTACAAATATTTTAATTATTTCTATACACACAGACGAGATCTAACTTTCTACAAACTTTTATGTTTAGCAAGTGCTTTACGAAATACTGTCACGTTCATTTATAAAAGATATGAGTTCGAAGCAAGCTGAAGCTAACTTTGCTCTAATATAACGTTTGTATATATATGTAAATTTGTTAAACTAAAGTTCACTCAATTTTGATTAAATAAAACGTTTCTTGCGGGTTTTGATGACAGCATATGGTGTATAACGTCATGTATCTTTAGAAGTGAACACCAAAAGCTATTCCTTTGAGAGATAATTAAATAACATTACATAAAATACAGAGCATACTGAATAAGTTCTGTCCAAAACCTTTATGCAAATTTATTGATCTATCGTAACAAATTCAATTTCCATACGAGCTCTTATTTCATTTGTATCTCCTTTGGTAGTAAATTTATAAAATTTCTACATACAGGATTATCAAAATCTTTATTCTATTTTTGATATTAACATAAAACGAAACTAACTTAACTTTGATCAATGTACGAAACTAACTTAACTTTGATCAATGTGCACATCAAAGAACAGCCGTATTTTCTTTCACTGTGTTTTTCTCTCAAGAGCAAAATATTCTTTCAAAGCCATAAAGAAGTTTTCTGAAGAGAACAACACAAGACAGTTCTTCCTCAGTAAGGCCTAGAATCTAAATCAATATTTCATCCATTGGATAGGAGCAAAACTTTAGAGAAAATGTTTCACTAACACCTTCTGTTTCCTTACGACAACACTGAACTTTCGTTATTCTTACAAGCGAAGCTTAGAAATCTCGGTTGTTTACAAAACTAACAATAACAACAATACACAAAACAAAAAATGCACAAGTTTATGTCTAAATCACATAATTAAATCAATCGATGTGGAATGTAAAGAGTTTTTCCTTGATCTTGAATTTGCATACGCCCACTATAGCCCCAAAATTTATCCCACCTACCCGTCCAATTAGATATAAAACTACACCTCTTTTATTTAACTTTCCTCATTTTCAAACTCACTTTCCATACAGTATCCTCCTGTTTTAAGAACCATCACCAGTTTGTAATCCTTCCACCCCTTCAAGCCTGGCCGTTAGGCAGACTTGCTTTAAGGCCCGGCACGGCCAGGTGGGTTAAGGCGTTCGACTCGTAATCTGAGAGTCGCGGGTTCGAATCCTGGTCGCATCAAACATGCTCGCCCTTTCAGCCGTGGGAGCGTTATAATTTGACAGTCAATCCCACTATTAGTTGGTAAACGAGTAGCCCAAGAGTTAGCGGTGGGTGGCGATGACTAGCTGCCTTCCCTCTAGCCTTACACTGCAAAATTAGGGACGGCTAGAGCAGATAATTTTCGAGTAGTTTTACGCAAAATTCTAAAACAAAACAAACAGACTTGCTTTAACAACGTCGTTCTTAATCAAAATCGGATTTTCCCTGAAAAAGGAGAAAAACAATCCTTACGGAGGATGATATATTCACATAGATTTTGTTCTACTGTAGATATCTAGCTAGAATTTGCCGCGTACTCAATAAAACGGATGTTTGTGTTTGCTTCTGTAATTTGTAATATTAAATTTATATAATCAATATATATCTTATTATTTATAGCATTAGTTAGATTAATATGTAGCAATCCTATATATTCATAACTACATCGGCCAAATGTGACAGGTATGATACATGAAATTTTGCATGTTACAGTCGTGCCTCAAAGTTTTGTAACTCACTAAGTAGGCCTAACCTTGTCGCGTATTATTGGGTCAAGGGATAACCTAGGAACGTGGGTATGCAGTTAATGACCGAGGACAGAGTGATCATTAAAGGTTTTTATTTTCCTTATGATATAAAGACTTTTAATTACTAACCACAACCACAACTGTTTTGTTTTAGGAGATTTTCTAGTAGAAAATCTTACATAAATGTGTAGGCGATCAACCATAGTCACCACTCCAAGAGATTTTGAAATCAAATATATACGTAAAACATAACCTGTATCTAAGCTGAAGTGATTTTGTTTTCTGAATTGTGATAAAGTTGTAAAAAAATGGTTCAAACTAGTTTATAAGATTTCATTGTGCGTCTTTCTTTCAGTACGTTTGCTTGGATATAGCACTATATCAATAAATATACCATACTGCACTCTAGGAGAATGATACATTGAAAGCGTGTGTGTGTTTTTTCTTATAGCAAAGCCACGTGAGGCTATCTGTTGATTTCCACATTGAAAGTCTATTTGTTTGTTTTTGAATTTTGCTTAAAGGTACACGAGGGCTATCTGCGCTAGCCGTTCCTAATTTAGCAGCGTAAGACTAGAGGGAAAGCAGCCAGTCGTCACCACTCACCGCCAACTCTTGGGCTACTCTTTTCCAACGGATAATGGATTTGATCGTAACATTATAACGTCTCCATGGCTGAAAGGACGAGCATGTTTGATATAACGGGGACTCGAACCCGCGACCCTCAGATTACGATTCGAGCGCATTGAAAGTACTTCCGGAAAAAAATCAGAAGATGAATTGCCAATAATCTTACCTTGTTTTAATAGGTTGTATTGATTAAATCTAAACATGTAAAAGTGATTAATTACTAAAGTTCTTCAAAAATAAAGGTCAATTGATTTGAATGTAAGAAAAGAGAAAAAAATTACGAATGGCAACAGCTCTAATGGTACTCACACCTATGTATATAAATGTGTACATGTTCAAGTTTTTATTGAAACTAAAAATCAGTATCCCTGGATAGTGTGGAACTGAATAAAAGTGTCTGTCAAAGCTAACTTAAGTTATTCAGTCTAGAACAGGGTGGAAATATCACACGTGAACGTTGAGCAATGTATCATAACCTCGGCATCAGGTAACTTTTAAAATCCCTATGTTTGTAATGCGCGAGGTGCTAGAAACTATGACAGTGTCTTTTAACGTATTTGACCTCGAGTTAACATAAACGTTTCTCGTCCTTAGTTGATTATCCTATTCTTGTCCGTGGAATTTTAATTTCCTGTTAGTTCAATGGACGTTAGGTATACATAGTAGGTTTGAGAACTTTAATGGACGTTAGGTGTACATAATAGGTTTGAGAACTTCAATGGGCGTTAGGTATACATAGTAGGTTTGAGAACGTTAATGGACGTTAGGTATACATAGTAGGTTTGAGAACTTCAATGGACATTAGGTATACATAGTAGGTTTGAGAACTTCAATGGACGTTAGGTATACATAGTAGGTTTGAGAACTTCAATGGACGTTAGGTATACATAGTAGGTTTGAGAACTTCAATGGATGTTAGGTATACATGGTAGGTTTGAGAACTTTAATGGACGTTAGGTATACATAGTAGGTTTGAGAACTTTAATGGACCTTGGGTATACATAGTAGGTTTGAGAACTTCAATGGACGTTAGGTATACATAGTAGGTTTGAGAACTTCAATGGACGTTAGGTATACATAGTAGGTTTGAGAACTTCAATGGACGTTAGGTATACATAGTAGGTTTGAGAACTTCCATGGACGTTAGGTATACATAGTAGGTTTGAGAACTTCAATGGACGTTAGGTATACATAGTAGGTTTGAGAACTTCAATGGACGTTAGGTATACATAGTAGGTTTGAGAACTTCAATGGACGTTAGGTATACATAGTAGGTTTGAGAACTTCAATGGACGTTAGGAAAACATAGTAGGTTTGAGAACTTCAATGGATGTTAGGTATACATAGTAGGTTTGAGAACTTTAATGGACGTTAGGTATACATAGTAGGTTTGAGAACTTTAATGGACGTTAGGTATACATAGTAGGTTTGAGAACTTTAATGGACCTTGGGTATACATAGTAGGTTTGAGAACTTCAATGGACGTTAGGTATACATAGTAGGTTTGAGAACGTTAATGGACGTTAGGTATACATAGTAGGTTTGAGAACTTCAATGGACGTTAGGTATACATAGTAGGTTTGAGAACTTCAATGGACGTTAGTTATACATAGTAGGTTTGAGAACTTTTTACAGAAGTCCATTTTCATTGAACAGCTCAATTGTTGTTGATTATACTTCTCAAACATGCTAGTTTTTTATCACTACTTGTTCAGCATAGATCAATGAAGTTATAAATAATAATGTCATCCTATGACCTGTCTCTACTCTAGATAATATCGCTCTAGGAGTTATGACATTCGCGAAGTTTCGTTTTCAATATATTTATTTACAAAACTTTAATGCGATATTCTCTCCTATAAATTACGAATTTCACTTTCGCTTTTAGAAAAAAAAAAACATTCTATAAATGTTAAAGCTGCTTAATGATTGTTAAGATTGTATTTAGGGCAAAGTTGCTATCTTCTTTTCTCTTTATCAGTGTTTGGTCACTTGTGTTTCACCTGAGAGGATTAGATACACTTCAGACCTCTTCATCCTCGAAGTTATTTTCTGTTATCCCCAATTTTAAGCTAGTGATCAGGGAGAAGACAGCCAATCAGCACTGTTAATGCTGTGCATTTTTGCAAATAGCTTTGAAAATGCAAATGTTTCTTATAGCAAAATAAATTAAAATGAAATAATAACGGAACGTGTATATTATTTTGCTATTTGGAACAATGGTAAAAACTATACAGTAAGATATCTCTTAACGTAGAGAATTTCGAATCGGATCTTTCGCACAATAATTCTCAGTAGTTAGCCTGATGTGGCTTTGCTATAAAAAAAACACACACACACACACAAACACACTTACACAATAATCACATAGTATAACTACTTCTTCACAGCTGCTAAAAATTATTTTTAGCTCATTTGTTTTCTTTCGTTAATAAGTGACAGAAAAATTGTTTATTCAAGCACGCTATATGTGATTCTAACAGTTTTCACATATAGACATGTAGTGCTAATTACATAATGAAGATTTTCAATGTCTCACTCAATCAGAAGTGAATTATCATTTCATGCCATGTTCCGTTTGTCGCTGATTTCTGCGATTCCGAAATGAGTCGAATCTCCCTATGGACGTCATCTGGTGTAATTAAATTCTTCCTTAACGGTAGAGTGCATCTGTGTTTACAATTAGCAAAACTGTAAAATCACCATTTCTGCTTGAGCCATCTAGTTGAGAATTGGAATAGCTTTATAAAGATCAAGCGAAATAAGCACGGACACACGTATTAACTCTATTACCCCTTCCACACGTATTTACTCTATTACCCTTTCCACACGTATTAACTCGATTATCCCTTCTACACGTATTAACTCTATTATCCCTTTCACACGTATTAACTCTATTACCCCTTCCACACGTATTAACTCTATTATCCCTTCTACACGTATTAACTCTATTACCCTTTCCACACGTATTAACTCGATTATCCCTTCTACACGTATTAACTCTATTACCCTTTTATTCCTTTCACACGTATTAATTCTATTACCCCTTCCACACGTATTAACTCTATTACCCCTTCTCTTGAG